>NC_045438.1:156847536-156976206 GCF_002776525.5 Piliocolobus tephrosceles
AATATATATATATATATATATATATATATTGTAGAGACAGGATCTGCCTGTGTTGCCCAGACTGGTCTAGAACTCCTGGCCTCAAGTAATTCTCCTGCCTCAGCCTCGCAAAGTGCTGGGATTACAGGCGAGAACCACCACACCTGGCCTCAAGTTGTAACCTTTAAAGTCAACCAGTAACCATAACCAGTGAAGTGGCTTTCTACTGGTGTCTAAATGGGAGTCGTTTCTGGGACTATGCCTTTAACTTGTGGGACTGGATGCTAACACCACCAGGTAGATGTCAGAACTGAATTGAACTGTAGGACACCCAGCTGGTATCCTAAATTACTTGGTGTGGGAAAGAAAACCACACATCACTTGTCACAGAAGTGATCTGTGTGAGGGTAGAGAAAACAGTGAGTGCCTTTTTTTGGGGTGGAGGGGGGCCTGGAATGGAGTGATCTCAGCTCACTGCAACCTCCACCTCCTGGGTTCAAGCGATTCTCCTGCCTCAGCCTCCCAAGTAGCTGGGATTACAGGTGCCCGTCACCATGCCTGGCTAATTTTTGTATTTTTAGTAGAGACAGGGTTTCACCACGTTAGCCAGGCTGGTCTCGAACTCCGGACCTCAGGTGATCCGCCCGCCTCAGCCTCCCAGAGTGCTGGGGTTACAGGTGTGAGCCACCGTGTCCAGCCAACAGTGGGTGTGTTTCATCAGATATGTTTTTACCAAATTTTTAAAAAGGTAAAAAATTTAAAAGCATGGATATAAATTTGTAAAATAATTAGGTCAAGACCATAAATGACTAAGAATTTTAAAACAAAACAAAAACTCCCTAAAAAGGGAGGGTATGGTTATTAAAAAGCAACATGAGCGATCTTTGTGGTAATGGATTTCTTCTTTGACTATAGTGGTGGATATACATGTAAGTGATACAATTGTATAGAAGTAAATACACATAGAGAAGAGTACAAGTGTACATGAAATACTAGCAAAACCTGGATAAGGTTGGTGGATTGCATCAATGTCAAGATCCTGGTTGATACATTATACTGTGGATTTCTGAGATGTTCCTATTGGGCAAACTAGATGAAGAGTACATAAGCTCTCTCTGTGTTGGTTCTTACAACTGTGACTCTTATAATCTCAAAATAAAAAGTTTAATTTTAAAAATCGAAAGAAGGAATAGAAAGATTTTTTAAAAAATCAGCTTAACCCTGCCAAATTCTTAAGAACTGGCACATAGAATGGACTCAGGCAATTTGAAATTATTTCAAAGAAGAGACATCTGATATATTTTACAGTATGTGTTAAGCTACCATGCATGCTTCTCAATGGCATAAGAGATAGAAGCTAGTGATTATGGAAAAATAGACAGTGTTTGCCTTTTAGAGACTTTTCTCTTCCAGCATTCAGGGAAACAGTATTTCAGACCATCACTCTCAAACAAATGGCTTCCATTTATAATAAATACATTAAAATTTAAAAACCCCAACTTGCTCAGAAGATATTTGCATATTGAAAGATATAGTTTTCCTAAGTGAACCTAATAAAGTGAGAATATAAGGCAGTATAACATGGGGGTGTATATTTTCATCAAGGGAGCTCTTTTCTCAATTTACCCTGAGACAAGGAAAGGCTCTGCAACAATCACAGACTCTTCAATACAAAAGTCAACAATCCACTTTGTACCTCGAGCCCATTTAAAAAGTTCTTATAATACAATTAGAGGAAATAATTTATTGACTATATTTAACACTATGAACAGGAGATTATCCGACATTATAAAAAAGTAGTGTTGTTTGACTACTAAATATGTAGCTATGATCTTAACAATAAATCTACCTAATAGAAGGCAAAGTAAAATTTCAGTTTAATGTTTTATAAAAACCAAAGGCATAAAAATAATCACAAAATTAAAACAGAATCTCAAATGGTCCTCCAATGACCAGTCCAGGATTATTCCTTCATCAGACTCAACATCAACCAAGTACCCTAATGTCAGATTTACTTTTACATTTCTTTCTCTCTTTTAAAAAATCATACTCTTTATGATGGAAAAAATGGACTATCTTGAGAATATTTACAGTTATGTTAGGTTTTGTGTTATTACTATTATTTTGAATTACCTGACAGATCAACATAACCTCCTGAGTGAACAGGGCCTCTAAAGATTTTGATCAACTCTGGATAAGCAAGACTGTCTAAGGCCCAATCACTATTGGCAAATACACGAAACCTACCGGATTAGTTCAGGTGAAGAGAACAACAGGATCCTAAGGACTAGAGCAAAAGCAGATGCCTAAGATCCTGGGAAGAAGAACACCTAGTAAAAAGACAGGAGTGGAATGTCACAGCCTTTCCTTAAACTGTCTATGCTAAAGTGAACACCCGGAGGCTCACAGTTTTCTCTGAACACCCGGAGGCTCACAGTTTTCTCTCTCCACCCATACCCCACCTCATCCAAGCCTCTAGCAAATAGGTAACAATGAAGGGAAGAAGCCAGAGAGACTTTGCTAGTGCTGAAAAAAATACAAAACAAACATTTAAAAAACGTAATACACAAAACAACAGAAACTTTGAAACATCTCATGCCTACAATCACCATAATTCTCTGGAAGGGAATATCCCTTCTTTCTGAACATATCTCAGAAATTCCTTTTGTAACAATTCCCCACTCAAGACTATCTATAATCCTCACCTTAGACTAATTTTGTCTGGATTGTTGCAGTGTGTTACTTTTTGGTGGGGTAAAAGGCAGCAGAGTTATAATCTGTTCCAGCCTCCAAACAATACTAGAAATAGCTCTGCTCCCAATCTGTAACTTTCATCAGCTCTGGTTGCCAAGTCACTAAAAAATTATCTTCTGTGCTTTTGTTTTTAATCCTTTGACAACATTATTTATGAGAAATGAATTTCTCTAGATGTCTAAAAAATACTGAGCAAAAACAAGTTAAAGAATGGTACATATTGTATAATCCTATTTGTTTAAAAAAGTACATTTTCATATCTGTACAGAAAACGTATAATCAAATGGAAGAATACCTAACAATGGCTATCTTTTAGAGATAAGATATAAGATGAATGATACTATTTTATACATTCTTTACTATTTTAAACAACCAGTCTGAAATATTTTACACACATTTTTACTGCAAATACAATATTTTTAGAAATTAGTTTTTCATTCTTTTTTTTTTTTTTTTAAGAGATAGCAGTCTTGCTGTGTTGCCCAGGCTGAACTCAAACTCCTGGGCTCGAATGATTTTCCTGCCTCAGTCTCCTGAGTAGCTGGTACTACAGGCATGTACAACCATGCCTGGCTCTCATTCTATTCTTTATCAAAGGAGAAGATGCTCTACTACACTAATGGTTAATACACTTGGGTTGCACATGAGAACGACTGCATACTGGGTATACAGTAGAGAGAGAAATCACTACTCTAGGATAAAGTTACATAAGAGGTATTTATTTAAAACTCCGAAAGTCATTAAAACAACAAAACCTATCTCATTAGACTAATTATTTTTTAATCCTCAAAAATAGAGAATCCAACTTCTCTACTAAAAGTCATTAGCAAGTCAATACTGAACACTTACTGTACACTAAACATTCTAGAAATCAAGCTGAAAATACCATTTATAGATATATATTATTTCTTTATACCATCACCTTCTTTATAGAAATGCTCCATATTATATATTTAAACAATCTGTGTCCAAATTGGGTTATTTCAAGCTTTTTGTTATACCAGCAAATCCAGTGTAGAACTTGCTCCCATTTTCTAACAGCAATGACTTCTGAATTTGGGGACATGTCCCACATAGGGGATTAGACTCTCAGAGAGATGATACATTTACAATTTGAAAAAGTGCTATATAGATCAAGGGGTAGCAACATATAGCCCATGAGCCACATCTAGCCTACCACCTGACTCTGCACAGTCTTTGAGAGTAGTTTTTAGATTTGAAATGATTTTTTAAGAAGCTGGGTACAGTAGCTCACTCCTGTAATCCTAGCAGTTTGAGAGACTGAGGCAGGAGGGCTGCTTGAGCCCAGGAGTTCAAGACCAGCATGAGGCCCTATCTCTACAAAAAAATTAAAAAATTAGCCAGGCATGGTGGTGCGTTCCTGTGGTCCTCACTACTCAGGAGGCTGAGACGGGAGAATCACTTGAGCCCAGGAGGTCAAGGCTGCAGCAGTGACCCATGAGCATACTACCACACCCTAGCTGGGTGACAGAGTGAAACCCCATCTCAAAAAAAAAAAGAAAAGAAAAAAATACATAAAGAACAATAATTTGTGACATGTAAAAATCAGAGGAAACTCAAATTTCAGTGTTCATAAAGTTTTATTGGAACAGATACACTCATTCATAGTAGTCTATGACTACTTTCAAGCTACAATGGCAGAGCTGAGTAATTGTGACAGAGACTATATGGCCCATGAAACCAAAAATATTAATATTTACTACATTTTCTATTTAAGTAAAATAAAATACTATTGCTAAAAGCAGAATACTGCATTTACAGAAAAAGTTTGCTGACTCCTGGGCTGGGCTTGGCTGTCCCATCCCCCATTGAAAATTACAGTCAAGGTAGTTTCATATATTATGAAGAGTTGGCACTTTGAGTCTTCAATTAATGATATTTCAATTACATATGTTCTAATTCTTCAGTTTCTACAGGGTACAGTATGTAGGTTATGCTATGGGGTACACAGTCCTGTGCAAGGATGTGGGTTGTCAAGAAAGGTCCCAAGAAGAGTCATCACCACACATGAATTTTTAAAAAATTAACAAGATTTAAACAAATTAGATAATCATGTTGCAGGTGCAGTAAGGGTGGGGAGTGGGAGGTGGGACTTGGCTGTATGCCAGAGTCACCTGGGAGAGCCTAAAATAAATGATGATGCCTTGATACCACCCGCAGACATTCTGATTTAATTGGTTTAGGATGTAGCTTGGGCACAGGAATTTTTGAAAGTTTCCCAATTTTAAACGTTTCTTATGCTCCTGTACAGCCAAGAATGAGAAACCACTGCTCTAAAACACAATGTTCAAATCATGAAATTGTATATAATAGAGAATATGAAATTGCAAGACATCTGGGTTTGACTAAAACCAAAAAATATGGAAAGATGAGGCTGTAAATTACAGTGGTATGAATTTCTCTAGATGTCTAAAAAACACTGAGTAAAAACAAGTCAAAATTACTCTGGCTAGAGTAATTACTCTGGCTAGAGCCAGAGTAATTTTTGGTGAAGAAAGGGAAGAGGCTTATAGACCATACAGAATGAAGAATTTTGGTAAAAATTGAAGATTATGGGGACCCAATAAAAGCTTTAAATAAAGAAGTTATAGAATCATATCCCCTTTTAAAAAGATGACTCTGGTAGACGTGGAAAAGTGGGACTGGATGGAGACGAGAGACTATAAGAATATTTCAAGAGTACAAAGAGATTAGCCAGGTGTGGTGGCATAAGCCCATAGTCTCAGCTACTCAGGAGGCTGATGCAGGATTGCTTGAGCCCAGCAGTTTGAGGCTGCAGTGAGCTAAGATCGTGCCACTGCACTCCAGCCTGGGCAATGGAGAGAGACCCTGTCACTATTAAAAAAAAAAAAAAGTAATGATAATAAATGAGTAAATAATAACAATTTTAAAGAGTACAAAGATAAATTAAGGCCTGGATTTTTGCACTGGACTTGGGATTGAAAATAATTTGAGAAATATTTAGAACTTGCAGATGGCCTGGATGATAGAGATGAGAGAGATGTGATGTCTGGCCTCCCAGATTTCTGGTGTGAACACCTGGATAAATGATAATTCCATTAGGTTTGGGAGTATAAAAATGTACGTTTAGTCCATCTACCAAACAGTTCAAACGTTGGTGAGAAGCAAGCAGTAAAGAAACTAAAAGTAGGAAAATAATAAGTACAAAAATGTGAAGATTACCTGCACAATTACATAACTGACCATGTTCTAAAAATATCTAAATTTCTTTTTTAAATTATTTTATTTTTTTAATTTCTGGGGTACATATGCAGGATTTGCATGTTTGTTACATAGATAAACGTGTGCCATGGTGGTTTGCTATACCTAACAACCCATCACCTAGGTATTAAGCCCAGCGTGCATTAATTTCAGGTTTGTAGTGTCCCTGATTTTTTCCTAAATGCATGATTTTGTTGGAATTTAAAATCTATGATTACTAAAACAGTTTAGTTATTCTATTTAAATTTTAATATAAAAAGTTGCCAAAAATGTCACTCCCATCCAATGAGAAAAAGATAAAATTATAAAATCATAACTTTTCCTTAGCTCATTAGCGAGGTGAGGATGCAAATGAGTAGGGGACATGTGTTACCTGGTAAAAGCACAAGAGCAGGCAGTGGGCAACATACAAGTGGGTAAGAAGAAATCAGCTACAATTTTTACAGATTGTTAAGGACCAAGCATGGGTTAACATATCAGCCTTGAGTTAATGACACAAGTGACAGACACAAATGCACACTCGCTTGCAAGTGCTTTTCCACAGGTCTCTGCTGGGTGTTCCCTGGAAAGACTGGATCATAGGCCGGGACTGGAGAGAGCCACCAGTCGTGGTGTAGGTCTGCGGGACGTGACACTGGCTGCTGGGGAAACACAGACATTTTGCTTCTTGCGACCCTTCTCTTATTCAAGGCAAAAGCCTTAGCCATTAGGGGAGGGCAGCAAATCCTGTCACCCTAAAGGGACAGGCAAAGCTATAACAGAATTCCAGTTCAGGGAAGGGTAGAAGAATAAAACCTCTATTCCTGGGGGAAAAGCAGAAAACCATCCAGGACCCAGGACCCAATTCCAAGCAGAGGTCTGTTACTGCTGATGGAAGAACGGAAAACTCCTGCCTAAGAACAATCAGGAATGTAAGAGGAGTTTGGCCACCATGGTTCAGAAAGGCAGGAATGCTGACAAAGCTCCCCACTTCCTGAGTTCTCCATTCACAGAGCATGCCTAACACAAAAACAGGACAGCTCCCCTCCGGAGCCTAGCAGCAAGTAACAAGCATCAGCATTATTCCACCACTCGGGGGAGGCCCCTTCTGAGGCATAGTTGTGAAGACATGGCTAAAAGCTACAATGGAGCATGGCCACCGAGAATAACCCTGCAGTACAGAGCTCCCACCCTAAACACGAGGCAACAGCAGCAGCCTCCAGGGAATGTGAAGCATGCGGTGCGCTGAGTAACCACAACAACCAAATTCAAATTCAGCTCAACTCTTAAGTAGATTAAATGAACTCTCACACTACTGGTCTAACAGAAGCAACAGACCATCTCCAACATAAACACTATGTACCTCAGTCTTTAGTGAGATTTTTCAATTAAAAAATTATAAGCAGCACTCGAACACAGGACAAAGAGCTCACTGTTGAGAGAGAAAGCAATCTATAGAACCAGAGCCAGAGATGGCCCAGTCTGTAGAATAACCAGACATGGACTTTATAATCATTATTGTTAATATGTTAACGTCTCTAGGGGAAGAAGCACACAACACACATGAACAGATGGGGAATCTCAGTAGAGATGGAAATCCTAAGAGCCAAATGAAAATGCCAGAAGTTTAGAAAAAAAGATATGGAACAATTTCAAATGGTTTAACATATATGTAATTGGAGTCCAGAATAAGAAAGAGACAATGGAGAAGAAAAGACACCTGAAGGGAAAGTGGCTAAAAATTTTCCAAAAATAATAAAAGTCATCAAACCACAAATCCAAGACTCTCACAGAATCCTAAGCAAGATAAATACCTCCCACTTCCAAGAACCAAAAAACAACAAACCAAAAATAAACCACACATACACCTAGACACATCATAGTGAAATGAGTGAAAAACAAAGATAAAAGGAAAATACTGAGGGGAGTCAGAGGTTAAAAGGTATATTACAAACAGTGGAACAAATATAAAAAGGAAAGGAAACTTCTCATCAGAAACTTCTGAGCCAGAAGACAATAGAGTGACATCCTTAAAATATTGAAACGGGAAAAAAAAAACTATAAAGCCAGAAACGTGTATCCAACAGAAATATCTTTCAAAACCAAAGGTGAAATGAACATTTATTTGTCAGAAAGAAAAAAGATCGGAGAATCAACTGTCAGAAGATCTATGCTACAAAATATATTGAAGGAAGCTCCTTAGACAGGATTATGATACCAGATGCAAACTTTACACCAAGAAAGAATCAACAAAGAAAGCTAAAATGAAGGTAAACATAAAAGACATTTTCTTATTTTTAATCTAACATTTCAACCAGATTTAAAAATAAATTCTATTTATCAACTGGCAACCACATTTAATACATACGTTAAAGCTACTGTAGATATTTAATAGTTTTCTACTTTTGCCCCTTCAGAGAGAGCAGAAATACTAGCTTTTAAACTTAATTATGACACCTTCAAGAGCTGCTTTAACATAGTGCCCATCTTAAAATTCATGGCAATACTGTTTACTACCCACTGAAACTAAAATACCCTTTTGCTTGCTAATTACATAATTTCAAACTCTAAATAACAATACCCATAATTAAATAGAAGACAATCCTTAGAAAAACAGGTTTTTAATTAAAACCAATCAAAATATCATTTGCTTTAAAGAAATCAGGTTAAAGCTATTTAAAATAGTTCAAAAACTGCTCTATATTTAAGCCACAGCACTATCTTCCTAAAAGATGCCAATTTGTTCTTCCCCATAACTGATTAACTGAATAATTAATCAATTATAATTCCAGTGATTTTTACTCAGATAAAAAGTGTAAGGATGAAATGTCAAAATCTGAAGCTAGTATGAAATTATAACAGTAACTATACAATGGTTTTGTTATTGTGCACCCTCAAGCATCTTAAATTATAGGTATCATACAAAAAATATTTTTTTTGATTCATGGTTTTTTGAATCACTGACCTAAAAAATCTTCTCAATGAAGAATAAAATGTTTTACAATCTCATGATATGATATTTCCATGGGATATTTATATTAAGTACTGAACATTAAACTTTTTACACCAATGAGCATAACTTGTAATGAAATTCTCAATATAATACATTCCTGAAACTAAATATAAATAGGTGACCAAATGAATGACAGATCAGGAAATACAAGCATAACCAGGAAAACTGCAAATAATGCAAAGTAAAGTCACAGTAATCACACCTTAAATATCATTCTGACTAATTGTAAGGAAGTAATTATGCTGTACTGGGATTAAGACAGAGATAATTTCATAACTGGAAGGAATCTTTAAATACTGAATCAGGTTTCCTAAACCTATTTCAAGAAGGCCTAGGTCTAAGAGGTCAGAGGTGTTCAGAGAGCAAAGATTTTCTTGGTTTTAAACCTTACCCTACAAATAAGTATATTAAAAGTCTGAAGAAGTCCCACTTGAAAAAGAAAGTTGCTTAACTTGAAAGATTAAAGAAACAAGTTTATGTGCAAATGCATACATGTTTTCTTAACTCCCAGTAAAACCTCTAAACTTTTTTTCTTAACTCATAAAATTTCTAGATCAGCTCTCCTTTAATCAATATGAAAACTGTTTACATTAGATAGTATTATAAGTGAGGAAACAGGCCTAGGAAATACATGACTTTCAAGGATCCTATTACTTCTTTAAAATCTTTATTTTTAGAAAAAAAAAAAATTAGCAGAACTCCAATTATCCAAGAAGGGAGGTGGAAATTCCAATAGCTGCTCACCTAACATATTTACATTAACATTTTTAATGTTTGATTCTCCCATATACTTCGGATTTAATATAAGTAAAATGTTTAGAATTTTTAAGATACAGTAGACCCTTGAACAACACAGGTTTGCACTGCACGAGTCCACATACATGTGGATTTTTTTTTTCAATTAAACATGGAGCAAAAATATTCTCAGGATGTCAAACCCGCCTACAGGCAGGGTCGACTTTTCACATCCGGGGTCCTGCAGGGCCACTGCAGGAGTTTGGTATATGCAGTAGTCCTAGAATCAATCCCCCATATATACTTTGAGACCAAAATAGACACCTCTTTATCAACTAAGACTGACCCTAAGATTAAGGAAGGAAAGTTACCTACAGGTGAAGGGTTCAGGGTCCAGGTGGCATGGCAAATTTCTAAAGTCCTATGGCTCTAAACTCCCTGACAATAGGAGCTATCAGACCACCCCTAACTGATTTACAACCCAGATCACAACTCTGATTAGACACAGGATCAGCCTTACAAACATTCTTTTCTGATAAGCAATTGCAGACCTTAAGCCAGTCTCTAACAGTTACAGCATACCATAGAGACTGCGCACACACTGCCTTTGCGTCCCACAGTTCACCTTTTGACGTAGTCAAATTCTACTTTATTTTAATGCTAAAACCTCGCCCCAAAGCAAGCACAGAATGTATGTTACACATGTTTACCCACTGAGCGTGCACTCAGCTCCTCTCATAAATATGTATAGCTTTTCCCCCAAACCTGCTGAATATGTATGACTCTATTGTGTAATACAAACTCTGAGAGGCAATAAAACCCAACTCAACTTGCCTTCTGTGAAGAGACAGCGTCTTCTGCACATGCACATGCACATGGCAGAGACTGTCTCTTCCTGGTCTGCAAATTGATATTGCTGATAAAACTATCCTTTCTACTATTCAGCCAGCCCAGTGGTCTTCTGGATGAAAACACTGAGGGATAACTGTATTATAATTTAATAAGGATAATTTTCTATGGCTAATACCACATACAAATGAAGAAAACATTCTCAAAAGATAAATTTAATATAATCTGTTAAAAGACAGTCACTTTTTTAAACAACTGGGTTATATGCTCTTAGAAATAAGTGAATCATTTATACTGAATTTTAATAAGTCTCAATCTCCCATATTAACTATTATACACCATAAGATAGCTATAAGTCAATTACAAAAAAAAAAAAAAATCTTCTTTTTAAATCAGGTGTTCAAAACCCCTAAGCTCTCAATAACAAAATCTCCTCAAGAGTTGGTTTACAATGCAGCATCCTAGGCCTTGTTCTAAGATCCTAATTCCACATATATCGACTGGAGCCATGTATCTGTATGAAAAGTTCCAGGTGATTCTGATACGTAGGCCTGGAAACCATGACAGATTCAAGTAATGCATGGTAGGGAGTGACAGAAGGAAAAAACTGTATAATGAAAATCCAGTTTCATGCTACTGATGAAAACATCTTTGCTATCCAAGGCACCCAAGAGCAGCAACGTGATCATGTCCTGGTAGTACCAACCCACAGGCAGTTCCCCTCTCCTGCCTCTCTACCCTCCCATAAACAGGTTCCTCCTCCACTCTACCTCTTCTTGTGCTGTCTTCACAATTCCATTGCCTGGTTCTTCCTGAACACAACAAGCCACAAAAGAACTACTTAATCTAAAGGTTAGCTTCTCTAGATCACTGAGCTCCTTATTGATGACTGACATTTTCACTTCTGTTTATCAGTGTTGACCACAGAGACTGGCATATAACTCATAATCAAGAAATATCAGGACTAATCCTTGAAAATGCTAGACTGTGCTATTTAAACATGATTCTACCTATCAAGACAGCTTTTTGCTTTTCTAACCACCTTGTTTTTACAGACACTTCATCCCCTCACCTGCTATGATGTCCCTAGTCTTCCCTTAGCCTCATTCCTTTCTCCCCATACCCACCTTTAAGACTGTCTTAGCCAGTGTTGAGAAGGCCCCCAGGAGTCCCCACCACACCCTTGTGCAGTATGCTTGCACAATGTTCCAGAGCTGGTCTGCGTATGACCAACAGAATACAGCAGACAGGATGGTGTATCACTTCCAAGATTAGGCTATCAAAGACTGTGGCTTCCGTTTTGGCTTCTCTTTCTGTGTGTTTGTATCCATGTGTGTGTGATCTCTCACTCTGAAAAAACCATGTTGTGAGTAGCCCTATGGAGAAGGCCTCCCACCACCTGCCAAGAGCCACATGAATGCACCTGGGAGCTGACCCCCCAGCCCCAGGTAAGTCTGCAGAGAACGCAGTAGTCCCGGCTGACAGCCTGACTGGACACTGTAAGACCCTGAGCCAGAACCAGCATTCCTGACCATCGGAGACTGTATGAGAAAATAAATGTGTGTTGTGTTAAGCTGCTAAATTTGGGGGTAATGTCATTCAGCAATAGATAACTAACACGAAGATGTGTAAGTTAATACTCAAGAATATAAGCTTCTTGCAAATAGTCACCATGTATGTATCTTTGTATCTCTGACATCACCATGTCCACTGGAAAGTAACTCAAATGTTTGCTCAACTGGACTGACAGTGGTAATTTTTCAAGTCATGGCTTAAATACTCTGTAAGCAAGGGCAAAATATTCTCTGCCTGTTTCCTCGCTTTTAAAAACTGAATTAATAATAGTGTCTACCTTGTGGGATTATTGTGAGGCTCAAATGAAATAATACATGTAACATTCTTAGAAGAATGCCCAGCACATTAAAAGGTGTTAAAGAAATGTTAACTACTAAAAGTAAAATTTCTAAGAAGGAAATATATCACTTTCGTTCCTTAGTACTGAAACCCCGGGTATATTTTTTTTATATAAGAATTATAAAATCTGTCAGGGTAAAGTGCTGGTTTAAAAAAAAAAAAAAAAAAAAAAGATGTGGCTGGGCACAGTGGCTCACGCCTGTAATCCCAGCACTTTGGGAGGCTGAAGCAGGTGGATCACCTGAGGTCAGGAGTTTGAGACCTGCCTGACCAACATGGTGAAATCCCATCTCTACTAAAAATACAAAAATTAGCCAGCCATGGTAGTGTGCACCTGTAATCCCAGCTACTCAGGAGGCTGAAGCGGGAGAATCACTGGAACCCGGGAGGCACAGGTTGCAGTGAGCCAAGATCGCGCCACGGTACTCCAGCCTGGGTGACAAAGCGAGACTCCGCTTCGAAAAAAAGAAGAAGTTATGTAAGCCATGGCAGGATTATGAAAAAAAATTAGAGGCGGGGTACAGTGGATCGTGCCTGTAATCCTAGCATTTTGGGAGGCCAAGGCGGGCAGACTGCTTGAGTCCGGGAGTTTGAGACCAGCCTGGGCAACACAACGAGACCCCGTCTTTATTTTTTAAAAGTTAGAAAAACTGATGTACATATAAGTATATGGGATAACATATTAAATGAAGGGGAGTAATGGAGTATGTTAATAAGCTAATGTTAATTGATCTAGTAACCTACATTCCTCAAACCTATTTTCATTTTTTTCAAGTCCTACTGCAACAAGTAGATACATGCTCTTAGATTATATTCCATGATTATCATAACACAAGCAGCTGGACTCCAGTTAGAAATTGTGTTCTTCCTATTTGCATGAAGTTTGGTGAAAAAAGTCTTTTTCTTTCAAGGCTTAATCTACTTAGCTAAAGACACGAGATGGAATGTGACAGTCTAATGAGGCCTCCTTTAAATGTGTTGCTACTGCCACTGTTTATTCTATGATTATTTTATTGTGCATGTAGTCATTAAAAACATAAAATTAACCTATCACACTTGATATAATCACATATATTAAATAATAAATTATATGCTCACTTTATAGAAAATGAGATGCATGCAAAATGCTTTATAAAGTGTCTGATAGATACATAGTGAGGGTTCAATAAATATAGCCACCAGTAGAATTATCCATCTGATACGATAATAAGTTCAACATGCTACACTCTCTGGGCTCTCCTCTTACCTCTGACCACTCTTAATTCCAATTTCCTTCCTTAGTTTCAATTCCTTGTCCCCATCCCTACCTCCTCCCTCTTCTGTTTAGGTTTCTTTTCCATAGAAAATATATCCCTAGAAATTGTGACTCCTCTTCATGAACTATCTTACTTTCTTAGACCTTCCTTTTAATCACTAAGCAAAGATAAATACATTTTATTATCATAGTTAATATTAAAGAATCAAAATTATAACTCAAGCAGTCCCAATATTTATCCAGAAAATGGTTCAATCTAAGAAATGTTATGTGGACCTTGCACTTGGTATTGCTAGAGGATATGAATTTATGATTCAAAAATAATGAGACAGAAATTAAGAAAATAAAAACTTAATGACAAATGGTAAAAACAAAAATCAATCTCTAATGACAATTTTGGTTTTTAAAAATTATAACATCTTCATTCTCAGTAAGATATACAGGTAAGCCTCCTAAGAAGTTAAATCCTATGAAGGATATATCATACTGGCACTTATTAATTGACTCTGTACCATCAAGGGTAAGAACTTTTCACATTTTGTTTTTAAAGTAAAATGGAGGTCTGACACAAATACTGAAAAGTAGCATATATCTTTAGGGCTACATTTACAAAACATAAATAACTCTAAGCAGACATTTGAGGTAACTTTACCTACTTAAACTCACTTCCTATAATAGGGCATCGAGGAAGAGGAATCTAACCTAATGGTAAGCTAGAATGCAGAGTAACCCCGAGAGAAGCATGCCTGCTTGGGAATACTACTGAAGGAAGGTGCTGACTATACCAGTATGAATGTGAACAATTCCAAATACATATACCAAATATTCACTTTCTTTTATTTTTTTCTTTTGACTGACACTAAATATTAAAACAAAAATGGCTTAGCAACTATAATGCCTCAAAGGGAACTCTAATGTAGTATGTATATGTGCATGTGTATACACATCCTAAATATACATATATACAATACTCCCGGTTTATCTGCAGTTTCACTTTCTGCAATTACAGTTACCCACTATTGACTGTTGTCTGAAAATAGATGAGTATAGTACAATACAGTATTTTGAGAGTGAGACCATATTCATATAACTTTTATTATAATATATTGCTATACTGTTCTATTTTGTTATTGTTGTTGTTAATTCCTGACTGTGCCTAAGTTCTAAGTTAAACTTTATCATAGGTATACATGTGTAGGAAAAACAGTACAGGCATGTGTTGCTTAAGGACGGGGATACATTCTGAGAAATGTGTCATTTGGCCATGTCATTGTTGTGCAAACATTATACAGTGTACTTACACAAACCTAGATGGTAGAGCCCAACATATATTCCTTTGAGGCTCTATGGTCTAGCCTATTGCTCCTAGGCAACAAACCTGTATAGCATGTTACTTTACTGAATACTGTAGGCAATTGTAAGACAATGGGAAGCATTTGTGTCTCTAAACATAAAAAAGGTTCAGTACAAATATGGCATAAAAGATGAAAAAATGGGATATCTGTATGGGGAAGTTACCATGAATGGAGCTTGCAGGCCTGGAAGTTGCTCCAGGTGAAACTGTGAGTGAATGTGAAGGCCTAGGATGGACATTATCGTACACTGCTGTAGACTTTATAAACACTATACACAGGCTACACTGAATTTACTTTTAAGATATTTTTTGTACTTCAATAATTAACCTTAGCTTACTGTAACTTTTTTACTTTATAAACTTTCAAGTTTTAACTTTTTAACTTTTTTTCTAATCACATTTAGCTTAAAACACAAATACATTGTACAGCTGTATGAAAAAATACTTTATATTCTTATTTTATAAGCTTTTTTCTACTTCTAAAACAAAAAAAAAAATTTCGTTAAAACTAAGACCCAAACAGACACATTAGCCAAGGCCTACCACAGGGTCAGGATCATCAATATCACTGTCTTCCACCTCCACACCTTGTCTCGTGGAAAGTCTTCAGGGGCAATGACAGGCAGGGAGCTGTCATCTCCTAAGGTAACAATGTCTTCCTGTGGAATTGCTCCTGAAGGATCTGCCTGAGGCTGTTTTACAGTTTTGGTGTTTTTTTTTTGTAAGTAGGGGTACATTCTAAAATAATGATTAAAAATCTAGTAAATATATAAACCAGTAACACAGTTGTTATCAAGTTTTATGTGCTGTACATAACTACATATGCTCTACTTTTATACAACAGGCAGTATGGTAGGTCTGTTGACACCAGCATCACTACAAACGCGTGAGTAATGTGTTGCACTATGACATTAGGATGGCCATGATCTCAGTAGGTGATAGATATAAACACGTGAGTAATGTGTTGCACTATGACATTAGGATGGCCATCATCTCAGTAGGTGATAGAATTTTTTTAGCTCCATTCTGAAATTATGGGACCATCATCATATGAGGTCCTTCTTTGACTGGAAAGTTACATGGCACATGACTGTATATATGCAGTTCAGAAATATCCATGGTTTCAGGCATCCACTGGGGGTTTTAGAACATATTGCCCTTGAATAAAGGGGACTACTACTAGTACCACTACTACTACTACTACTACTACTACACACACACACACACACAGAGAGAGAGAAAGAGAGAGAGAAAGCCTTTTAACCTTCATTCCAGGTTGAATTCCCAGCCTCCCAATGCTTATTACCAATAAAAAGAAGGGAACACCTGCCCCCACATTTGCTGCTGACACTGAGAGAGACCAGCCTGAAGCAGCCCCTCATCTTTTTCCCATGGAGCAATTATTCCTTTCCTAACACCAGCCAAGTTTTGCGTTTATACTGGGGTTTACAGACCCTGCCCTTTTCTAAATAAAAATTCTTCTCTAAACTCTTAGCAACCAAATTTGGGTCAGAACACTAAGATGGAAGCCATAATAGTTAACGAAAATAAAAGTAAAGCAAAAAAAAGATAAATTAATTGTAGATTTTTTAAAAGTCTAGTTACCTAAAAAACTGTATATACAATATCGACTCTCGTTTTAGATTGGGGTTGGGAATTCAGAACATATTCAAAGAAAGAAAATCTATTTGAGAAAGAAAGGAAGCTATTTATCTCTATACTTCAGAAGCATATAACTGATACAGTTAAACAATTTAGGAATCTTGTGAAAAACGCACTTAAAGAAGTGATATATACAGAAAGAGAATTTTGGCAATGGTTATTAAGTGACAGATATGGGGTTTCTACGGATTAATATGCTCGATATGGAATCCCCATACAAGTGTCTTCCAAGGTAGGGGAAATAAATAGCAGGCTGAACTTGGTGGGAGTTCTAAAACTGGCTAGATAATAAATATGGATCACTAGCTTTTACAAAGGCAATGGCAACTCAAAATTTTAGAAAGCCTAATGTATTACATTTTCCAGTATCTTTTATTTTCTGGACAAATTAGTTCCATTCATACATATTCAGGCTCGCTGATGCAAATACTTACCAGGGTACTCTTAAGTACAGGTTGAATATCCCTTATCTGAAATGCTTGAGACCAGAAGGATTTCAGACTTCAGATTTTGGAATATTTTCATGCGATTTACTGATTCAGCATCCCTAACTTGAAAATCTGAAATCTGAAATGTTCTAGTATTTCCTTTGAGTGTCATGTTGCTGCTCAAAAAGTTTAGGGTTTTGGAACATTTTGAATTTCAAAATTTCAGATTAGGAATGTTCAACTTGTACTGTAATATTTATTCTCTCTCGACCCGCCTGAATTAACAAGCTATGTAGGAGAACAAGGAAAGGCAGAGAACAAACGGCCAGGAAACTCTGGTTCCAGACCTGCCTCTGTCATTAAATAACTGATCTCAGCCATGTCACTTCACTGATGGAGCGATTATTTCAATATTTCTAAAATTAAGTCGTTCTGGCTGTAAAATGTTAAGATGTTTGTAGTTCTCATTATTACTTTTTAAGAATTTATTTTTGTAAGGTACATAAACAAGACTACTTTTCTAGAGGTCAGTCTCCAAGATAAAAAGGTCAGTGTATTTTCCCACTTCACCTATTGGGGTAACACAAAAAGTGAAGAATCACATCACATCTCTTTGTTTGTACATGGGAAAAAAACACTAGTGACAGCATATTTCCCTTTCATTTGGTATTTAATTAACCAGAATGCCTATTAAGCAAATTTGTGCAAATCCTTCACGCAGTTATTTCTTAAATCCAAGTAGCCCTGGTTCTACACTATGCTCCTTTCTATTAGTTTCATTTCCAAGTTTATAATGATGATAAAAATGCCTTCTGACTTAACAGTATGTGTTATCGTATTATGAAAGAAGATAATGACTTTTTCATTTATTAGCTATCAGATCTAAGCAAGTTACTCTTTGCTTCAGTATCTGAATCTGTAAAATAAGAACAATAATCTCTCTCAGGATTGCTGAAAAGATTAAACAAAATACATGAAAACATTATACCCAGCACAGAAAACTACACTCAATAAGTATTTGCATGTTTTAAAGGTATGTATAAAAACGATTTATACGAGTTGCTTAACACTTCATTCCTCTTAAACAGCATATTCACTCCAAGAGATGCAGCTGAGAAACAATGCAATGTAGAATGTTTAAATCACACAACTGTTAAAAATTTTTAAATTCACCTCAATATAAACATGTATTTATCATTTACTATGTGCCAGGTACTATAAGGCTAGGGTATAAGAATTCAAAGGTGAGGCAATGGATGGACCCTCAAAAAGCTCACAGTCTAGAATTGAGAAATACAAATTATAACGTAATTGAAAAACATAATAAAGGTATGTACAAAGAGCAGAAGTAGCAAGATAAAGCAAGAAATTCATTTTGCTTGAAGAAAGTAAAGAGGAAGTAGCTGAAGTAGCATGGTAAAGAAGAAAGAGGAGTCTAGAGGCAAAGACTTGGGTCTAAAGCCCAGCTCAGTCATATACTGGCTATAAGATTTGGGACAATTTAATTTACCTCTCTGAGTTTCCTTTTAAATATACTTTGAAGAATAAGCCCAGCTCAGTCATATACTGGCTATAAGATTTGGGACAATTTAATTTACCTCTCTGAGTTTCCTTTTAAATGTACTTTGAAGAGTTATTCTGAAGATTAGAAATAATATATGTAAAGTGCCTAACATATAATGGTCATTCAACAAATGACAGATGTTTCAGAAGTTGTGTTTACTTGCCTCTTTTTAGTAGACTAAATTGTAAATGGCACTTTAGGCAGCATCTGTTAACTAATGATTAAGATACACATGGGATCACTAAGGTCACTAGTATGGAGAAGGCCACAATGAATCCCATCAGAATATTACCACTTACAGACTGCCACCATTGAGATGTGGTTCCTAACATGTTGTACACTCAACCACTAGTGAAACATATTTCTAATCTGTTTTTTTCTGCATTTTTACCCTGACACCTAGAATTTTACATATTCAGACAATAGTTATTTCCTAGTAGAGGTTCCCATGTGCCTCGGTCCCACCTCAGTCCAAGTTTGGGATGTTCGGCATATCCTTTATGAAATGGTAAGGTCCAATGAGCAACTGGCAAGTATTAAGATCATTATTGAAAGACAACTGGAGCTAACCTTGGATGAATAACTACAATTATCAGCTTAATGGTTGACTTGTGGAACTGGAGGCAATTATAATCATTATAATCTTACTTATTTAAAAATATTGTTGAAGCTGGCCAGGAGTTAAGTTACATTTACATTTACTCTATGGCTCCCAAAGCTCACTTTCTCTAAAAGCCCTTTGATGAGCTAAGCCAGTGATTAACATCTATAAGCATACCTTGTTTTATTGCAGTTCACTTTATTTTGGCTTTTACAAATGGTAACTTTGAGGCAACCCTGTGTCAAGCAAGTCTATCAGTACCATTTTTCCAACAGCAGGTGCTCACTTGGTGTCACATTTTGGTAATTCTCACAATATTTCAAATTTTATTATTGTATCTGTTATAGGGATCTGTGATAAGTGATCTTTGATGTTACTATTGTAATTGTCTGGGGGTGCGACAAACTGCGCCCATATAAGACAGGGAACTTACTCGATAAATCCTGTGTATGTTCTCACTGCTCCACCAGCCAGCCATTCCCCAGTCTCTCTCCCTCTTCTCAGGCTTCCCTATTCCCTGAGATACAATATTGAAATCAGGCCAGCTAATAACCCTACATTGGCCTCTAAGTGTTCAAGTGAAAAAAAGTCAGATATTTCACTTTAAATCAAGTGCTAGAGATGATAAAGCTTAGTGAGGAAGGCTCGTTCAAACATGAGTTAGGCTAAAAGCTAGGCCTCTTGTATCAAACAGTTAGCCAAGTTGCAAATGCAAAGAAAAGTTCTTAAAGGAAATTAAAAGTGTTACACTAGTGAACATACAAATGATAAGAAAGCAAAACAGACTGCTCTCTGATATGAAGAAAGTTTGAGTGGTCTAAATAGAAGACGAAACCAGCTACAACACTCCCTTAAGCCAAAGCCTAATCCACAGAAAGGCCCCAACTCTCTTCAATTCCATGAGGAAGCTGCAAAAGAAAGTTTGATACTAGCAGATGTCGGATCTTGAGGTTTAACAAAAGACACTTCCATAACATAAAAGTGCCAGGTGAAGCAGCAAATGCTGATGTAGAAGCACAAATTATCCAGATGATCTAGCTAACTGATGAAGGTGGCTACCCCAAACAACAGATATTCCATGTAGATGAAACAGTCTTATATCAGAAGAAGATGCCATTTAGGACTTGCATAGTTAGAGAGAAGTGAATGCCTGACTTCAAAGCTTCAAAGGACAGGCTGACTCTTCTCAGGAGCTAATGCAGCTGGTGACTTTATATTAAAGCCAATGCTCATTTACCATTCTCGCGCCCTTGAGAATTATGCTAAATCTCTGACTGCGCTCTATAAATGAAACAAAAAAGCCTGGATGACAGTACATCAGTTTATAGCACAGCCTACTGAATATGTGAAGCCCACTGTTGAGAACTGCTCAGAAAAAAAGATTCCTTTCATTTTAATGAGTATTTTCTTACACTGACAATGTACCTGGTCAACCAAGAGCTGTGATGGAGATGTCCAACTAGATCAATGTTGTTTTCATGCCTGCTAACACAACATCCATTCTGCAGACCATGGATTAAAGAGTGATTTTGACTTTCTAGTCTTATTATTTAAGAAATACACTGTGTAAGAAGGCTAAAACTGCCGGAGATAGTGATTCCTCTGATGGATCTGAGCAAAGGAAATTGAAAACCTTCTGGAAAGGAGTCACCATTCTAGATGCCATTAAGAACAATCGTGACTCATGAGAAGAGGTCCAAATATCAACTTTCATAGGAGTTGGAAAGCAATTAACTCCATTCCTCATGGATGACTTTGAGGGGATCAACACTTCAGTGGAGGAAGTAACCACAGGTGTAGTTGAAATAGCAAGATAACTAGAATTAGAAGTGGAGTCTGAAGAAGTGACTGAATTGCTACAACCTCATGATGAAGTTTGAATGGATGAGGAGTTGCTTCTTAGGGATGAGCAAAGTAAGTGGTTTCTTGAGACGGAATCTACTCCTGGTGAAGATTATGTGAACACCAGTGAAACGACAACAAAGGATTTAGACTATTACATAAACTCAGTTGATAAAGCCGCAGCAGGGTTTGAAAGGATTGACTCCAATTCTGAAAGTTCTACTGGGGGTAAAATGCTATCAAACAGCATCCCATGCTACAGAGAAATCTTTCATGAAAGGAAGAGTCTATTGCTCTTCCTTAGTGGCAAACTTCATTGTTTTAAGACACTGCCGTCATCCCAATCTCCAGCAATCATCACCTTGATCAGTCAGCAGTCATCAACACAAAGGCAAGACCCTCTCTCTACCAGGAAAAAGATAACATCCTTGCTGAAGACTCAGATGATCGTTAGCATTTTTCAGCAATAAAGTATTTTTAAATTAACATCTGTACTTTTTTTTCAGACAATGCTATTGCACATTTAAAGACTACAGGTAAAATGTAACTTTTACATGCACTAGGAAAACAAAAAATTCCTTTGACTCACTTTATTGCAATATTTGCTTTCTTGCAGTGTTCTGGAACTAAACCTGCAATAATATCTCCAAGGTATGCCTGCACAAATATATGCTAAGTCCCTACTTTTCATTTCACTTCAACAAAAATTGGTACAGTTCAAATACCAAACAGTGGATAAACGCAAGAAAAATCAGAAGTAAGATAAAGCAGTCTACCTCTAAATTCAATTGAATCATGAGATGGTCTTTATGTCCATTTAGTTTTCCAGAATTATAACAATATGCTCCTTACCGGCAATCAACACGTACAGTCAGTCTGTTTCAAGTTAAATAACCACAGCTTAAAAGTGAGGATAGCATCAAGCAATCCAGAATCTACTTTAACTGTATAGTTTCTATTCAAAGAAACCAGTGTCCTTCAAGTTGTCTTTTGTGGTATATAATTCCACAAAATTTTCTTCTATGAATGTATTCTATCCCATGCCAGACTTTATATCTGTTATATATATGAACACGTTATATTTGTAAAATACTCGTAACACTCTTAACCAGTTTGACAAAATGCATTTTGAAATACTAATGTTCTATTGAAATTAACTGCCTTACACATTTTCAATAATTAAATCCTGAGTATGTTTTTAAGAATTTTTTTTCTCTGAAAAGCAGGCACTGAGGAGTCACCAAATCGTAATTGAGTCTCTTTCTCGTAAATTCTACTTTAGAGAATAATTTTTAAATTCTGAACTCAAAGTAAAACGTAAGCATTTCCACATAACAAAACCAGAAGTTTCTTCACAAAGCAAATCTACAGAACTGAATAAAAATATTGTGTGTATTATCACTCACTTTTACAAATAGAAATTGATGTTATAAGGCCAATTCCTGACAGCCCTAATAAGTGAAGGGAAATACACAAAATTATCAAAAGTCTCAGAAGCAGCAGCTGGAGGCCTGAGGGAAAGAGACAGACAGACAAAAGGAAATGGGAGGAGAAGGAGATATATGAAGCTAACATGCTTAGACTGCACTAGACCTTAGCTCAGTCCCGATCCACTGTAATTTACTCAGTTATCTACATCGCCCAAAAAAATTAACGGTTGAAAAGCAAATCGACCATTGTGGGCAGTGATTTTAGGTCCTACATTTGGCTTGAGACTTGCCAGAAAGAAAAAGAGCTAAATCAGAAAAAGATGTAAATAGCAAGAAGGGAGGTGTGTGGAAGGGGGAGGGGAAGAGGGTAAAGGAATAAAAGCGAACCGCGCTCAAGTCTCAGCACTAAAGCTACTCCGAGCTTACTACGGAGGCCGGGCCGCCGCCGGGAGCTCTCCCCGTGCAGGGGAGGAGCGGGGGTCGCGGATGCTCACCCCGCGACTCAGGGAAGGGGGTGGCGGGCGCCAGCGCCCCCAGGACACGCGCGGAGTGGCTCCAATTAACACCTTCCTCGCTGTGACCTGGAGCTCCGAGTGGGGTGCGCACGGGGGTGGGGCGGCGAGGAGCGTGTCCCCTCCCCGGGAGGGAGAAGACAGGAGAGGGGAGGACCGCATCCCCGTCACCAGCCCAGGCGCGTCAATTACCCGTGAGGTTCCTCAGCACCGTCCCGTGGGCCCAGAGGCTCAGGACCTGCTGCACCGACAGGTTGATCATGGAGTGGTCGCCCCCCTCCGCCTTCATCTTCCCCGAGGGGCGCCCGCCGCCCTCTCCTCGGGTGCCGGGCGGCGGCGGCGGCTGCGAGGCTCGGGGGGCGGCGGCGGGTGCGCGGCTCCTCCAGGCCGCCGCCGCCGGTGGAGGCTGCGGGACGCCGGGCCGGGCGCTGCTGCTGCTGCAGCCGGAGGGCCTCCGTGGGGCGGCCGCTCAGCGTGTCTCCCAGGCAGCCCCCTCCCCGCCGGGGAGACATTGAGGACGGCGGACGGAGGAGGGAGGGGAGGCGGCCGGGCGCCGTCCCCGCGCGGCCCCCGAGCGAGGACTCGGGGCGGAGGAGGCCGCCGCCGCGCCCTCTCAGGGGCAGCGCCGCGCCGCGGGGGCCGGACACGCGAGGAGGCCGAGGTCACGCCGGGAGGCCGGTGCTGACGGGCAGCCGGCAGGTGCAGCCCCCGACAGGGCCCAGCTCATCGCCGCCGGAGGACGAAGAGACGCGGGACCGGCCAGAGGCTGCGGCGGCACCTGCCGCCCGCCTGCCCGCCCTCGGGTCGCCGACACTGGAGGAACCGCCCCCTCCACCCGCAGCCGCCGGCGGGCCGCTCGTGCGCGCGCGCGCGCGCCTCTTAGCGCCGGTCCCTCCTCCCCTGCCCTCCCCGGAGCCGCTGCGCATGCTCACTCCCCCGCTCCCCGCGACCCGCCGCCCTCCGACAGCCGGTCGGCCCCAAAGCCCTCCTCCTCGTTCTCCCCTAGCGCTCCAGCTCGCGTGGCTGACGGCGCCTAGCATCGGCCCGCAGTGGGGCGGAGGGAAGTGCGGTCTACGTCACTGGCGCCACCGCCGGGCCTTACTGCTGATTGGGCGCTCCAAGGGAACCGCCTCCACACCCCCCACCCCCGGACCCCGGGCGCGCGCCCTGGGAGACCTGGAGACCTGGAGCCCTCGCCCTGGCCCTGCTGGGTGCGCGCTGTGCGGGCGGTGTGGGAGGTGCGGGCGGTGCAGGAGCCTGCGCTGCAGGGGCAGCCCTGACCCAAGGTGGGGCTGCTGAACTCGGTGAGGTGGATACTGTGACAGTTCACATTTTTGCCTTAAAATGTAATGCTTTTGGTAAAGATGCTTACGTATAACTTTTTAAAAGGTGTAAATATGTCAGCATTTAGATGTATTAATTTGCGGTTTTTTTTTTCTGAGCCTGAATCGAATGACCTGAATAGGTCACTTACTTGCAGAATACGTGTTAAAACCCCTAAAACACAAATAGACCTGCGTTATCATTCTGCTAATCCCTCTTCCCGCAGCAAGAACTTGGGCCTCCCAGGGTTCCAGGACCTGACATTACCTGTTTACTCCAGGCTCAGCAGGTGTCCTAATCCTCATGGCCATCACCGGCTCTAGTCCCCCCTTTTTTTGGTGGTAGTATTCTTTTATCTGATTTGTGCCTGTTATTTTTTTCCCTCGAATTTAAACTCGACCTCTCTCCCCATCATTTGCTATCTTTCTTCGTGTCCAGCGTTAGCCAGAGGAGCATCTAAAATCCTACTACAAGTTAAACTCCTCGAAATGTGAAACCTTTTAACTTTAAAAAATAAAGATTTAAGTTTTAGCAATAACACAAATATGCAGTAGCCCGCCCCTCCCCCCACCTTTTTTCAACCCTTCTGCCATCTGGATAAAGAAAAATTTACAAAGAGAAGTGAAGAAATACCTGCTGTAGCTAAATCATCAAGTATATTTGACAAAGCACTGAAGGGTTGAATTACCTGTCAAATAGTGCTCTTGGTGGTCACTTTAAAATAATATTTACCTACACATATTTATTTATTTATTTGTATTTTCTTTTTGATGTCACAACACAAGAGAAATTTTTGCACCATTAATAGGAATTGAGCCAAAACTCATAATGTAGAATTTATCTTCCTCCTAGAATTTAGACTTAATTAGATCTATTAAGATTACAGAATATCAAACCTAAAAGAGGCTTTAACATTTTTTTATAATTTTATTTTACAGATAGGGAAACGGATTCTGTGAATTAAGTGACTTGACAGAGATGACAGCACTTCAGAGCCCAGTTTCTGAATTCCTGGTCTATTATTCTTTCTAGCAACCCCATTATCTTTCTTAACCCACTGTTAACTCCCTCACTTTAAGATTCTCGATGGGGAAGTGCAGGTTACCTAATGATATTCTTAAGGGACTTGGCATTACATAATTACTGATGTTAGGGAATGTGACCACATTCAGGGAAGGGTTCACAGCAAACTCCCTGAGCAGGGACTCATTAAACTGTCATATCAGAAACCTTTAGTTAGTTTGAGTTCTTCGGATTGCACACTGTTATTTAAAACACAGTAGCACGCAGTGAAAATATTCAGAACTCGGGACAGTGCCTGGCACATGTACCACAGATATTTGTTGAATGAATCACTGAGTGATCTTCATAGAAAATTAAGCATTGTTCTTGTTCCGAATAAATATTTTTTACAGAATCCAAGTGTTCATGTCAGGAAATGAGAAAAACACAGCAATGAAGCCTCATGTCAGTAATGTTCTTTGCTACCCAACAACTTCTCCCCTGCTCTTCAATTCAATTTAATTGGCTTCTGTATTTTTTTGGCACCTACTATCTGTAATGTTCTGTGCAAAGTGTTATCTGTAAGATTTGAAGATAAGGTCTCTACTCTCTAGGCTATTTAACTCAGGTTTGCATTGATAAAGGTAATGATCTTGGATAAAGATAAAGAATCTTAAAGTTGGAAGCTTATATCCTTAAGAGAATGAGACGTTTTCCCAATAGCCAGAGTTATGAAGCCCAAAACTGAGTTAATACAAATGAAAGTTATGGAATTTCTTTCCTACAGATTTTTGATACAGAATAATATGCCAATTCACGAATGGTTTAGTCACGATCCTGTTGGAAATCAGGGAATACCCCAAGTGAATCCAAAAATTTCCTTTCAACTCTGTGCCCTTCAGCATGAAACAATTCACAACTGTAATTCATAAACCAAAATTCCTGGTTTATTTCTTACACGAAAGTGAGGGAACACACATTAGCCTTAATCATTTTAAAAACTGTCCAGAGACAACCTGGAGGAAAGCTTTTAAAATCAATTAAAATATAAAATGATATTGATCCTTTGAGAAAAACATTTTCAGGTATCTTCAGCAGCACCCCACTCTACTGGTATCAACTTACTGTATTAGTCCATTTTCACACTGCAGATAAAGACATACCTAAGACTGGGCAATTTATAAAGAAAGAGGTTTAATTGGACTTACAGTTCCATGTGGCTGGCGAAGCCTCACAATCATGGCGGAAGGCAAGTCCCCTCTTACATGGATGGCAGCAGGCAAAGAGAGAATGAGGAGGGTGCAAAAGGGGAAACCCCTGATAAAACCATAAAGAGTCAATATCGTTCCTCCCCTGGCCCCTGCCAAACCTCATGTCCTCATATTTCAAAATCAATCATGCCTTCCCAACAGTCCCCCAATGTCTTAAGTCATTTCAGCATTAACTCAAAAGTCCACAGTCCAAATCTCATCTGAACCAAGGCAAGTCCCTTCCGCCTGTGAGCACGTAAAATCGAAAGCAAGTTAGTTACTTCCTACATACAATGGGGGTACAGGCATTGGATAAATACAGCCATTCAAAATGGGAGACATTGGCCAAAACAAAGGGGCTACCGGCCCCATGCAAGTCCAAAATCCAGATTGATTCAGCCTGATTCAGCTCAGTCCAGCTCCACGGGTCTTCTCATTTCATACCTGAGGCTGAGGAAGATGTCACGCTGTGAGTACGTGCCATTCTCATGGTATAGGGCTGGAACCAGGGCTATAATGGGACACTGGCCTTGCCTGCAAGTCTTGATAACAGACTCTGAAACACTCTGTTATCAAGATAAATAATATACTAATGTAATATTTTTAAAAATAAAAATTCATGCAAAAATCCATGATTAATGAAATATCAAAATTTTAAATAAACACAGAATCTGATCCTGCACTTGCAAGACCTTGTCTCACCCATCTCATCCTTATCCCAGCTCTGGCATGAACAATAGGGGCAGGGCTAAACTACATAGGTGCACTTAAAGTTCATGCTTAGATATGGGGTCCATGTCACATACATGTCACATATCCACATTCCCTTGTTTGAAGCAAATTGCATAGTTAAGCCCCTAAGTGAATGGGATAAAAAAGTATATTCTGCCTACAGAGAAGGATGGAAAGAATGAATGGGAAGGGGCAACAAATGATAGTGAACAAATAATGCAGTCTAACACAGGCTGAGTGAGATTAAGTCTTCTACAAATAATATATTTCAGCCTATATTTCTGTGTACTTTTTGTAGTTTGTACTTTACGAATTTTGATTCTATGTGTTTTAGTGAACACATATGTATGTAAGATTTATGATTTTGCTTTTTTTAGTTAAAAATATATTAATTTCCATTATAAAATGCTTTTAAACTTTAGGTGAATCTTGTCTGATGTTAACGTCCTGAGCCCTGCTTTCTGTTTGTATTTGCCTGGTATGTATTTTTCCATTCTTTTTCAACTTTTGAATAATTTTGTTTTAGGAGTTTGACATTGTAATCCAATATGAAATTTCTAATTTAATAGAATAACTTCTAGATAATTTCTAGTCATTGATATGATAAATATGTGGTATTATTTGTATCATAGTTATATTATTCTTTCTATTTTTGTTGCGTCTTTTAAAAAAGTATTTCATGGGTATGGTTTGTGTTTCCTTTGTTTATGTGTTCCTTATAATTTGAAAGGATTGATTTGGTTTTTATATTTTACAGTAATCTCTATGACCATAACTGATATACACTTCATCCTCTGTTTAGAATGTATCTAGTGACCATTCACTCTCAGCAATCCTAAAATCATATAACTCCACTTCCTTATAACCTACTTTTCCTCCCCTTCTCCATCAGATTATAATACAGTATATATTTTTTTCTATTTCTTACTTCTACAGCTAAACTACCTAAGTTTTAATCCTGATTTTATTGCATTACCAGGAGTGAACATTCAACATTCAGTGAGTTACTTAACCTCTGTAACTTTCAGTTTTCTCCTCTGTAAAATGTGACCTATAGTGCTCTATTATATGTATAATATATATGTTATGCATTATAGATAGTATGTATTTAATTATAATATTTCCTTGAGATATTTTGAGGATCAAAGTACTTAGCATTTAAGCACTTAGAGTGAAGTCTGGAGCAGTAAATACTCAATGAATACTAGTTTTTATTACTGTAACATTTAAATGTTAATAGATTTTTTAGAACTGTATGGGAATGGCAATCTTCTAAATAATTATTTGTTTTAAAGAACAAGCAGAAAGAACTTGTGAAGGATTCTCTTGATGGGTAAGAGTCTATCTCTTTCCCACCTTTTTTTTTTTTTTTTAGCGTGATGAATTCATATGACGCTAAACTCTCATGATATGACATGTGATCAGTGAAAAGTCTCCACCGACCCCTGGCCCCCAGCCACTTAGGTCCATGCTGCCTGGGAGTTACCTGCCCTTCCTGGGCCATAACACTGTTTCCTTTAGTAAAAGTGTGGAAAGTGATGTTTGGGCATGACGAAATAATTTAATGTAGGGTGGAAACTGTAGTATTAATAGAAGGTAAGTGATAAAATTGAGAATACAGGAGAAATGCAAGTTTAGTGACAAATGTCCATTAAAAATAGCCCTATTCTGCTCCCAAACCTAGACCGTTTACACAATATTGGTAAGAAAATGGATTTTAGGGGCTCCCAACTGTATGCAGCATTTTAGTTAGGGAAAGAGTATTAGTCAGGATTCTCCCAGAGAAACAACCAATAGGTTGCATATGTATAGAAAGACATTTATTATGAGGAATTGGTTCACATGATCACGAGGCTGAGAGGACCCAGTATCTGCAGGGTGAGCTGGCAAGCTGGCGACCCAGGAGAGCCAATGGTATAGTTCCAGTCTGAGACTGCATGCCTGAGAACCAGGAGAGCCAATGTTTCCATTTAAAGACAGGCAAGAATTCTCCCTTATTTGGGGGAGCCTTTTTACTCTATTCAGGTCTTCAGCTGACTGGATGAGCCCCACCCACATGAGGGAAGGCAGCCTGCTTGATTTCATCCACCAATGTAAATATTACTCTCACCTAAAAACACCCTCACAGAAACACCCCAAATAATGTTTGATGAAATAACTGGATATTCCACGGCCCAGTCATGTTGACACATAAAATTAACCATGATTCTATTTAACACACAAAATTAACCATCTGAGAAATTCAGGAGATTTGAAGACACCTGGGTTATACAGTATGTTCAACAAGGCACGACCCTCCTATTATTGAAAGAAGCTATGAAATGAGAAATAGAGTTGTCATGAACAGCTTGAAAACCATCGTTTATTTAACACTTTCTATCTTTCATATACCAGTCTGTAAACTGTTAACCATCACAACACCCTTTTAAGGTTGTGCTGTTATTAGCTTCACTTTTCAAATGAGAAAATTGTGACTCTGAGCAGCTAGTAACCTGCCAAGGTCACGTAGCCCAACACTGTCTGAATCCAAATCCCCCAAATTTAACCATTACTTCCTCAATTTGCCCCGTTTTTTTTTTTTTTTTTTTTTTTTGAGACGGAGTCTTGCTCTGTCGCCCAGGCTGGAGTGCAGTGGCCGGATCTCAGCTCACTGCAAGCTCCGCCTCCCGGGTTCCCGCCATTCTCCTGCCTCAGCCTCCCGAGTAGCTGGGACTACAGGGGCCCGCCACCTCTCCCGGCTAGTTTTTTGTGTTTTTAGTAGAGACCCGGTTTCACCGTGTTAGCCAGGATGGTCTCGATCTCCTGACCTCGTGATCCGCCCGTCTCGGCCTCCCAAAGTGCTGGGATTACAGGCTTGCCCCCTGTTTTAATAAGACTTCTGAGGCTCAAAACTTACAGGAACTTTAGATCTGCTTGTTGAATGACTTTTGAGGCAGAGATATTCACTGTTCACTAAAATCTCTTCTTCCTGGGCATACAACCTGATACATTTCCCAGCCACCCTTGCAGGGAAGTATAGCCTTGGAGTGTGCCCAGATGTGATGTGTGCCACTTCCATGCCTGGCATATCAAAACCTCTTTTAACTGTTGCTCCATACTCTTATTACTTTTCTGACTCATTGGGATGGTGACCCTCCAGTATTTTTGAAAGTCACATATCAAAGATATCAAAGCCAGTATCAGCCTGGGTTCTTGAAAGAGTGCATAGAACAGGACAGGGAGCCCCCAGCTGATCTGGAATCCCCTTTGAACTTCCTTGGTATAGAGCTTATAAAAGAAAATAAAATTTTAAGACCCTCTGAATTTATTATGACAACAGGAAAGGTAAGCCCTGGAGACTGAGTCATGTCACATGTTTGGAATTCTGCTTCTTAGGTTAACTCTCTTCCTCATTGTTCTTGTTCTGTAAATGACTAAGAGAGCCCAGAGCCCAGATCTTCCCTTCCAATCACTGATCTTTGTTATAGATTAGCTGCCTCCTTTATTGTCCTGTGTCTAACTTAGACCAGATGGTGCTCAAGACCCCATAACAGTTACATCTTCCATGTGGAATGTTAAATGTACCTTTCCTAAGGGAAAAAGACCAATTAGCTAATCAGATCATTGTAACTATGCATTAAAGCTTAGATAACTTCTACACTTTGGAACACTGGCTTCCATTCTTTGGAATTTGTACTTCCCAGGTGGGCCATCCCCACATTGTACTTGAACACACTCTCCTTAAACTAGATTTTGACCATTTTGATTATTTTAGATTAGCAAGCTATTGTATTTTGGGACTTTTCGTTCAGTGGTTTAGCTTCCCTAATTAGTATTCCAATACTGCTCTGATAAGAATGCATTATTTTGTATTCCAGGTTTCCAGTGATTCTATTTCTAGAAGTCAATTGGTGAATTCAGCTTACTAATCAAAGCTAGATGATCCAAATTTTCTATAGACACAAACAATTTGAGCATATCTTGTCTACCCACAAAATCCTGCCACCTTGCAGCTGGCAAAGGCTGTTTCCTAGAGAAGTCATCCACACCACCTTTCTTCACTTATATGACTTTCTAAGTTTTTATATAATGTACAGAATAAATGTTACCCCAACACTCTTTTCCATATTAAAGTTCTGTCCAACTGGGTACCTAACCCAATCCATCATAAATTGAATTCAACTAGAAATATTAGTTGCATTAAAAAAATTGAAACTCTGAAAGTAAATTTTCCCAATGGTCTTTGTTTCTTTCTTTTTTAAATTTATTTTTTAATTTTTTAATTATTATGAATACATATTACAATTATTTTTAAATTAAATTTTAATTTTTAAATTATGGGTACATAATGATTGTATTGATGGTGTACATGTGAGTTTCGATACAGGCATACCATTGATCATGACCAAATCAGAGTAATTGGGATATCCTTAGTCTCAAGAATTCATTATTTCTTCGTGTTAGGAACATTCCAATATCACTCTTTCAGTTATTTTAAAACATACATTTTTGTTAACTATGGTCACCCTATTTTGCTACAGAATACTAGCTCTTACTCATTTGATCAAACTATAATTTTTGTGCCCGTTAACCATTCATTCTTTATCTTTTTTTTTTTTTTTTTTGAGACAGAGTTTCACTCTCGTCACCTAGGCTGGAGTGCAGTGTTGTGAACTTGGCTCATTGCAACCTCCGCCTCCCAGGTTCAAGTGATTCTCCTGCCTCAACCTCCCAAGTAGCTGGGATTACAAGCGTGTACCACCACGCCCAGCTAATTTTTGTATTTTTGGTAGAGACAGGGTTTCACCATATTGGCCAGGCTGGTCTCAAACTGCTGACCTTAAGTGATCTGCTTGCCTTGGCCTCCCAAAGTGCTGGAATTACAGGCTTAAGCCACCAGGCCCAGCCTGGTAACCATCATTCTAATCTTTATCTCCATGCATTTAATTATTTAATTTTTAGCTCCCACATATGAGTGAGAACATGTGACATTTGTCTTCTGTGCCTGGCTTATTTCACTTCACATAATGTCTTCCAGTTCTATGCTAGTTGTTACAAGTGACAAGATTTGATTCTTTTTTATGGCTGAATAATATTCCATTGTGTATATGCATCACATTTTCTTTATCCATTCATCCATTGATGGACCCTTAGGTTGATTCCATATCTTGGCCATTATGAATAGTGCTGCAACAAACATGGGAGTGCAGATATCTTGTCAATGCTTCATGAAAAGCATTCCTTTGGAAATATACCAAGCAGTGGGATTGCTGGATCATATGGTAATTCTATTGTTAGTTTTTTGAGGAAACTTAATGCTATTTTGCACGGTAGCTGTACTAATTTACTTTCCCACCAATAGTGTACGAGTGTTCCCCTTTATCCACATCCTCCCCCAGCATTCATTATTGCTTGTCTTTTGGGTAAAAGTCATTTTAACTGGTGTGAGATGATATCTCATTGTCGTTTTGGTTTGCGTGCAACTGATGATTAGTAATGTTGAGCATTTTTTCACATACCTGTTGCCCATTTATATGTCTTCTTTTGAGGAATGTCTATTCAGATTTCTTGCCCATTTTAAAGTCAGATTATTAGACTTTTTTCTTATTGAGTTGTTTGAGCTCCTTATAAATTGTGCTTATTAATTCCTTGCCAGATGAGTAGTTAGCACATATTTCTCCCATTTTGTGGGTTGTCTCTTAACTTTGTTGATTGTTTCCTTTGCTGTGCAGAAGCTTTTGCGTGATGGGATTCCATTTTGCTTTGGTTGCCAGGGTTTTTGAGGTATAGCTCAAGAAATCTTTGCCCAGACCAATGTCTTGGAACATTTCCCTGATGTTTTCTTTTAGTAGTTTCATAGTTTGAGGTCCTAGTTAAATTTAAGTCTTTAATCTGTTTTGATTTGATCTTTGTATGTGGTGAGAGATAAGGGTCTAGTTTCATTCTTTTGCATATGGATATCCAGTTTTTCCAGCGCCATTTATTGAAGAGACTTTCCTTCCCCCAATGTATGTTTTTGGCACCTTTGTCAAAAATGAGTTCACTCTAAATGCAGGGATTAATTTCTGGGTTCTGTATTCTCTTCCATTGGTCTATGTGTCGGTTTTTATGCCAGTACCAGACTGTTTGGGTTCCTATAGCTTTGTAGTATTAATATAATTTGAAATCAGGTAATATGATTTCTCCAGTTGTATTCTTTTTGCTTAGGAGAGCTTTGTCTATTCAGGGTTTTTTGTGGTTCCATATAAATCTTAGGATTTTTTCCTATTTCTGTGATGAATATTGAATAGTCATTTTTTTATGCCTTCTTAGATAACTTTTTCAAGCTCATATTGTAAATATCTGGGTTAATTGGGAAACTAATGACAATATCTGGCCTATTGTAAAAGTATGAGATTGAATACAAATTTATAATTTTTATCACTTTCATTTCATTATACTAATTATATGTGTTAAAAAATAGAATACTTTTTTTCTACCCTTGAAGACCTTAGCATCTATTTAAGGGAGAATAAAACATACATTAGAAACAATAAAGAAATAGGTAACAAACAGTTACTGAGAACAGATGTATATATGTATTATATGTGTTATATAATACTAATAAATATATTTGCATTCTATAATCCATATCACATTATAATTGTACATATTATATGCAATATATATAATACATACGTATTATGTTTTATTTGTATAATGTATATCGTCATGCATCACTTAATGAGGATTCTTTCTGGGAAATGCATCATTAGTCAGTTTTGTCATTGTGTGAACATCATGCAGTGTATTTACACAAATCTAGATAGTATAGCCTACTTCACACCTAGGCTAGATGGTACAGCCTATAGCTCCTACGCAACAAACCTGTACAGCAGGTTACTGTACTGAATACCGCAGGCAATTGTAACATAATGGGAAGTATTTGTGCATCTAAACACATCTAAATTTAGAAAAGGTACAGTCAAAATACGGCATAAAAGATAAAAATTGGTAGAACTCTATAGGGCACTTACCATGAATTGAGCTTGTAGGATTGGAAGTTGCTGTGGCTGAGTCAGTGGGTGAGTGGTGAGTGAGTGTGAAGGCCCAGGACCTTACTATACACTAGTATAGACTCTATACACACTGCACTCTTAGGCTACCTTAAATTTATTTTTAAAATGTTTCTACAATGATAAATTAGTCTTAGATTACAGTAACAATTTTACTATATGAATTTCTAAATTTTAAAAACTTTCTGACTTTTTGTAATAACACTTAGTTTAAAACACATATTTACAGCTGTACAAAAATGTTTTCATTCTTTCTGTCCTTTTTCCATAAGCTTTTTTTCTGTTTGCAAAACTTTTTTTTTTTTTTTTACCTTTTAGATTCTTCTGTTAAAAACTAAAACACAAACATACGCATTAGCCTAGGCCTAAACAGGGTCAGGCTTGTCAATATCACTGTCTTCCGCGTCCACATCTTGTGCCATGGACGGTCTTCGGGGCCAGTAACACGCATGGAGCTGTCATGTCCTATGGTAACAATGCCTTCTTCTGGAATCCCCCTGAAGGACTTACCTGAGGCTGTTTTATGTTAACTTTTTTTCTTTTTTGAGACACAGTCTCACTCTGTGGCCCAGGCTAGAGTGCAATGGTGCAGTCTCGGTTCACTGCAACCTCAATCTCCTGAGTTCAAGCAATTCTCCTGCCTCAGCCTCCCAAGTAGCTGGGATTATAGGCGCCCACCACCACACCTGCCTAATTTTTTGTATTTAGTAGAGACGGGGTTTCACCATGTTGGCCAGGCTGGTCTCGAACTCCTGACCTCAGGTGATCCACCAACCTTGGCCTCCCAAAGTGCTGGGATTACAGGCATGAGGCACTGCACATGGCCCATAGTTCTTTATTATCATTCTTTAAATACAATTGTGTGTTATATATAATTGTATGTGTTCTACTTTGATATGACTGGCTAAAGGGGAGGTTTGTTTACATCAGCATCACCATAAACACATAAATAATGCATGTGCTACGACATTAGGATGTCTACAATGTCATTAAGCGATAGGAATTTTTCAGCTCCATTATAATCTTATAATATAAATGGTCCATTGTTGACCAAAATGCCATTATACAACGCATGACTATGTATTATATGTAATATATATGTATTATTATTTGTATTATTATATATGTGTATATATATAGCACATATAATGTGTTTACTCAGCAAATGTATTACATATATTACATAATATATATAACATATATGTGTGTACTCATAATATATATATAAATGTATACCCAGTCACTGATATATATATTGCACAAATGCTTAGGGAATTATACAAATAGAGTAAGGTGAATGGCCTTCCTCATAGCCATGGTCATGTCACCTAATTTCCAGTTTGAAAAAAATGCTTGTATCAACTAGAGCAGACTGTCAACTATCTTAGTTTCTTCATCTTTTCAGATGACCAAAGGAATTTAAGACAGTTGTAAAAATCAAATTAACAAACATCTCTTGAGTAAGACACTGAGTTAGGCAATGGCTGAATAGATGTCATCTTTCAAAATTAGGCCAAGGATTGCATGGAAGCCAACAAGTTGCACAACAAAATGTGACTTCCTCCCTGCAACCAAGGAGGGTTGCTTGCTTCTGAGTCTGGCTGCCAAGGGAGCTTCCCCTTTAATTTAAACTTCTTTATATTCGTCCTGGATTTTCAACTTCCAAAGTGCGGTTTAGTATTTTATTGTAAAACACAATGCACGAAGTACAGTAGAAGGATGAATAAAGATTTTAATTGACTCCAAGGTGAAGATTAGGCCCTGACAAATTCCTGGTCCATGTGTAAAGAGAGGCCCATTTAAAGGATCTCATTGCTGAGAGAGCAGATCTTATGTTAGGTTCTTACCAAAGTTTAAAAAAAAAAAGATCTCATTGTGATTTAGTTAATGACCTTTTCTCTTTCTCTGGAACGTTTGGAAAAGTTACCTAAAGAGAAGACAAAAAGGCCCTTTTGCCCTTTGCCCATCTTCTTCCCTTCTGAAAGTTTGAACATGGTGTGAATAGATAATTAAGCATTTTTGAATTATTGTTTATTCCTTTCTATTCTTTGTAAACCTTTGAAAAGCAAGACCATTTCCTTCTCATATATACCGAGGTCTAAAATATAAGGAAAATAATAAATCCGTGGGTTTAAATTGATCACTTACTTTGAAATTACTGAGTAGATGTCCAACCCTTAAAATAGAAATACACTCCTTGAAAGTCTTATTATTGCTCCAGTCAGAGTAGCCTGTTAGGGCTGTTAATGACTGCAAAAAGATTTATGTATAATACATAACTTCAAAAAACTTATATTGAAAAGCTTGCCTAGTTTGAAGTCATTGGGAATTTAAGTCAACAAGGTTGATTTTCCATTTAAAATCAGAATTTTGTTTTTCATATTTAGGTATTTTAAAACAGCTTTGATAAATATTTGGTCCATTTTTAAAAATCCCTCAATGGTGTGAATGTGTATAAAGTGAGGGTAGATTTGGTGTCTGGATATAGTCAGAAGTTGTTTAGTGTTGTGTCAGTTAAGTGACCAGCCTGGGAAATATTTATTTTGATCAAAACTGAGGTGTGTCTTAAGAGGTAAAACCTTTGTCTGAGTAATTCATAACCTGGTTTTGAAGAATATTTCAAAAGTATTTGAGGTAGGCCGGGCACAGTGGCTCAAGCCTGTAATCCCAGCACGTTGGGAAGCCAAGGTGGGTGGATCACAAGGTCAGGAGTTTGACACCAGCCTGGCCAATATGGTGAAACCCTGTCTCTACTAAAAATATAAAAAAATTAGCCGGGAGTGGTGGCGGACACCTGTAGTCCCAACTACTCGGGAGGCTGAGGCAGGAGAATCGCTTGAACCCGGGAGGCAGAGGTTGCAGTGAGCCGAGATTGGGCCACTGCACTCCAGCCTGGGAGACAGAGCGAGACTCCATCTCAAAAAAAAAAAAAAAGTATTTGAGCTAATGGTAACAATATTAGAATAAGAGTCATACCCTTCCAGAGTGTCTTCTCTGAAGGGTAATATCAACTGGGAATTATAAATGAAACAAATGTGACTATAAAGTAAAATACTAACTAACTAAAAATATTTTACTTTACAGTCACATCTCTTGAAATCTTTCATTTGCACCAGATTTGGTCTTTGATAAAGATGTCATATCATCTCCAAATTTTTTAGCTATTTTCCTCTCCTTGGAGATCTTATTTATTTTCTGTGTTTAAATATACACAAATAACTCCTATTAAAAGAGAAACAAAATCAAAAACAACATTTATTGTTTACCTGACTCATCTAAGATCACTTTTTCCTTTCCCCTACAATAAAAGTTCTTCAAAGAATAACACAGTATATTGCCAACATTTAACTGAGTTCCCTTTTTTCCCTGGTGATGGGGTCCCGCTCTGTTGCTCAGGCTAGTCTCGAACTCCTGGCCTCAAGCAGTCCTCCTGCCTCCGCCTTCCTAGTGGTTGGGATTACAGGTGTGAGCCACCGCACCTGGCTTTAACTGAGTTCTTTCTATGGGGCAGACGCTGTGCTAAGCATTTTTCATGTTATATTCAGCCTGCCTATGAGCAGTGTTATTCTCCTTACTTTAAGGATGAGTATGTTAGTTTCCTGATGCTGCCATAATGAAATACTATAAACTGGTGGCTTACAATAGCAGAAATTTATTTTCTCAAAGTCCTAGAGGCTGGTAGTCCAAAATCAAGGTGTTGGCAGGCCCCCTCTGAAGCCTCAAAGGGGAGACTGTGTTCCATGCCTTTGTCTTAGTTTCTGGTGTTGCCAGCAGCCCTTAGCGTTCCTTGTCTTGCAACTGCATAACGTCAGTCTCTACCTCTGTCATCACATTGGGTGTCTTCCCTGTGCATGCCTCTCTCCGTGTCTCTGTCCTCTTCTTATAAAGGCACCAATCATAATGGATTATGGAGCCACCCTTCTCCATTATAACCTCATTTTAACTAGCTATGTCTGTAATGACCCTACTGCGAAATAAGGTCACATTCTGATCTGGGAAGGACATGAATTTGGGGGACCACATTCAACCCAGTGCACTGGGACTTAGATAAACTTCTACCCGTTAAGTTGCGCAGTTTGGGTGGAATCAGGATTCAGGTACTGTGGCCATCAGAGCCTGTCATCATAACTGCTTCACTATTTGACCTGACCAGTGGCCCATCGCCTTTCCTCCTTTATCCATGTGATGCCATTTCCAGTCCCAGATTGCCATTGAAACTCTTCTCCCAAAGGACCTCACCTTCTGGATCATCCGGTTTCTTCCTGCCCTGGTGGTGACATCCTCCTCCTTAGCAGTCTGCTCCCTTGGTTCTCTGGCCACACTCTGAGCCTCACACTCCAGACTGGGTGTTCGCTCTTGCACTTGCTCATCTTACTTAGCCTATGTCCTAAATGTGTGTGCTTCCCAACTCACATTTCTCTGTCCTTCCCTTCACATTCTTTCTTTCTGGAATCTCTTCCATTCTCAGTTTCAGTTGTAACTGCTATGCCATTGGCTCCCTCATCTCTGTCAGTCTGTTTCTCCCTGCTGCCCTCTCCCCTAATCGCTAGCCCCATACCTTCAAACTCCTGTTGGACAAGAAGTCCTACCATCATCTCTAGCCCAGCATGCTCAAGCCAGGTATGTTTCTTCCTTGAATGGCTTTCATCCTGTCTCACCATGTGCACTGACACACATGTCCTGGCCCAAATCTTTGCTGTCTCATGGAAGGAACACTACAGCAATGCCCTAGTTAACTGACTTAATGCCAGTCTCTACCCTTCCAGTGTGTCTTGCATAACCTTGACCAACTAATCTCTCCAAACCCAATTATTGTTATTCCCTGTGCTCAACCATTCCCTATGTTCTGCTGCTTCATGTTTACACTCCTCTGACATCTCTTTATCCACCATCTTCACCTAGTATAATTTCCCATGGCTTCAACATGCACTTGTAGTCTAGTTAGGCATTGCTTCTCTGCAAAACTGAGCATATTCTCATTTCTATGCTTTGACTTATGTTATCCACCCAACCTTTTATCCTCTCCAGTCTTACCTCTTCCATCAGGCCCCAGATGAAATCTCACCTCCTCTAGGCAGTTCTCTCTGACCATTTCAGGTTTTATTCATTTCAGTGGAGCCTCAAGGAAAGAATAACAGAAAAGTGGTCAGAAATGCAGGATGGACTTGCTCCCTCTGTGTCCTCTGTTCTTGGCTTCTATGTTTATATTTGCTCCATCTTTCTCTCTCTCATCTCAGAACTTCTAAATATCAGCATACACATTACTCTGAGCTGTCCTGTTTTATTAATTGTTGCTTTATGTCTCTTCCCAACTATTTTATCAGACAAGTGAGGGCAAAGGCCACAACTCATCTTTTTTTCCTTAATACCTATACCACCTAACATGATATTGAATACTTATTAAACCATTTTCACTTAATTTACTTAATAAAATTTCACAGTAAGTTGAGTGGAGTTTCTTACAGAAGTGCCAAAAAACTGTTTCTGAAACCTAATGTGTTCTAGACACTAGTTTTCTAAGCCAAAAATATTTCACTGAAGGTAGACAGAGTCTGTAATGTGAAATGTGAAGATAATTTCCTCAATTGCATAAGCAAAATTTAGTTTTCAGGATATTTTAGGGTTGTGTTAATTCTCTGCTGTCTTCAGTTTTCTAGAAAAACCCTTAAAGCTATAATGAACAATATAAATTATATTGGTAATACTGGAAAATTTTTATTTAGCAATGTTAGTGAATGTTATTCTTTTTGTCTTAATCACTAAATATATGTCACATACATTTATGCTGAACCCATGCCAAATTTCTGAAAATGGAACTCATTGACATTCAAAAGACAAAAAATACTCAAATGCTTCATTCCCACAGTATTAAAACTATTGTCTATATTGTAAATAATAGTAAGGCAAACAAAACCTGATTTCTTTTCCATGAATAACATGAAGGGATTAGAACTTTTTGAAAATGAATCTGAAAGACTGGGCACAGTGGCTCTCACCTATAATCCCAGCACTTTGGGAGGCCGAGGCGGGTGGATCACCTGAGGTCGGGAGTTTGAGACCAGCCTGACCAACATGGTGAAATCCTGTCTCTACTAAAAATACAAAAATTAGCCAGGCATAGTGGCGGGCGCCTGTAGTCCCAGCTACTCGGGAGGGTGAGGCAGGAGAATCACTTGAACCTGGGAGGTGGAGGTTGCAGTGAGCTGAGCTTGCGCCATTGGACTCCAGCCTGGGTGACAGAATGAGACTCCATCTCAACATCTCAAAAAAAAAAGAGAGAAAAAGAAAAAAGAAAAAAAATAATCTAAAGAAGTCACTGAATGTCAAATCATAATCATTTTCTGATAATCTACTCTCTCTACTCAGGAAAATATACGTAAACGTTTGACACTGAACTTTTATGAGAGCAGAGATGGTCTAAATAGTTCTACGTTCAGCACTTTGGTGAGTGTGCAGGAAGCACCATAAGTTTACAGCTAAAATGGACCCCAAATTTACTATTCAGAATCTGTAAGGAACTTAAAACAACTCAGCAAGAAATAAAACAAATAACCTCATTAAAAAATGGGCAAAGGACATAGACACTTCTCAGAAGAAGACACATAAGTGGCCAACAAAATGAAAAAAATGCTCATCATCACTAATTATCAGAGAAATGCAAATCAAAACCACAGTGAGATACTATCTTACTGTACTGTACCACCTGAATACTGTACTGTACTTTACTGTACTGTACCCATCTGAATAGTAGCCATTCAGAATGTCTACTATTAAAAAGTCAAAAAATAACAGATGCTGGTGAGGCTGCAGAGAAAAGGTAATTGCTTACACACTGTTTATGGAAATGTAAATTAGTCCAGCTGCTGTGGAAGATAGTTTGGAGATTTCTCAAAGAACTTAAAACAGAACTACCATTTGACCCAACAATTCCGTTACTGAATATATACCCAAAGGAAAAGAAATCATTCTACAAAACAGACACATGCACTCTTATGTTCATCACAGCAGTATTCACAAGCACAAAGACATAGAATCAACCTAGATGCACATTGATGGTGGACTGGATAAATAAAATGTGGCACATATATACTAGGAAACACTATGTAGCTGTAAAAAATAATAAAATCATGTCCTTTGCAGCAGCATGGCTGCAGCTGGAGGCCATTATCTTAAGAAAGTGAATGCGGGAACAGAAAACCAAATACTACATGTTCTTGCTTATAAGTGAAAGCTAAACACTGAATACACAGGACATAAAAATGGGAATAGTACATACTGGAGACCTCTGGAGGGAAGAGGGAATGCAGCATGTGTTGAAAAATTACCCATCGGATACTATGCTCACTACCTTGGTGATGGAATCATCCATACCCCAAACCTCAGTACCATGCAATATACCCATGTAACAAGCTTGCATTTATACCCCTGAATCTAAAAGTTGAAATTATTAAAAATAAATAAAATAAAATGGGCCCTCAGATTGAGGGAATAGATAAAAGAGGGGCTATCACCATGAGTGAAGCCAAAAATATGTGGACCATGATTAAGACTGGTTGTTTATAGGAGAAAACCTCCCACAAGCCACATTAATTTTTGTATTATTTGAGCCTTTTTAATGGAAACTCAACTTGACCAAAAAAAAAAAGGAAGAAAGGTTGGGATTTGGGTATTATTATTATTATTTTTGAGATGGAGTCTCTCTCTGTCACCCAGGCCAGAGTGCAGTGGCACAATCTCGGCTCACTGCAACCTCTGCCTCCCAGGTTCAAGTGATTCTCCTGCCTCAGCCTCCCAAGCAGCTGGGACTACAGGCATGCACAACCATGCCCGGCTAATTTTTTGTATTGTTATTAGAGATGGGGTTTCACCACATTGGCCAGGCTGGTCTCAAACTCCTGACCTCGTGATCTGTCCTCCTCGATCTCCCAAAGTGCTGGGATTACAGGCGTGAGCCACCGTGCCTGACCTGGAGTTGGGTATTATTAATCATTACAATGATTGAGGGGTTTCACAGAATCAAAAGGCGGGAATGCAACTGGAGTTCTGGAAGGAAGTGAAACCAGCAACTGACAGCTGACAGAATCCAGGAAGTACTGTGTGTACATCTTTGCTTCTCCTTTTTGCATCTTCTCCTATCTTCCTTCTCCTTAAAGACTTCCTTTCTCTGGTCTTCAGGCTTCAAAGTGGGCTATGGCTGCAGGACACATGAAGATATAAACTTTACTCTTGGACTTTACTTAGAAATTCTTGGGTTACAGCCTAATTGCCCCAGTTAAATCAGATTGCCAGAACTTGAACAATCAACTGTGGCCATGGAACTGATTACTATAAATTTGGTTGCCCAGAGACTGCTTCTGTGGTTTTAAGCATAATGTTGAAATGTTCAGTTTTGTGACTTGCCCTAAATTTCATCGGGGCAAGGGAAGAAATGAGCATACAAAATAAACTTAATGTAACAGTAGATGACAAAAACAAATTTGTTTCATAATTAATTCCTTGAATCATGCTTGTCTAACATTAAAGTTACATTTTGGATAGGGGATAGGGAATAGAGTTATTTTCATAAAAAAACAGTCATTATAAGTTTGGCAGGTACTTCGGAAATAGATGTCTATTGGAAGTACAATTTGGATATAACTTAAAATTAGAATTTATGTCTCCAGTAAATAGAAATACAGAAATCATGAAATGAAAGCTAATATTGCCATAGTACATGAATACAAAAGTAATTTAATCTCAAGGAGTCTTGAAAAAAATTACATGCAAGTTAACATTAGGATGAAAAATGCATTATCCAAATTTTTTCCCCCATCTCCTATGATCTTGTATGAGATTATACAAATTTTATGACATCATATTCAGAAGATTAGGAAGACCACCAGAGTAATATACTGTGGGCAAAATAAAATATTTTGGGAAGACTACCTCAAAATGTCACTTTTGGTGATTTCTGGGTTGTGTGATGACGAGTAATTTATTTTTTTTTACTTTATATATTATTTTTGGAGCTGTTAGTGAAAATCTGTTGCTTTTATAATTTAAAAAGATTATTTTTATAAAAAGAAAAAGAGTACCCTGCAGTAGAAATATCACTATATTCGTGGAAACAGTGCTTTGATTAGCTGATATTACATTACTGATATATAAATAGGAAAGATAACACATCAGATTACCATACCAGACAAAAGCACTGCTGAACATTCAGATTCCTTTTGCATAAACTTTTCCATTTAAATATGCAATTGTTTCAGCACCTTTTTTTGAAAAAATTTTCCTTTGTCCCCAGTATAATTACTTTGGTGCATCTGTTGAAAATTAATTGACTGTGTAAGTGTGAGTCTGTTTCTAGCCTCTCTATTCTGTTCCATTGACATTTGTTAGACCTTATGCCAATACCATATACTATCTTGATTAACTTTAGTGCATTTTGAATTCAGATAGGGTAAATCTTTCAATTTTCTTCTTCTTTTTCATGTTTGTTTGGGTCTTCTAATCTATGAACATAGTATATATCTTCATTTATTTGGGTTTTCCTTAATTTATCTCAACAATGTTTTGTAATTTTTAGTATAGAAATTTTGTATGGTTTTATTTAATTTATTTGTAAGTATTTTACATATTTCTAATTGCTATTATAAGTGGATTTTTAAAATTTTTTCAATTGTTTGCTGCTAGTACATAAAAGGACTATTGTGGAGTATTGGCCATGTATCCTGTAATATTGTTAAATTTGCTTATTAGTTCTAGTGGTTGCTTATACATTCTTTGGAATTTTCTACGTCAACGAACATTATATTTTTTATTTCATTTTCTTGCCCTATTTCATAGGCTAGGACTTCTATTACAACATTAAGAGGGTACATCTTTGCCCTGAGTCCAATCTTGAAGGGAATATGGTTAGTCTTTCACCACTAAGCATTATATTAACTATAAGAATTTCATAAATATCCTTTATCAGCTCAAGAAAATTTCCATCTTTTCTTAGTTTACTTAGAGTTTCTTAGGGTTTTATGTATGTACGTACTTAGATTTAGAAGATACAAGTTCAATTTTGTTACATAATTACATTGCATAGTGGGGAAGTCTGGGCTTTTAGTGTACCTGTCATCCAAATAGTGAACATTGTACCCGATAGGTAATATTTCAACCCTATCTCCCTCCCAGCCTCCCACCTTTGGAGTCTCCAGTGTCTATTATTCCACTCTGTATGTTCATGTGCACCCATTGTTTAGTTCCCTCTTATAAGTGAGAACATGCAGTATTTCTGTTTCTGTTTCTGAGTTATTTCACTTAGGACAATGGCCTCTAGTTCAATCCTTATTGAGCAAAAGACATGATTTCATTCTTTGTTATGGCTGAGAAGTAAAAGATATGTATATATAATATGATATCCTCTTTGTCAAATCATCCATTGATAAATACTTAGGTTGATTATATAACTTTACTATTGTGAATAGTACTGTAATAAACGTATGAGTGCAGTTGTCTTTTTAGTATAATGATTTATTTTCCTTTGGGTAGGTACTTAGTAGTGGGATTGCTGGATCAAATGGTAGTTCTATTTTTAATTCTTTAAGAAATCTCCATACTGTTTTGCATAAAGGCTGTACTAATTTACATTCCCACCAACAGTATATAAGTGTTCCCTTTCTGTTGTATCCTCATCAACACTTGTTGGATTTTTGGCTTTTTAATCATGGCCATTCTGGCTCGTGTAAGATGATATTTCACTGTGGTTTTAATTTGCATTTCTCTGATGATTAGTGATGTTGTGCTTTTTTAAAATATGTTTCTGGGTCACTTGTATGTCTTCCTTTGGACATGTTAAGATGTAAACCCAACAAATGAATGTAAACAACCAGATGTGGAACATCTTTGGATTACTTTCTATTCAAACTCTAATTCTGTCTTTATGGCCACATAAAAAAGATGAAATCTACATTGAAATCTCGGTTTGGTGAGTTCACAGTTTCTGCTGCTGGTTGGTAATTTCCTTAACTACCCATTCCGTATTTTTAACACCCATTAGTCAAAGGTCAATCCTGTGCTTTATTGTAATATTTTCTAAGATATATTCCTTCTCTTAACACCTCCTTAACATTTACTTTTTGAAAGAACTGGTAACTTAATAATACCTGATAATTAGATTCATGACATTATGCTCAAAATTACTTTACTAAAATATCCCTAGCTTGCCAACAAAAGAAATAGAATGTTCTTTTAATGCTGTATTCTGAAAGGAAAAGTCTTCAAAGAAGGAAAGTTCAAATAGTGGCCACTCAACAGCAGATTTTTATTGTTTAATATATCCATTGAAAGGTCTGTGGGTAAATATTCAGTGATTAAGTGGCCTACATACAACTCACAGCTTTTCCTCTAAATATCAAATATAAAAAGAAAAACTATTAGGCATTTTCAATGGTTTTTAGGTACTTGTAGGAAGTTCTGGCTTTATGTATAGTTTTTTAATATATGTGTCTACTGTTAAATTAAGATCCTATTTTTATATCAATGTTTATGTTAAGCAGTGCAAAGTTACTTGACCTCTTATCTGTTGAAGTGTTTCTTAGTTATGGTTTGAGATGCTTTCATCCAATTTCATAGCTTTCATTCTCAAACTTCATCAAAAGGAAGAATACACAGGACCTTCAGTAATATGTAAATAGTAAGAAAAAAAAACTTTAAGTGAGATAAATAGGGAGTTTTATATGTGGTAGGGGGAAGCTCTTTGTCTTTTTTTCTGTGTTTTGGCCTTAACCTCCAACATTGAAGGTTGGCAGAGAATGTATCAGGATTGAATAAGTCAGCTCAGTACACATTGGCATGGTGTTCGCTGTTCTATGACCGAGGCCACCAGTGAACTGCTTTTGACTGTTGAAGAACATTTAAGAACTGTGAGGTACTGTTCTAAGAAAACATGTTTAAGGTCCTGGATAATGTGCCTCATTGTTGGAGCACTATTTCTTTATAGTAATTCTCTGTGGTTCATTGAGATTCTAGATTATCTGGTGGAGCCTTGAGGAATTTCTCAGCATGTTTCATTTCAGCATTAAGTATAGTTGTCAACCCTGTGGCTTCCTCAAATCAAAATTTACAATAAAGATAAATATCTTCAAACTTTTTCTGTAATGCAACACTGCAGTCAAGCTGCCTATTTTTAAGAAGACATCGGAGGTGTGGCCCTGGAGATTTATTCCAAATGACCTTTCTGAAAATAGGACACTTTTATGAACAACAATGATTTATAATTAAATCAAAATGTTAATGCATTACAGAGAACAAAAGCTCAACCAGCTAGAAAGGTATTCCATCTAACATTGGTGTCATCCTTTATATGATCTAAACACAAAACAATTGCTAACAAAAACATTTCAAAAGCATCATGCATGCCTGTACATTGTGAATAGCAGATTTCTTTCAGTTCACTTGCCTTTTCTTTGTTGTTCTGAAAGAGGACAGACATTATATTACTGAGCTCTAAAGCACTTGTGATCAACATAGAAAAGAGAACTGCCATCTTTAATTGCTCCCAAAGCAATAGATGATCCTCTCACAACAGAAAACTGATTTTGACTTCTACATATTAAAGGCAGAGGAAGAGCAAGGTGTGTAGGTATGTTCGGGTTATTTCTCTAAAGTTCTAGTTATCATGATTGCCATTTTGAAAGAAAGTCTACTAGACGTAATCTAAGCCAGATCACACCAGACTTCCTGTTCATTTCCCACTTCTCAGTTATTGTAGTGTGAAATTTCACAGCCAAACTTCCTGCATCAGCTTCAGAAGGGAGAAATCCCACATCCTTCTCTCTGGCCCTGAGATTCATCAGTGAGCCTCACCAATACCAGTGATTACTTTTTCTCAGCTTTTTATGTCCTCCATATTAGCGACAGTAGGAAAGAAGTGAATCTCTCACTTCCCCGTTTCTTCCCAGTGCAGCTGTTGTAGATCTCAAGCACCTGTTTCTGTTGTGTTTTCAAACTGAATAATGTGTTTCAAAGAACTTTCTCAGAACTGCCTCACCAGAAAGTACACTGCTCTCCAGCAGTGCTTAAACATTAAAAGGAGAAAAGAAACCCTTTGAGATTTGGTCAACCTCATTTTCATCCAAAGATGTATTTTGTAAAAACCAAACTTCAAATAAAAATGTTAAGTGATCTTTGTTTTTATTCTCTTCAAAGTTTAGGGGTTAAATGCCTTCATTTTGTTCTTCACTTTCTTCTTCTGCACTGGAGTTCTGCGTATTGCTGTTGTTTCTTTATTGGTTTGTTTCTGTTCAGAAGTTTCATCATTTTTTTTCCATTTGTGTCCTGGTTTAATTATCACTCAATTATTTTATTTATTTTCAGTGTCCACCATGTGGATTGTTCAGATGATCAGCAAAATCAACCATTGCTAGCATAGCATAATTGCAAAGAACTCTCCTATAAGCACTAGTTCTATAAAGTGTTTGACAATAATGTTTACTCAGCCAATCAGGTGTTTTATCTTGTAAGTTAATTTTTCTACATTTCTTCACCCACTTCAGGCTTCTTTCAAGGTCTTGTAGTAACCTGAAGGCCAGATTGGGCTTCATTTTCTTCCATGTGCAGTTGGGAACTGCATACAAGTTTGATGTTGTAGCCCTACCAGCCAGCTAGCCCACATTCCCCACCCGCAAACTCAGGCCCTCCTGCCTTCCTGTTAGTGATGGGGAAAGAAAATCGACTTAACGTGACCAGTGTTTTAATTTTCCTTATTTGAAATGTCTTTGTGAAGTTTAGTATCAGGATCATGCTGACCTCATAAAATGCATTGGGATGTGTTTCTTCCTCCTGGGTTTCTGAAAGCATTTGTGTAAGACTGTTATGTTTTTTCTTACCTAAATGTTTAACAGAGTTCAGAGGGAAGATTTTGATAACAAATTCAATTTCTTTTATATATATAGTACTAGTTAAGAATTTTTATTTCATCTTGTGTCAGTTTAGTAAGTTGTATTGTTCAGAAAATATGTCCATTCCTTCTAAGTTGTTGAATTTATTAGCATACACTTGTTCATATTTGTTGGATCTGTAGTATATTCACATACTTATTCCTGATATTGGTAATTTCTCTTTTTTTTTTCTAGATAAGTCTATATGTAGTTTGTAAACTTTGATGTCATTTCCCCTAGAAAAACCCCAAAATGGTTTATACCTATTAATTTCCTCTATCATTTGTCTGTTTTCTGTTTCATATGTTCCTCCTCTTATAATATCTTTATTGTTTCCTTCCTTCTACTTTCTTTGTTTTTTTTTTGTTGTTGTTGTTGTTGTTGTTGTTGTCTTGAGACATAGTCTTACTCTGTAGCCCAGGCTGGAGTGCAGTGGCATGATCTCAGCTCACGAACCTCCACCCCTCAGGTTCAAGAGATTATTCTGCCTCAGCCTCCCAAGTAGCTGAGACTACAGGCATGTGCCACCATGCCCGGCTAATTTTTGTATTTTTAGTAGAGATGGGGTTTCACCATATTGGCCAGGCTGGTCTCAAACTCCTGACCTCAAGTGATCCTCCCACCTTGGCTTCCCAAAATGCTGGAATTATAGGCCTGAACCACTGCACCCAACCCCTCTACTTACTTTGGATTTACTTTTCTCTTCTTTCTCTGGATCTTACTGTGGAAACAAAGGTCCTTCATTGTATACCTTTCTTCCTTCCTATCCTAAGCATTGAAAAGGTATAAATTTCTCTTTTAGCACTACTTTAGCTGTATTCCACAAATTTTGATATATTTTCATTATCATTTCGTTTGAAATAGTTTCTAATACATCTTATGACTTTTTTCTTTGACCCATGGATTATAGACAATATGTTTTTAAATATCCACATATGTGAATTTTATCCTGCTTTGATATCTTACTGTTTGTGGTTTCTAATTTAATTCCATTGTGATCCAAAAACATTGTCTGCATTATTTTAATCCTTTCAAATGTGCTGAGACTTGTTTCATGGCCCAGCATTTCGTTTATCTTGGTAAACATTACACGTTACTTGAAGATGTTTATTCTGCAATTGTTGGGTGTAGTGTTCTATAAATGTCAATTTAGTAGGTAAAGGAGACTGAAAATTATTCAGGTCTTTTATCTGCTTGTTCTGCCAATTGCTGTTAAAAGTAATGTTAAAATCTCCAACTATATTAAATAGGGAGAATAGGCATGAAAAAATCTCCAACTGTCATTGTGGAGTTGTCTCTTTCTCCTTCAATTATGTTACTTTTTCATGTTATGTATCTTAAACCTGTTTTCTTAGACCCATATACATGTATAATTATTGTGTCTTGTGTAAATTTATTCCTTTATTATTATAGTATGTCTGTTTTTTACTTTTTGTCTTGTGGCATCTATTACATCTGATATTAATATAGCCAATCCAGCCCTCTTAGCTTACAGTTTGCATAATAAATCTTTTCCTGTCATTTGCTTTCAACATATCTGTATTTTTATATTTAAAGTTCATCTCTTATGGAGAAACTGTGTTGAATCCTACTCATTTATCTCCTTTGAGAATGTCTTAATTCTAATTGAAGCATTTAGTTCATTTCCATTTAATTAAGTTATTGATAGAGTTGAGTTTAGAGTAACAACCTTACTACTATTTTCTGTTGGTCCCGTCTGCTTTTTGTTTTTAAATTCTCTGTTACTACTTTCTCAATTTTTTTTTGTTTAATTAAATTTTTTTGAGAATTATTTTTTAATGAATGTTGGCTTTTTATTTATATCACTTTGTATTGTTTCAAGTGGTTGCTCTAGGGGTCACAGTTTACATCCTTGATTTTTCACAGCCTACTTAGATTGAATATTGGACCACTTCATGTAAAGCAGAATCTTTCTGAAAATAGAGATTCATTTACTACTTCTGTTTTGGTTGTCATATGTACTTCATCTAAAAATGTTATCAATCCCACAATAATGTGGGGTTTAAAGCAAATATAGATTTTTCTTTAGTCATGTTTGTTTATGACAAATTAGGAGAAAGGGGTAATCTTAATACTTAGCCACATATCTATCATTTGGGGCATTGCATTGTTTTCTAAAGACTGAGTGTCCACCTGGCATTAATTCCTTTTGCCTAAAGAACTTCTTTTGTGTTTTTAGCTGGACACTCTGGCCCATTCCTGTAATCCCAACACTTTGTGAGGCTGAAGTGGGTAGATCACGAGGTCAAGAGATCCAAGACCATCCCAGCCAACATGGTGAAACCCCATCTCTACTAAAAATACAAATGTTAGCTGGATGTGGTGGTGCACCCCTGTGGTCCCAGCTATTCGGGAGGCTGAGGCAGGAGAATCACTTGAACCCAGAAGGCGGAGGTTGCAATGAGCCAAGATTGCACACTGCACTCCAGCCTGGCAATAGAGTAAGACTCTGACTCAAACAAACAAACAAACAAACAAGAAACTTCCCTTGTGTCTCTTGTCCTATAGGTCTGCTAATAAACATTATCTTAGTTTTCATTTATCTGAAAATATCTTTATTTTACCTTCATTCTCAAATTTTTTTTTTTTTTTTGCCTTTAGTTGACTTTTTTCCTCCTTTCATCATTTTAGAAAAGTCATTCCACTGTCTTCTTGTGTCCATTGTTTCTGACAAGAAATTATTGTTATTTCATGTCATTCCACATTATGGAATATGTTAATCTGTGGTTAATCTGTGGTTGTTTTCAAGAGTTTCACTTTAACCATGGTTTCAGAAGTTTGATTCTAATGTGCTTACATGTGGTTTACTTTGTATTTTTCCTACTTGAGCTTCACTGGGTTTGTTATAGTTACAGCTGTTAATTAATGCCTTTCACCAAACTTGGGAAATTTTTTCCAATTATTTTCTCAAATATTTTTGCACTCTCTCCCCTATTTTTGAGACTACAACTACACATATGTTAAACCTTTCCACATTGTTTCCATAGATCACTGAGACGCTTCACTTTTTTCTAATCTTTTTTCTCTCTTTTTTTTTTTTTTTTTTTTTTTTTAGATTAGGTACTTTCTATTGCTCTAGCTTCAGATTTATTGACTTTCTCATTTTAAGTTATCTGCAAATTTTAAATACAGTTTTTTAAAAATTTTGTTGGATTTTCATTTATTTCTCTTTTGTAGTTTTGATTCCTCTGCTAAAATTTTCTATCCTTTCATTCATTGTGAGCATGTTTTTCTCTAAATCCTTGAAATGGTTATAGTAGTTGTTTTAAAATCCCTGTGTGCTAATTCCAACCTCTGGGTCATCTCAGAGTCAGTCTTCACTTATTTGCCTTTTGTCTTGAGATCACATTTCTCTGTTTCTTCATAAATCTAGTTAATTTTGGATCACATGCGTATTGTGAATGATGTGTTGTAGGGACACTGGAATCTGTTATGTCCCGCTGAGGAATTTGTTTTCTTTGTTTTTGTTTTTAAGCAGGCAGTAAATTTAACTTTAATTCAAACTCCAATCCTGCTTTTTGTGGAGTGGAGCAGCTGAAAACTCAATTCAGTTATTTTAGACTCATAAGGCCTATTTGGAGTTATCCCTGTGCAGATGTAGTGCAGGGTCAGCCAAAGATTTTATAAAGGTTCACATATAGAATCCCCCTTGCCCTGCCCCACCCATGGCTTTTATCTTTTGTGGGTTTCCCTCTCACTCTGCAGCTGCCATGGCCTCCAAAATCTGTCCTGTCATTCTCCAAGCCAATAAGACTGGATTTCTACTAGAATTTTACCCACCTAGAAAGCTGCAACTAGGGCCTACCCTCCAGCAAAATGTTGTATCAAAACAGGAAAACTACATGGCCATTTCCTTCTTTCAAGTATAAGTTTACTTCCAATTTCTTTCAGGTCTTCTAGGGTGCCTTTAGATTAACCTAATTCTATTTTATATTTTGTATGGAACTTATATTTGTTACCTGAGAGTGGGTTGACCCGATAGCAATTACTTCTCCATTTCATTCTGGAAACCTATTTTCATTAAGTTTGTATTCACCAAGAAATCAGTGTTTATTAGTTTTCACAGTACCTCTATGTAATAGTTCGCTGGTACTTGTGTTAAGTAGATTTTTCTCTGTTCTACCACTGTAAAATATTTATTCATTCATTCACTCATTCTCCATAAATATTTTTAGGGTCTGCTATGTTCTAGGCATTGGATAAAAGTGAATAAGATATGGTATTTGCCCTCACTGAGCACAGCTACACTGTGCATTACAGTAGTTACTAGCCACGTGTAGCTATTTTAAAATTATTTTTACGTTCAGTGAAAATAAATAAAATTAAGAAGTTAGTTCCTCTGTTGACAGACAGGTATTACGTTAATACCACTAGCCACATTTCAGATGCTTAATATATTACCACATGTAGCTATTGACTACCATAGTAGACAGCACATATATAGAGCATTTCTATCATCCCAAAAGTTCAGATGTACTGTGTTAGTGTAGGAGAAGAGAGAAATATGAAAATTTTTCACTAAAATATAGTATGATAACATATAAATAAGAGTTAGATACAAGGTACAGCAGCTGAACAGATGTGATACTATTTAATTGATATTGCAAAGATCCAAAGGGGAGATAATATGTAAGCTGAATTTTTAATGATTAGAAAGATTTGATCAGTTATCTTAGGAAATATAAAGAACATGTCAATAAGCATTGAAGACTTAAATCAGGTTATGAAACTATTTTTTAAAAACCCTGACTCTCATATTTCTATTTTAGGCATCTGAATAAATGATAATATTCACTGTTTGGGGATCATAAATGGAGCACATTTATGAGAAAGGTAGTAAGTTTGAATGGGGCCATTTTGAATTTGGCATGCCTGTTGGACACTTAAGGAAGCTGGATGTATAGTTCTTGAGACTGGAGAAAGGCAGTTTGAGTTAGAAAAGCAGATTTGATGGCATAATGTATTTTAGGTGGTTGTTAAATTTGTTAGCATGTTTGAGATGTCCTAGAGGATGTAGAGTGAAACAAAAGGACCTAGCACATCGTGATGATTTAATATATGTCAGACATTCTGTTAGGCACTTTACATGTATTTGGGAAGAAATGCAATTACAATTACAATTGTATTTTGGCATGAGAGACCTGGATTTGAATCCTTGCTCTACTACTTTACTGTATGTGACCTTGAGCAATACACTTAGTTTCTCTAAACTCCAGTTTTCTCATCTTTCAAAAAGGGTAATAATAAGGCCTACCTCATTTGGTTGTGTCAGAATTAAATACAAAATTTGGAGTGTCTAGCATATGATAAGTCCCTAATACATATAATTCACTCTTTTTAATTATTAATATTATTATTATTAATGACATATTATTTAGCCTTCATAACAACCTTATGAAGTACTTTTATTGTCTTCCTTTAACTGCAAGTATTATGACTTGACTAAGGTTTCTAGTTGGCAGCTAGGTGATCCAGAGACAGAATCCAGGTTTAAATTAATTGAAATTTAAAATTTCTCTCCAGGGCTCTTTTTATAAAACTGCTCTGTGGTAGTTTCTTATGGACATTTGAAACAAATATTTGATGAAATTGTATTAATAAGAATATATATATATTCTTCATTGTTGTTATTTAAAGAAAAACAGGACAACTCCAGACATGACTCCAAAACAACTCTATAATCATGTTTCAGTGCATGTAACCTCTCTCTTTGCCAAGATAGTTAGTGCTATAAAAGTAATACCTGTCAACAGATTTGATTACCCTCTGCTTTTAGACAACTGAAAATAGTAATCTTAGATGTCAGAATATCAACCAAGAACTACAAAAATGTTCTTCTCCATTAAGTTTTGGACAGATAACCTATACTTACTTTGAAATATCTTGCTAAGACTGAAGTCTTAATATATAAATATAGTGGAAATAATTTGTGCCACCCACCAATTTCAAAGGCTAGTTGATAAGTGATTGGAGCAGCTTTATGTCTCTTTACTGTAAAGAGTTATAGGAACCTAATGATTTGTTAGCATTGCAACTGCTGTCTTCTTTTTCCTTTCATGCTCTGACAGTTCTTGTCATAACACCCTTAGCTGGTGATTTAGTGGAATCTCCCTTAGCTGATGATTTAGTAGTAAGCAGATCGTAGATTTAATATTACACGACTCTCCTATTTAAAGCTGCAGGGTATTTGTTCCAATGGAACTTTACTTATGTAGCAAACATTCATTGGTACCTTGTATATCAGATACTGTCCAAAAGTGGAAACCCCAAACTGAAAAGGCATAGTCCCTTTCTTTAATGAGTTAATATTCTAGTGAACATAGTGGACTTCTCTACAGAGTAGATTTCTCTACAGAGAAATCATTGCAATAAGTTTTGTAATAAAGGGATGTTAAAGTTCTATGTGGAGCTTAGGCAAAGCAGTCTTCAAAGAAGAGGTTACATTTGAGTGTAATATTATAAGTATGTACATTTTTAAAGGCCGTTAAATTGAACACTTAAAATTTATGCACTTCAGTTATGTAAATTTTATCTTTAAAAATATAAAGGGATATTGACCTATAGTTAGCAGGTTTGCTTTTCACAAGGGTATGGGCTGGCAATTCAGAAACATTCTCTGTATTCTAGACTTAATAAAATGCATTTATTATAGCAATATTTTATAATTTTATATACATGATATATGTATAATATGTATCACATATCTACGATAATAAGAGAATGAGAGTCAGGTTTCCCACTGTTGAGAAGGGAAATGCATATGGACATGGGTAAAAGGCAATGTACTCTGTAATGTTTGATTGCAATTGGAAATATCCGTGTAAACTTATAGTTTTTAATAGTAAAACTTTAATCTTAATTTTTATTTTTTTAACTTTGGTTTTAGGTTTGGGGTATATATGCAGATTTTCTATATAGGTAAATTGCATGTCAAGGGGGTTAGGTGTACAGATTATTTCACCACCCAGGTAATAAGCATAGTACCTGATAGGTAGTTTTTTGATCCTCACCCTTCTCCCTCCCTCCACCCTCAAGTAGGCCCCAATGTCTGTTGTTCCCTTCTTTGTGTTTATATGTACTCAATGTTTAGCTCCCACTTAAAAGTGAGAATATGCAGTATTCGTTTTCAGATCTTGTGTTAGTTTATGTAGGATAATGGCCTCCAGCTCCATCCATATTGCTGTAAAGGATATGTTCTTCTTGTTTTTTTGTGTCTGTGTAGTATTCATGGTGTATATGTATCATATTTTCTTTCTTTATTCAGTCTACTGTTGATGGGCATTTACGTTGATTTCATGTCTTTGCTGTTGTGAATAGTGCTCCAGTGAACATACATGTGCATGTGTCTTTGTGGTAGAATGATTTATATTCCTTTGGGTATATATCTAATAATGGGATTACTGAGTTGAATGGTAGTTCTGCTTTGAGTTATTTGAGAAATTGCCACACTGCTTTCCGTAATGACTGACCTAATTTACCTTCCCACCAGCAGTGTATAAACATTCCGTTTTCTCCACAACCTCACCAGCATCTGTTATTTTTTGACTTTTTATTAATAGCCATTCTGACCGGTGTGAGACGGTATCTCATCATGGTTTTGATTTGACTTTCTGTAATGATTAGTTTGTTGAACATTTTTTCATACGCTTGTTGGCTACATGTGTATCTTCTGAGAAGTGTCTATTCATATCCGTTGCCCACTTTTTAATGGGATTTGTTTTTTGCTTGTTGATCTGTTTCAGTTCCTTATAGAGTCTGGATGTTAGACCTTTGTTGTATGCATAGTTTACAAATACTTTCTCCCATTCCGTAGGTTGTCTGTTTGCTCTGTTGATAATTTCTTTTGCTGTGCAGAAGCTCTTTCATTTAATTAGGTCCCATTTGTCCATTTTTTATTTTGTCACACTTGCTTTTGGTGTCTTCGTCATGAAATCTTTGCCAGGTTCTGTGTCCACCATGGTATTTCCTAGATTATCTTCCAGGCTTTTTATACTTTTTATAGTTTGGGGTTTTACATTTAAGTCTTTAATCCATCTTGGGTTGATTTTTATAAATGGTGTAAGGAAAGAGTCCAGTTTCAATCTTCTGCATATGGCTAGCCAGTTATCGCAGCACCATTTGTTGAATAGGGATTTCTTTCCCCATTGTTTTTGTCAACTTTATCAAAGATCAGATGGTTGTAGGCCTGTAGCATTATTTCTGGGCTCTCAATTCTGTTCTATTCGTCTATGTGTCTGTTTTTGTACCAGCACCATGCTGTTTTGGTTACTGTGGCCTGGTAGTATAGTTTGAAGTCAGGTAACTTGATACCTCCAGCTTTGTTCTTTTTGCTTAGGATTGCCATGGCTATTCGAGCTCTTTTTTGGTTCCATATGAATTTTAAAATAGTTGTTTCTAGTTCTGTGAAGAATATCATTGGCAATTTGATATAAATAGCATTGAATCTATAAATTACTTTGGGCAGTATAGCCATTTTAACAATACTGATTCTTCCTAGCCATGATAATGGAATGTTTTCCCATTTGTTTGTGTCATTTCTGATATCTTAGGACAGTGTTTTGTAGTTCCAATTGTAGAAATCTTTCACCTCCCTGGCTAACTGTATTGCTAGGCATTTTATTTTACTTTTTGTGGCTATTGTGAATAGAACTGTGTTTTTGATTTGGCTCTCAGCTTGGATATTGTTGGTGTATAGGAAAACTGGAAAGAAAACATAACATCTACCATAACAAGAAAGCTCCAGATAAATGATACAATTATAATCTTTTTCCATCATAGAACTAAGGTTGCAGCACAACCAAGAAGCCTGAAATTTAAAGAAAGGCCCTTATTGGGATGTAAGCACTGTCATACCTGAGTCAAAGCATGAGATGAAGAGATGTTAGCTGCCATACAAACAGGATAAAAAAGAAAAATGTGGGTCAGATGAAATATTTGAAAAAATAAAAATAATGGAAAACATCAAAATACATATCCAAGAAATGCATGGGACCCCATGCAGCATATGTGAGGGAAAAAATCTGACTAGACAAATAAAATCCAAACTGCTGGAAACCAAAAGTCAAAAGAAAATCTTGAGGACAATCCAAATAAGAATTATAGTAGATATCACATTAGAATTTGTGCAACCCAGAAGACAATAGAGTGACATCTTTAAAGCATTGAAAGAAAAAAAAAAACTAGCATCTCAGAATTATATATTTTTTATCCATTGCTAGAATCAGCAAGAATTCTATATCTTTTAAAATAAAATCAAATAAATATTGTTTTGAACAAACAAAAGATGAAAGAATTAACTATCAGCAGATCTGTGTGAGACGAAAAGTTAAATGAGTACTTTAGCAGGAGGAATAAGATCCTAGAAACATAGTTGTACACAAAGAAATGAAGATTACAGAAATACTGAAAAGGAAGGTAAATATCAAACACATTTTTAAGTTGATAATTATCCTGAAAGATAACTGAATGACTAAAGCAAAAGTAGTAGCCATGTAGTGTATGTTGGTAGAATATTTACATCTAAAATTTATGAAAATGATAGCACAAAGGATGGGAAAGTGGACTTGGGAGTATAGAGCTGTGAGTGTGAGATCCTTAAACTACATGTGAAACATAATAATTTGAAGGTAGATAGTAAATAGTTAAAGGTATATATTAGCAGACCTACGGCAACCACTAAAAAGTTATAAAAGATATTTGTTTGTTTGTTTGTTTGTTTGTTTGTTTGTTTTTGAGACGGAGTCTCGCTCTGTCACTGGGCTGGAGTGCAGTGGCGCAATCTCAGCTCACTGCAACCTCCACCTCCCGGGTTCAAGTGATTCTCCTGCTTCAGCCTCCCGAGTAGCTGGGACTACAGGCGCCCTCTACCAGGCCTGGCTAATTTTTGTATTTTTAGTAGAGACAGGGTTTCACCATGTTGGCCAGAATGGTCTTGATCTCACTTAGTGATCCACCCCGTCTCGACTTCCCAAAGTGCTGGGATTACAGGCATGAGCCACCATGCCTGGCCCCCAAAATATATGTTTTTTAAAAGGCAATAGTGAGTGTAAAATTGAATCATAAAAATACTCCATCAATTCAGAACAGAAGGAAAAAGAGGGAAAAAAGGAACAAAAACTAAATAGAATACATATAAAACAAATAGCAAGATGGCAGATTTAAATCTAACTGATGTCAATAATTACATTAAATTTCCCATGAAAATGCAGAAAGTATCAGATTGATTTTTGAAAAGCAAGACCAATATTTATCTGGTGAATGAGATTCCATGACCATGAATGTGGTTTACTCAGTGCAAGACTTGTCCATTGCACGTTGGGTGTGCTGACCCCTGTGATTTCCCCACATGTGGAAAACCTGACCGTGGAATTTGTGCTAGTTGGGAACTGTGTAACTGCTTTTCCCTGAAAGAAAAAATAAAAAGATCATGGTACTCTTGTACACTGTCTACAAAACAAACCCGTTGTACATATAAAGGCAAAATATGTTAAAAGTGATAAAGAAGGACCTTAAATAATAATAAAGGAGTAAGTTTAAAACAAGATATAAGAAGAGATAAAAAGCATAAATGTGTATGCAATTAACAACAGAGCTTCAAAATACATGAAGCAAAAACTGCTGGAGCTAAAAGAAGTAGACAAATTAATCATAGTTTAAGACATCTATACTCCTCTTTCAGTAATCAATAAGACAATAAAGGGAAAATCAGTTACGATATACAAGGCAAGAACAATATTATTAACTGGTTTGACCTAATCAACGTTTATAGAACATCCAACCCAGTAACAGTGGAATATACATTATTTTCAAGTGCACACGGAGCATTCACCAAAGAAAGATCATATTCCTGGCCATAAAACAAACCTCAATAAATTTAAGTAGAATTACAAAGTATCTTCTGTGATTTAAAGTAGGAATTAAACTAGAAATCTATAACAGAAAGATACCTGAAAAAATTCCCAAGGATTTGGAATTTAAGCTACACAATTTTCAATAACAATTGGGGCCAGGCGTGGTGGCTCACGCCTGTAATCCCAGCACTTTGGGAGGCTTATGGAGGGCCTGAGGTCAGGAGTTCAAGACCAGCCTGGCCAACATGGCAAAACCCCATCTCTATGAAAAATACAAAATTTTTTTTAGCCGGCCATGGTGGTGCATGCCTATAATCCCAGCTACTGGGGAGGCTGAGGCAGGAGAATCATTTGAACCATTCGAACCCCAGAGGCAGAGATTGCAGTGAGCCAAGATCGTGCCACTGCACTCCAGCCTGGGCAACAAAGCAAGACCTCGTCAAAAAAAAAGGAATATATTTTAAATTTAATTAAAATGAAAAGCAACATATTAATATTTGTGAGATGCGGCTAAAGCAGTGCTTAGAAGGAAATCTACAGCATTAGACAACTATATTGGGAAAAAAAAACCCTGCCATTTCAATGACTTCAATGTCTACCTTAAATAAAACTCATAGTAAGCAAAAGGAAGGAAATAATAAACATAGGAAGAGAAATCAAAAAAATAGAAAATGGAAAAACAATAGAGAAAATCAATGAAAGCAAAGCTTTTTGTTTGTTTGTTTGAGAAGAACAACAAAAAAGATCACCTTTTAGCCAGACTGATTAGAATAAAAAGAGGAGACAAAAATTGCAAACAAATATCAGAAATAAAAGAGAAACGTCATTACTGACCCCAAAGACATTAAAAGCATAATCAGCAGGTATTACAAACAAGTTTATGCAAATACATTCAATAACTTAGATGAAATAGACATGTTTCCCTTCTAAGTATACCAACATATGCTGAAACAGACATATTTCTTAGAAGATTCAAATTATCAAGTTTTCTTCAAGAAGAAATAGATAATCTAGACCTATATCTAGTAAATAAATTGAATTTGTAATACAAATCATTTTATGAACAAAACTCCAGGTCCAAATGCATCACCTATAAATTCTACCCAATTAAGGAAGAAATAATACAAATTCTACACAAACTCTTCCAGAAAATAGAAGAGAAGGAAATATTTATCTGTCCTTTATCAAGTTAGCTTTATTCTAATAACAAATTAGACAAACATACTATAAGAAAAAAATAGATACATACCCCTCATGAACATAACTTCATAATTAAAAAAAAGTTTGTTTTTTTTTTTTCTGTGATGGAGTCTCGCTCTATCCCCCAGGCTGGAGTGCAGTGGCACGATCTCGGCTCACTGCAACCTCTGCCTCCCAGGTTCAAACGATTCTCCTGCCTCAGCCTCCTGAGTAGCTGGGATTACAGGCACACACCACCACACCTGACTAATTTTTGTATTTTTAGTAGAGATGAGGTTTTGCCATGTTGGTCAGGCTGGTCTCAAACTCCTGACTTCAGGTGATCCACCTGCTTCAGCCTCCCGAAGTGCTGGGATTACAGGCATGAGCCACCATGCCTGGCCATCAGTTCTAAAAAAATTCATCCTTTAGAATGTGAAACATAATATATGATGACTAAGGGTGGTTTATCCTAGGAATAGAAGGTTGTTTCAACTTTAGAAAAATCAATCCATGTAATTCAAGCAGACTAAAGAGAGAAAAATATATGATTATGTCAATAGCTGATAAAAAAAAGTATTTGGCAAAATTTAATATTCATGCGTGATTTTAAAAAGATAAAATGCTCAGCAGTCTAAGAATAGAAGGAAATTTCCACAATTAGATATAGTATGTCTATAGCAAACCTAAAACTGTCATACTTAATAGTCAGATATTGAAAGCTTTCTTCCTAAAATTTTTAAAAAGCAAGATATCTCCCCTTACCACTCCTAACCAGTATTGTACTAGAGTTCTTAGCTAGTGAAATCAGGCAAGAAAAAGAAATAAAATGACATACAGATTGGGAAGAAAAAAAAAAACTGCTTCTACTTGCAAATGACATTGTCTATACCGAAAAATCCCATAGAATCTGTAAGAAATGTTATAAAAATTTTAATTTGGTTTAGCAAAATCTCAGGATAGAGGTCAATATACTAAAATCAATTACATTTCTGTATACTAGCAATAAGTAATTAGAAAATGAAATTTTAAAAGCAGTATCATGTACAATAGCATCAAAAGCTGAAGTATTTAGCTACAAATCCAATAAAACGTGCAAAATCTCTATGTTGAAAACTAAACAACACTGACATAAAAAATGAAAGAATATCTGCTGCTGTGAATTTGGTCACCTGGTTCCAGTTCCATGTCTTCCTCTTTACTTACTATGTGAATTTGAGCAGTTTCTTCAGTTACATTGTACTCCTCTTGCTCATTTGTAAAATGAGACTGATAATAATAACTACATAATGAGGTAATGTTACGATATGTGTCTAATAGAGTACCTGGCATATCATGAATGCTCAATAAATGTTATCTCTCTTTATTTTTATTAAAATAACAGTGTGCATAAAGTCAGTATTTTACTGATTTTGCCCAGTGTTGTTTCCACAAGGGTGGTTTTTTAAAATAAATCATATATGTCATGCTTTTCCATACATGGCAGTCATGAAAATGCACCATGTTGGTCTGCTTCTTCAGAAGCATAACTGACTTGTGGCCCAACTGCTGTCCTTTGTGATCCTCCACCACCTTTATGCTAAAGTCACGCTTCCTGCCAGCTCCCCGAGCCAATGACTCAGTGCAAATGCCTGAGTTTCCCTGGCAGAAGCTAGAGGAAAGCATAAAGAGGTGAGATGTGCTAGAATGGATATATTGTGTGAAACCTGGACACTAACCAGAGAGAACGTTCCACAGGAAGGCCCATTCGCCGAAACATCAGGCCTCACCTACGTTCAGTGGTTGCTGTCACAGAGATAGGTAATTAATATTCATGAGGATAGTAAGGCCTCAAAATGAGAGACCAAGTGGCCAAGCTTAACCACTAGAAACCCAGAGTCCACAATTACTGTAACGACTGGGAAGATCAGAGGCATCAAAGGGGGCTTGACCGTCAAGGAGTCGGAGGGATGGATACTACAGCATGGCATTCCTACAGCCAAAATAGATAAGGGCCAACAAGGCTGATGCTTAACATCTACAACCAGAAAAGGCAAGAAAGGAGGAGCAAGAGGCTGACAACGATTGCCCCAGTAAAGTCATGATACTTTGCTCAATTCTAGGAACTGAGCCAATTTTCAGGTCCAAAATCCATTGACTAAAAAGACAGCCGGACCCCTAAGAATGAGTACCCTGCAACACTGCAACAAGTTTATATTGAGGTGACTTGTCCTCTCCTTCCCCAAAGGGACCCACGACCATTTGCTTAGGTGACTGTATGCCAGGGAAAGAGAAGGTCTAGACTATTGCACACACGTTCTGAGTTGACCTTGACACCCGGACACCTTGTTGAAGTGAGGACTTATAAGAGTCAAGTAATGAATGGAGTCCTAGTGGGTCTAGCATAGAGTGGGTCCACAAAACCTGTAGACTCACCCAGGAATCATTTCTCCATCACTGGAATGAATGTACTTGGCAGTTGGAGTAAACCCTACATTTGTTCCTTGGTCAGTGAGGAAGTGCTATCGTAGTGGTAGAGGCCAAATGGAAACTCTGAAACTGTCTCCCAGGCAACATGGTAAATACAAAATAGGGATTGGTCATCTCTATCATATCTCTTTTTAATTGCTAGTCTCCCCCAGCAGGAAGTGGATGGACTCTGAAAAATGACAACAGATGACTACAGTTTCAGTCACATGGTGGTGGATTGCGGCTGCTGTGCCAGAGGTGGGATCACAGCTAGAACACATTAATCAGGCCACAGGTCCGTGGCATGTGGTTGTCGATTTGGTGAATGTGCCTTTTCTATCCATATTAGAAAAAAAGATCAGGAACAATTCACATTCACGTGGGACAGACTCCAATATACATTTATTGCTTTGCCTCGGGGCTATCTTAGCTGCCCTTTGCCATAATAGTCTGAAATAATCTAGATCACCTGAACCCACTGAACATCAAACCCATCCATTGCATCAGTGACATCATGTTCATTGGCCAGAAGAAGCAAGAGGTGGCTAGTATGCCGGAGGTCTTGGTAAAACACTCATGCTCCAGAGATGAAAAGATGAATGAGGATTTAAGGAATCCAGTGGTTAAGTTCATGCTGGAATATCCCCTCCAAAGCAAACAATAAATTGCTGCATCTTATAGCTCATACCTCAAAGAAGGAGTGCCTGGTAGGCCTCTTAGGGTTCTGAAGGCAACTCATGCCACACCTAAGACTGCAATTCCAGCACACAAATTGGGCAACATGATTAATGGCAGCTTTGAGTTGTGCCTGGAACACAAAAAGGCTAGAGATGCAGGCTTCGATGCACGTCTGTCACCTGTGAAAGGGGAGGGAGAAGGAGGGTTAGTTAGGAAGAGTCTCAAACTGCAGTGCTGCCCTGCAAAAGTCTCAGCCAGCCCAACAGGGAGCTCCAGAGCAAAGGCTGCCTGTTGGAGAAGTTCCATGATGAACAGAAAGGGCCAGGCCCTGGCACCCCCACTGTGCTCATTAGCTGTTGAAGGTCTGCCTAGGAAAAGCATGGCCTCAACTCAACTGCTGTGGCTAAACAACCAGAGGCACTGCAACCAAGGCTATCACCTAACTGCACCCTCACAGCTAATCTGCAAGTTCTTTCTTGAAGGGAGATCATAATAGCTCCATATCCCCTTATTGGAGAGAATTCTCACTCTGCATTCTGCCAAGGAGCTGGGGTGTGTGTGTGTGTGTGTGTGTATGCACACATGTGACAAAGGTATATTTAATTCATCAATGAGGGAACCAGCAGGATGAAGAAAGAGAAGAAAAATTACTATATATAGTTAATGAACAAAAAGAATGCTAGAATAAGAATGCAGGTTAGATTGAAACTGGTAAATTATGAAACAACAAAACTATAATCTGTAGGATTTATATTTTCTACTGGGCAGAAAGGAACTGCAACATAATGAACTTCCACAAGTTAATACTAACTTTACAAGAGTCTCACCTTAATCAATAGCTAACAATCAAAGTAAATTTCTTCCCATAAAACTTCCCACCTGGGGGAACATTTGCCCTCTCCCCACTCCAGAGATATGTGACAATGTCTGGAGACATTTGTGATTATCACAACTAAAGGGATGAGGGAGTGCTACTGGTATCTGGTGGGCAGGGGCCAGGGATGCTGCTAAATAAGCTATTATGCCCAGAACAGTCCCCAGAGCAAAGAATTACCCAGATCAAAATTTTAATAGTGCCAAGACTGAAAATCATGTATAGATGACACTTTTGATGGCTTATTAGGCAATGCTGTAGTATGACATTAAAAGGGCATAAGAAGAAGATCTTTAATGTTTCCTTCTGCTTTCACCTAAATGTAAAATTGGGATAAAGATAGAAGCAACTTCATTTAGGGTGAAGGATATTATTAAATAAAACAATTGTTCCTTGACTGTATTTTTACAAAGATGATGCACAAATATATATCCCATCCCACATGCTCTTCTTCTGACATGACACTGACATTCCTGTATTGAGGGGTGGAGGCTATGTTCCCTTGAACCTGGGTAGACTTTTGCAACTACCTCCATCAACAGAACACAGCAGAAGTGACACTTCCTGACCTCTGAGGCTGGATCATAAAAAGCAACACAGCTACCTCCTGGCTCTCTTTCTGGGGACACCACCTTGGATGTTCTGAGCCAACATGCAACAAGTCTGGTTATGCTGGAGAAAGCCTAGAGAGGGACTACATAGAGACCGAGAGAGGCTCCCACCCAGCCTGTCCAGTCTTATCAGCTTATCCCACACTTGGGAGCGAATGAGGCTTTACAATAACTCCCAAGTACCGTCTGATTGCAATCTCATATGAAAGAAGCCTCTAGGCAGAACCACCTGACAGAGTGGCTTCTGAATTCCTGGCCCACAGACACCGTGGGAGATAAATGATTTTGTTGTCTTAAGCTTCTCTATTTTAAAATGATTTGTTCCATAGCAATAGACACTAAAACAACAATACAAACATAGTCCTTAGCACCCTGCATGGAAAGTGAGTTAACTGGTCGCTCTTTGGGGGGTAGTTTTAGTATTTTTAAGTAGTATTTATGTAGTATGTTTACTGTTTCCATGCGCTAGAGGGCACACTGTCCATTGACAGCCCTCATACATGGAGGTGTAATTTCCTAACCAAAGCACCAAGTGGAGCCAGCCCCTAATTTTTCGCTGTCCCTTTCAGAGGGTAAACTTGACAAAATGGAAAAAAGGCTTCAGAATCAAAATGCTAGCATGTTTAGAGAGATGTGTTAGAGAATGCTCAGTATTCTAAATTCTCAAATTCTAAAACACAAGAAAGCTTATTTTGATGAATAACTCATCCCTAGGTAGGGTGTGCACACATAGAAAAAGAAAATCCTTTTTTAAATTTTTTTTTTTATTTTTTATCTTTGTCACATTCTTGTTAAATGCAACAGAGAAGGTTATGTTTTCTTTAAACCCTGAAAAGGAGAAGAGATCTGCAAGCCTATGATTTCTAAACAATACTGTACTTAATTTTAGCCATTATCTAGACACATAGCTAATACAAGTCTGTTTGCTGTTTGCTTCTGACAGTAAGATGATATTTCTGAATACTGATTTATAGGACTCAGATAACATCTGTACCATCATTTTAGCTTAAACATTTTTAAGTTTGCATGTTTTCTAGTCCTTTATTTTGTATACACAGAATTTAATGCTCTAGTGGCTGTGAAAATGGGCCATGATACCGATTGCAGGAAATCTGGGAACCAAATCCCTTAAAATGAATTGGGTGAACCAAATACATTGTATCTCCCTCTTGTCTGAGAAATTCAAAGCAGACTTTATCCATCGTCATTCACTGTAACCTGAGCAGGTTGGCCACCCGTGCTTATGATGATGATCTGCCAGTGCCTGTGTTACTCCTGGAGGCTGATGCCTCTACCCTGAGATGGCTCAGGGATGGTTAGGGCAAGAGAGCAGTGGACTTGAGAATAAAGATGGTTTATGATCTGCTTATCTGATTAAAGGTTTATATTATAAAGTCAAGGCTTCATAGCCTGGTAGGGGATAAATCAAATAGCGGAAAGGATGGAGGCAGCTTGAACTCTGAAGAGCTGATTCTCTGAAGGTATTTCTTTTTTTTTTTTTTTGAGATGGAGTCTCGCTCTGTCGCCCAGGCTGGAGTGCAGTGGCCGGATCTCAGCTCACTGCAAGCTCCGCCTCCTGGGTTTACACCATTCTCCTGCCTCAGCCTCCCGAGTAGCTGGGACTACAGGCGCCTGCCACTGCGCCTGGCTAGTTTTTTGTATTTTTTAGTAGAGACGGGGTTTCACCATGTTAGCCAGGATGGTCTTGATCTCCTGACCTCATGATCCGCCCGTCTCGGCCTCCCAAAGTGCTGGGATTACAGGCTTGAGCCATCGCGCCCGGCCTCTGAAGGTATTTCTACAACTTTTGACTCCACCCAAACCCTAGCTGACCTGTTATCTTGCTGATTAACCACAAGAACCGAGGGAGAAAGTAAGGTGTGATCAGCTCAAACCCTATCTATCTCATGCTGGGACTAACACAAAACAAAGCCAAACACAATTATATGGTAAGTCAGTAGAATCATGTTCCTATGTAGCGTGTCTGTCGGGGATGAGACTGATTCCCTATGGCCCTGTCTCATCACTTTCTGCTCACAGAATGTATATGTAATGTATTTTTCTCTGACACGCTAGTACTGGCAAAGGCTGTCTTCTTTGGCTTAACCACAAACGGTAGAGCATGAGAGCCTCAGAACACCTCCAATCTCTCCCAGCTACTTTTGGAAATTCCCAGGGACAATTGTGCACATGCTCTCAAGAAGTTCCCCTGGATCCTCAAAACAGCCCTGTGAATCCGTAGTAGCAATGGTGACAAGCCTGCTGCAACCCTTTAGAGGGTACTTGACTGGGTCCCCCGGTCACTGATACTGACAGCAGGATTTTCAGGTCACTACTAAGCACTTCTCACAAATGGCCATGACTTCACTCCATGCCCTTGGTAGCCTGTCAGTGCAGGGGCTGGAGCGCGATGAGGTAGGCAGGGAGGCAGCTTCTGTCCCTGTGACTATTATCCTCCGTTGCTAGGCTGTCTTCTCGGGGATCATCTCCTTAGGGTCCCTTATCAAGTCTATGAGGGGCTGGTCAGGCATACAGCAGTATGAGCAACCATTCGTCCCACCCAGCCTCTCTAAAAATGACGAAAAACCATGGTATGTGGCCCAGATCTGGATACTCTACCTGGGGATGACTTCTTTCTCATAAGTCATTCACTCCTCAGGCAAATAACATACCATGGTAAGTTAAGCCCACCCTATTGCCCTTGCACCCCAGATGCACCCACATTAGCAGGCTCAGCCCATGCTAGATCTCAAACTGACCTTGGATTGCTCAAGCAACTTTAAACCCAAACCTACAAAGCTGATGTGTAGCTCCCAATTTGATGACTATGCAAATTACATCCTGAAATGTCTCTACTAAACATGTGACTGGACACATCTGAATTTACAATGGGCACACGGCATCTTGGTTTCATAGGTGAAAGACTCTGAATAAGGACCTTTTATGCAATAGTTCCATCTGAAATGGATTAAGGCAACATTTAGAATCTTTAAGCAGGGTAGTACTTTTTCAAATGGGCATGTTTCCAAGAGATAGAGTCACTGGATGGAGTTTTCCAGCATGGCAGCCCTTCTTGGGTGGAGGCAGCTTGCTGAGGTCAGGAGGGATGTTCAAAGCAGAAGCCGGCTCCAAGGTTCTGCTCCTTTTTATAACAAATTAGCATAATTCACACCCTCCCCCTCTACATGCCAATGTTAGAATGATCTCATAGGCAGGCCAACTCCACCCCTTTCTGTACCTCTAGACTTCCATTCAGCTCATAGAGCTATGCCCTCTTCCTGTACTTTTGCCAAACAAGGCCTTGCAAAATTATTCCATCACTCATGGGTGCTAATGAACTGGATCAGAAATTGACCAACTGGACACAGAGAGTTTACTCAAGGCTACTGGAGTCATCTTTTCCTTGCCTGGCCCCTTTGCTCACGTTCTTTCCCTCATCTCTTTAAAACAGTAACCAAACTGGCCAGCCACGATGGCTCATGCCTGTAATCCCAGCACTTTGGGAGGCCGAAGCTGGTGGATCACCTGAGGTAAGGAGTTTGAGACCAGCCTGGTCAATATGGTGAAACCCCGTCTGTACTAAAAATACAAAAATGAGCCGGGCGTGGTGGCATCCGCCTGTAGTCTCAGCTACTCAGGAAGCTGAGGCAGAAGAACCACTTGATCCCAGGAGGCTGAGGTTGCAGTGAGCCGATTGCGCCATCGCACTCCAGCCTGGGCGACAGAGAAAGACTCCGTTTCAAAAAAACAAAACAACAACAACAACAAAAAAAACACACACAACAACAACAAAAAAAAAAAACAGCAACCAAACTTTGCTTCACTGTGGTTTGGTAAAGTGGTGCATGTGTCTACCAGTTTTTCATGCAACCTGCCCAAATGGCCCTTTCAAACTCTAATGGTGTGAGAAGCTCAGCTCTGGTAGGGGAGTATACATTTGATATTTCTCCCCTGTTGCTTACAAGTTCAAATGCTCTGACAGCAGCAGGAGGAGGAAAAGCCAAACACGGTGGTGTTTACTAGAGGAATCTGTCCTCTGTAGTTATAATTAAGAGGTTTGCTAGACCATATGGGACTGCTGACCAAGTGCTACAGCAGCTATGTCAAACACAACACCAGTGGTTTTATTTACAGCCAGGAAACCAGTGTGTTTCATGTGCTATCCCAACAGGGACCATCTCCACATCTTTAAAGAACAATGTGCTGATAAAAGAAGTAGAATGAAGGATTGCAGCCCCCCGCCAACCCCGGGCCCTGAGCCTCTCTGCCTTCTGGTGACAGATGAATTTTAATCGTCACCATCTGTAGAAAATGTTCTTTTCCTCCAGGCAGGAATTCTACAGCGTGGGATGGAGAAGTATTTGGAGATGATGTGGTCACGGTATCTCTCAAGTTATTCTGGAGAGGCCATTTTCACTCTTCCTATACTTTGTGTTGCCTTATTCCCAGTTTTACTTCACAATGTTTTGAGACATGTCTATGAGGCCCCAATCCTACACCCACATAATCTCACTCTGCACTGCCTTTCTCTCCCTAAACCTGTGGCTACAGCTCCCCACGCCAGTAGGCTCAGCCCACACTAGTTCCCAAACCAACCTGGGATTGCGTAAGCAACTTTAAACCTAAACCTACAAGTCTAGTGTGAAACTCACAGTTTGATGACTCACAGTGTGCAATGACCCCAATTCTTGGCTGCCATGTTACATCTTGAAATATCCTTACTACAGATTTAACTGGGATGAGATATCCCCGAGGTATCCATTGAGATCCTGCATCCATAATACTATTTGCTCTCCACAGGGAATTTCTGATAAGAGCAATCCTCTAATCCTGACAACAGGGACTTTCACCATCTTTGTCTTAAAGATGAGGATGCAGGGGCCTGAAAGAGGGTATGTAACTTCCCCAAGTCAGTGTCAAGCTGGGACTAGAAGATGAGTATTCTAAAAATTATACGCTGTGGGCTGTGATTCAGCCTCGAGGGACTCTACTTGGAACCACTGTCTAGTCCTCCAATTTGAGACTTGTTATGAGCTTCCTCCTCTACCTGAGTCTCCAACCAGGTTCCTTCTTGGAAACTGAATTAGCTTAGTGACCAGGACCCTGTACCCCAGGTTCATCTTACCTGGCATTCTATCATTCACCAAAATTTCTTACTGCAATGTCTTCCTTCTCTTGGGACACATGACTGCTTGACATAGGCTTTTAATGCGTGGCTCCTTGTCTGTGAGAGTTGGGAGCGAAGTAGGCCATGGGCGTGAGGAAGGCTATATTGTAGCAGCCTTGCTATCAGGGTCAACATGGTGCGGGCAGGCAGTCGGTCCTCTGCAGCCCTGGAGGACTGCAATGCATACCCTCAATGACTCTCAGCACACACATGCGTGCACACACCACACACACAACCCAATGCACATCACATACACGCACTTCACATACACCACACACTCACACAAACATACACACACCACACACACATCACCCTCCACATACAACCCTACACACATCTCACACACACACACCACATACACAGCACACTCACACATATATACCACACACCACACACATCACCCCCACACACAACCCTAAACACATCACATACACACACACCACATACACAGCACACTCACACATACATACCACACACCACACACATCACCCCATACAGACAACCCTACGCACATCACATACACACATCACATACACATCACGCTCACACATATATACCGCACAGCACACACATCACCCCACACACACAACCCTATCCATGTTACATACACACCATATAGGTACCACACTCACACATACATACCACACACACCACACACACATCACCCCCCCACACTACTCTACACACATCACACATACACCATATATGCACCATACTCACACATACCGCACACACCATACACACAACCCTACACACATTACATTCACATACGCACACACCACATACACACCACACTCACACATATATACCACACGCACCACACACATCACACACACATCACCCTCACACACAACCCTACCCACATCACATACACACATACATACCACACACACCACACACACCCAAATCTGTACACATCACACACACACATATACACACCACATATACACCACATACACCATACACACACAAACAACCCCATACACATCACATATACACACACCACATGTACACCACATTCATACATACCAGACATACCACACATCACACACACACACACCACCCTACACACATCACACACATACATATACTCACCACATATATACCACACAACCACATACACACCACACACACCATACACACACAACCCTAACACACCATACACACACAACCCTAATGCAGCAGCAAGTTGGAGGAGAGAAAGACACATACATATACACACCATATACACCCCACACACATATACACACCACACACAAAACCCTACACACATCACACAAATATACATATACACATCACACACACACCATATACATACACAATGCTACACACATCACAAACCTATGCATACGTACACATACCATATATACCCCCACACACAACCACATACACAGCACACACACTGCACACCATACAAACACACACAACACATACACACGACCCTAGCACACACACATGCACATATCATGTATATACCACACATGCTATCACATACACATCACACACACGACTATATACATATCACACACATAAACACACATATACACACCACATATGTACCACACACACAACATACACAGCACACAGCACATGCACCATAAAAACACATACACACACATGCACATACCACATACATAGCTTATACACTACACTCATATACACACATAGTCACACACACACACACACCCCCCACACATTTTCTTCCTGGATTCCCAAGTCTTACGCTGCACTCCCACCTCTCCTGACTGGGATAGAGGGCTGATTGTATCAAAGCCTGGCTGAAATGAAAACACCTGGTTCGTTTGGTGTTTGTGACAATGGCATCGTCAGGCATCTAAGCTGCAGTCGATGTTCCTGAGTATTCCTAGATCTAAGTTCCTTTGCTTCTGAAGCAATCTCAAAGCTCCTTTACAGTCTGGCTGAACGAATTCCCACACTTGTACAACGTTCAGTCCATAAGTACTGAACATCAAAGCCAACAGAAAACCCTAAGCGTAGGTCCGTCTAGTCAGAGGTTATCTCAGTTGACAGCAAGTGACTTGACCCACCCAAACCACTGAGTTCCATGACAAATTCTTCTCCAGTACCTAATATCTTCAGGATAATGCATTCATTCACTGAACAACTCTTGGCTGATTGCCTGTGTTAGGTCACTGAGGGAGACGCACATCTATGATTCACGTGACCTCAGCCCTCCAGAACCTACCTTCCAGTTTGCTGAGTGTCATAGCAGATGCAGTAGGCAGCCTGCTCGGACCAGCTCTACATCCATCTTCCGTTCACAAGAAAGGCTTCTTGCTGTGAGTACCTGCAATTCTCTGCTAGAGGGGTTTTCTTTACTGGCCAAGTATGCCTGTGCTGAATGCAGGACAAAATAGAAATACCCAAGAATGATTTTCCCTGGAAGCTCTCAAATAAATAATGGGCAAGGCATTGGTGAATAAACATTTTAGCCTCCATGACCTTGGTTGGGATAACTGTGTTCAACATTGTCCTCCAGTGCGATTGAGGTCTAGTCCTCCACATCAGTCACTGAACTGATAATGCATCCTTAATTGATTTTCTTCACCTCCTACTTTTACTAACCCCCTCCCCTACTGATGATTCCTGGGATCACCTCTCAGCTAAACTACTCAGATTTGAATCCTTGTCTTAGAATCAGCTTCCAGAGGAACCCCTACTAATTAAAGGGCTAAAATACATGTATAGATAGTTATAATTCTAGAAGAAATGAGGTAGATGACATTAGAGTGCTTTACTTAAAATCCTGTAAGAGTTCACAGGAAGAGTAAATTACTTTGAGTTGGGAAATTAGAAAGGACTTCATGAAGGAGAGTCCTTCCATGGGAAGTAGGATTGGGGTGTTCAGTGATGGAGCAAAAGACACTCTAAGTGGGGCTGGGTAATTGGAAGCATGACAGCAGGAATTGAGTATGGTATGTTTGAAAACAGTTCAGTCTTACAGAAGCATTATATGAGGAAAACAGCAGCTGAGGAGCGAGGTAAAGATAGATTTTAAATCCTAATGCCAAGGTCAGAAATGTTTATCAAGCTATCTAGCACAGCTCTTGTTCAATAGAAATTTCCAGAATGATGGAAATGTTCTAACTATGAGCTGTTCAAAATGGCGGCCACTAGATACAGGTGGCTATTTAGCATTTGAAATATGGCTAATGCCACTAAGAAACTGAATTTTTAATTTAATTTAATTTAATTTTAACGAACTTAAGTAGTCAAATGGCTGAGGGCTACCATTCTGAACAGTGGATTTCCGGGCAGTACAATATGACAGGATCAGAAATATGCTTCAGGATAAGTAATCAGAGAACTGACTCTAAGATCGATTGTATGGGATCTTAGAGTCCCACCAATGATGAGGCAGAATCAATAACTGGATAATTGTCATTTCTTATTAAGGTTAAAAACAAATATTTTCTTCAAGTAAAAAAAAAAACACACATAAATAAAACAGATGAAAGTGGAGCTAACCTTGTTAAAATGAAGAGAAATCCCTGAGGAATCTCCCTGGAAATCCCAAAAGCTGCTCAGAACTCAGCTCATTAACCACTAGGCCAAGTCAAAGGTGGTGAAGAATTCTACCAAGGTAATAAAAATGAAGGAGGAATAAATCTGGGAGACATGATAGAAGTGGAGTTAATCTCTTTAGCATCTAATTAGGTATAAGAAGTAAGCCTTCAATATCTGCACATTTATTCTCTTATTCACTTAAGCCCAAACCCTGGTGTTATCCAAAATTCTGCCCCATTACTCAGTCATCACAAATATATTCTTCCCCATTACTCAATCATCACAAATATACTAGGTGTACAAAAATAAAGCTTATTGAACAAATTTAACATGCACAGTGTGACATAGATAGTGAGTATTGAGAAAAATCAGGACTCACATCCAGATTCACTGATGAAAGGCTTTCCCTAGGGTTTGCTGCCCACCCCCAGGATAATGCAGTCATAGAAGCCATGGCAGGGGCCTTTACAAGTAGGGTTGTCAATCAATAGTTTTAAACACAGCAGCAAGTTGGGGGAGAGAAAGACAAATGGATATTAAAGTTGGGAGTTAATTTCAGTTAGAGTTAAGAGAAAGAAGGTAAGCTCTCAGATGTCAGACTGCCAGGATTTCAGGGATATGGTAAAGAAATGAAGTATAAAAAAAGTGAAGATGCAAAAGTGAAGGCAATGAATATAAACTACTCTTTAGCTTTTTGGTAAATGGAAGAAAAGGATGGAATACCCTGGGAATACTCAGTGAGGTGCTTGCTGACTTGCATTTTCTGCATCTATGAAATCTTAAAGTATCAAGAACACCTAATGTCTTTTTTTTTTTTTTTTTTGAGACAGTTTATCTCTTGTTGCCCAGGCTGGAGCCCAGTGGTGCAATCTCGGCTCACTGCAACCTCCACCTCCTGGGTTCAAGCAGTTCTCCTGCCTCAGCCCCTTGAGTAGCTGGGATTACAGGCATGTGCCACCACATTCAGTTTATTTTGTATTTTCAGTGGAGACAGTTTCTCCATGTTGGTCAGGCTGGTCTCGAACTCACAACCTCAGGCTATCTGCCCGCCTCGGGCTCCCAAAGTGCTGGGATTACAGGCATGAGCCACCGTGCCTGGCCAACCCAATGTCTTTTCAAAGAAAGTCTTTGGTCATCTGTCACTTTACTTAAAACTAAGTGGCCTCATCATCAGGTTGATAAGACCAGAGGTAAACAACTGAGGGAGTCAACTCTTTTAGTCTCACTTGTGAGAATGGAACGGCCTGGTAGAAGAGTTCTTTCCAATAGAGTCAGGGTGCACTGATGGCCAATTGTCCAGGGCACTCACCCTCCCTGTCAAGGAGTTGGAACCCACCAAAGACACCAGAGAGTTGCAGGTAGCAGCAGGGAAAGTAGAGGCAGAGACATAAATGGAGGGTCACTTTGTCTCAAGTCACCTGAAGCAGAGAACAATCAATTTATTCCCTGAAGAAACAAGAAGACCAGATGCGTGGAGCTTCATGGTGTCTTGAACGATGTTGCATTCTCCACAAAGCTTTGCTGAAAGTGGTTGAGATCTTGCCTTCCTTATCTTCTCTTGCATCCTTATGAAAAAAACAGAACACAACAAATTCTGTCTTTTGCAATCTGAAAGAACATAGCCAAGGCATGGGACAGTCCTGAAGACAGTGAGGTGAAAGTGTTGATGCCCTTCAAAAAGTAATCCTAGAAAATTCTCGTAGGGCAAGCCTCTTTCAAAAGAGTTTCCAATGGCCATAGGTGCAGTGGTCTCATTTTTGAGAAAGTACAGAAATTTTAGGTTTACTCACAGACTCTCTGTAACAGTGCCCTCTGCCCTACAGAATAGCTTTTAAAAACAAACAAACAAAACAGAGTCTTGCTCTGTCACCCAGGCTGGAGTGCAGTGGTGTGATCATAGCTCACTGCAGCCTTGAACTCCTGGGGGACTACTGGCCCACACATCACCATGAGCAATCCTCCTGCCTCAGCCTCTCACAGTTCTGGGATTACAGAGATAAGCCTCCATGCTGGGCTTGGAATGGCTTTGTTTTAAAGAGACCAAGGCTACAGATAGCTGAAAAGTACAACTTCAGTCCTTTGCAATCTTTTCTAAACATAGCAGGCTGACTCTTCCCTGTTAGTATTGGAAAGATAAATTAATGAAAAATCAATACTTGAAAGAGAAAAAATTCCAGTAACTCTGGAACGGAAACCAACCTTGGAGATTATTATCTGAAGTTATCCCTTCCAAAATGTGTATGTGGAAGTCCTAACCCCCAGTTCCTCAGAATGTGACTGTATTTGGAGACGAGGTCTTTAAAGAGGGAATTAAGGTAAAATGAGTTCATGTGGTGGGCCAAAATCCAACCCAACTGGTGTCCTTATAAGAAGAGGAGATGAGGACATAGACATAACAAAGGGAAGACCGCGTGTGGACGCAGGGAGAAGACGTCATCTGCAAGCCAAGGAGAAAGGCCTTAGGAGAAACCAGCCCTGTCAAAGCCTTGAGTGAGGAAATAAATTTCTGTTACTTAAGCTGCACAGTATGCAGTACTTTGTTACCGCAGCCCGAGCAGGCAGAGACCATGCAGCCTAACCTTTTCACTTCACTCTTGAAGAATCTGAGTTCAGAATCACACTGCTTGTATTAGCACTAAGTGCAAGCCTCAAGGGTCTTCAATCTCAGCCCAGAGGCCTTCTCACTTACCATACCCCTGACTTTGACAGACGTGGTTTTCCAGAAAGGAGACAGGATGATAGAGCAAAGACACAGGGATAGAATCTAGTTAATCATGAGAAAGGAATGGATGGGAAAATGACTCCCTGATTCCATAGCTTCACATAAAAGCCTGTGACTCTTGGGCTACCTTCTTCTTAATGACTTTTGCTTGTTTTGGATTCTTATGCTCAGTCCTAACTTTGTTCTTAACTGGGGCAAATGACTGGTTGCAAACATTCCAAAGTGACTCCAGCATGAATTTTAACTATCTGAAGCCAAGTTGGACTAATGGGCCTAAACTTAACCAAGAAAGTCTTATTCTTTCCTTTGGTGTTTCTATCTATGACCTGTTGATTCTCTTCCAGCACCTCCTTTTGTGAGAGAAATCCAGGACAGCTGGGACATTTATGAGGGGGTGTGCGTTTAAGTATTTATAATTACATTTTATTTTAGATTTAGTTTCTGTTGTTTTTTTGGAGCAAATTTTTTTTAGTATTTTTTTAACTCTAGGTCCTCAGAAAGTCAAACTAATTTTCTCTCTCAATCCTCTGTTAGTTTCAGATGACAAGGTTTTAAAAGCACAGCTCTGTTAGTTTTAAGGAACCTTAAGCCTCATTGTCTTGGAGCCTTCCTGTCCCCTGCTATACTGTTGTTGTTGTTGTTGTATCCCAGGGTGTCCTAAATCTCTGATTTCCACCCCCCTGAGTGGTTGTCTTCCATGTATTTTATTTAGAGATAAGGCCATGCCTTTGAGTTTGAATGAAGCATGGCTAACTGAGCTTAGTTTGTTGGGAAGTATCTCTGGATCATCCCGATGTCCCAAAGGAAGGAGGAAATGGCCAGACAGTATTTCGGCCTCTGTCAAAAAACCCATCATTTTCCCCATGATGCTATGGGTGAAATTCAAGCTTCTCCTCTTCGTTTCCATGGATTCATGTAACTGACACAATGCCAGGCATTGTGCTGTGAGCCTGGCAGCTTGTGACCTAGATTCTGCCTGTCACAGATACCGATATATGCAACGGAGACCACCAATCCAGTCTGCACAAATTATCTGTGGTTATTATGCTTGTGAACACTATAGATCAGAGCTCTGGTGGCCATGAATTGTGCTTCATATTCACTCCTAGTAAATACAGAATCATAAGAATGAGTAACACAAAGGTAATGCTCACTTAAAAACAGGATCCAAAACAAAACATTCTAACCAAGGCTTTTATGTTGGAACCATAAAACAGTTTCACTGCCAGGAAGGATGCATTACAGAACAAAATACTGCCTTTAATTGGTGGGTTCTTTTTTCTTTTTCTTTTGAAACACAACTTTAGAGTATGTTTTAATTTAAGTTATAGCCCCTGAAAAATTTTCTCAGTTATAAAATTATCAGCAAATGATACATGAGTTAAATAATAATACAAGCTTTTCAAATTAGCTATTTAATAATAATAAATAACTGCACTTTTTTCCAGTTAGAAATAGGTATTCTTCATTACTGAATTTCTTTTATACCACTATACCGAGACATGAAAACAGTCCCCCTCCACCTAATTTCTTACTAATCTATGGGTTTCTGCCCCAATAAAGAGAATAAAGTGAAGCTATGAATTAAACCAAGAAACTGCCTTCCTCAGGTTTTATTTATCACGGCCTTGAGGGAAAGACAGGCAGAGTTCTTGTTGCTTCTATCTGCAAACACTCAAGCCTCTTTTGGAGAACTTTCTTCAATGCATGGCTCAATTTTTTGGAACACTGGAGAGCATTCAGGAAAAGAGAGCAAGTGATAAATAGTTTGGAAATGAAGATCAAAAAGAAAGCATTAGGAGAACTGGGAATGTTTAGTCTAGAGAGAAGGAGAATGAGTAGAGACGTATTTTTCCTTACTGTCATAAACAGGACAAAAGCAATTCTTCTTTTTCACAAAGGGTAAGGAAATAAGAACAAGTGAAAATAAGCATAAGCAAGGAATTTGACTTTTTTTTTTTTTTTTTGAAGCAGAGTTTAGCTCTTGTTATCCAGGCTGGAGTGCAATGGCACAATCTTGACTCACCACAGCCTCCGCCTCCTGGGTTCAAGGGATTCACCTTCCTCAGCCTCCCGAGTAGCTGGGGTTACAGGCATGAGCCACCACGCCTGCTAATTTTGTATTTTTAGTAGAGACAGGGTTTCTCCATGTTGGACAGGCTGGTCTTGAACTCCCGACCTCAGGTGATCCTCCAGCCTCGGCCTCCCAAAGTCCTGGGATTACAGGTGTGAGCTACTGCGCCCAGCCTGATTTTAATTAATATAATTTCTTTCTTTAAAACAATAATGGAATGCTTAGGAACTTGGGAAATTATCCTGGAGTAGCTTCAGAATGCTATTCTGCAGGTCAATCTAAAGATGAAGATACAGCGATATCTGTCAAGGGGAGTGGAGAATTAATGTCATCCGTATAACACAGAGTCAAGAATACTTTGCATGGATAATTGCAGTAATGACAGTGTTTACTCTAACTTTAACATTCATCACACGTTGATCAAATACCTTTTCAGGCCAGACACTGAAGCATTCATGATCACAAGCACAGTGTGCTCACCACATGGGTACTTTCTAAGTGCCTTACACACAAGTTAGTCCTTGCCACAGCCATGTGAAATAGATGCCATTCTTTCCCTACTTTTGCAAATAAGGATACTAAGGCCAAAAAGAGTTTAATTATTTGCCCAAAGTCACACATTGAGGTTACAAATAAAAGAGCCAGGATTTGAACCTGTGTCCTCTGAGAAGCAAACACCAAGATGAGATGAGAGGTGCATGAGCTTTATTGGGAGCAACACCCATGGAGGATAAAGGGAGCAGAAACAGGAGGAGGAGGCAGGAGAAGCCTTCAGACTGAGATGCAGGTGTGAAATCTGTGAAGGGAGAGAGGGAAGAAAGGACTGGGTAGGAAGAGCCTCAGATGACTTCACAGATCTTCTTGGCTGGGAGCAGCCTAGAAGTTTGTGTTGCCATGAATGCTCTGGTGAGGGGCAAAGCAGCATTTGGGGTCTTGGCCTCTGTAGTAGGTTCTTGTGAAGGGAGGTCTGAGTGGGGCAACACAGAACCCAAGACATCTGGCACAAAGCCATGCTCTCGGTCACTCTAGTGAGCTTTTTTTGTGGGCCACATCCTTTAAGGGTGTGTAGTGAAGGATGTAACCCTGTGGTTACAAAAGGTCTAGGTAGTAAAAGGGGATGCTGCATTACAAAGCTGTACAGACCCCTGTTCACATAGCGTACAGTGTCTGCAGTGCCCGCAGTGTCCAGCAAGCAGTGACCGGTAGTGAAGAGTTCGATCATAATCTTCCAATCCAAACATAATTGTAAGTTTTGCTCTGGGACACCTTCATCGCATAAACTCTCATAAAACTTCTCAGCCAATGTTTAAATATTTATGCAGCACTTACTAAATACAAGGCACTGTCTTAAGTGCAGTGGGAAATACTGTTCTAAGACCTAAAAGCCTCAACCCTTCCCTCCAGTGGTTTATCCAGTAGAGAAGATGTCACTCCTATACATAACCAGAGACATTTGAGGTCAAGAAAATTGCCACATTGGGTACAGATATGGTGCTGAGGAAGTTTAGGGATTAGAGGGCCTGCTTCCTGTTGGAAAGATTGGGGAAGATTTCATGAAGGAAAAAAACAATGATATAGTTTCCTCAAATACAAATATGGTGCCTGGGAGAAGCAATATTTAATGCAATGGGAGGAAGAAACATAAGGCTGTCACTGACATAGGAAGCCAAGCATTAAATGACAGTATCATGATTATCATAAGTATAAGAAATCTCTCTTTTAAAAGTTCAGACCCCAAGGGAGCTAGACATCTGTTCATCTGTTTTAGTATATGCAGAAACAAAGAGATTTACTTTCTATCTCTAGTCATTTTTTAGGACCGTTATAACAAAGTACCACAGAAAGAGTGGCTTAAGGCAACAGAAACTTGGCGAGTGTGGTGGCTCACACCTGTAATCCTAGCACTTTGGGAGGCTAAGGTGGTTGAATCACCTGAGGTCAAGAGTTCAAGACCAGCCTGGCCAACATGGTGAAACCCCGTCTCTACTAAAAAATACAAAAATGAGCTGGCATGATGGCGGGCACCTGTAATCCCAACTACTCGGGAGGCTGAGGCAGGACAATCCCTTGATCCCAGGAGGCGGAGGTTGCAGAGAGCCAAGTTCATGCCACTGCACTCCAGCCTGGGTGACAGAGTGAGACTCTGTCTCCAAAAAAACCCAGACACTTACTGTCTCACAGTGCTGGATCCAAGATCAAGATGTTGGCAGCGCCATATTCCTCTAAAGCCTACAGGGAAAGACCTTTCTGTTTCTTACAGTTTCCAGGTAGTCCCAGATGTTCTTTGACTTGTAGAAATGTCTCTCCAATCTTTGCCTACATCTCGATATGATGTTTTTGTGTGTCTCTATCTCCATGTGGCCATGTTCCTGCTGTGTCTTTGTCTATTTGTGAGGACACCAGTCCTGTTGGATTAAGGACTCACCCTAATCCTGCGTGACCTAATTCTAACTAACAAAAACGGCACTATGCCTATGTATTTATTTATTTATTTATTCATTTATTTATTTACTTACTTATTTTTGAAATGGAGTTTCACTCTTGTGGCCCAGGCCGGAGTGCACTGGCGTGATCTCGGCTCACTGCAACCTCCGCCTCCCAGGTTCAAGTGATTTTCCTGCCTCAGCCTCCCACGTAGATGGGATTACAGGTGCCCGCCACCACACCCAGGTAACTTTTTTGTTTATATTTTTAGTAGAGATGGGGTTTCACCATGTTGGCCAGGCTGGTCTCAAGCTCCAGACGTCAGGTGATCCACCCACCTCAACCTCCCAGAGTGCTGGGATTACAAGCATGAGCCATGGTGCCCGGACACTGTGCCTATTTCTGAATAGGATCCCATTCTGTGGTTCAGGGGCTTAGGACTTCAACATATCTTTTGGGGGGTACACAGTCTGACCCATAACCTTATCCTATTAATTAAACTTTGGCACCATTCTTTGCTGTTTTATTAAATTTAATTTTTCATGAACCACAGTTTTTTCCTCGGTGTTGCCAGGTACTGAGAGCTCTTCAATGAAAACAGGCTTAAAGCCCTTCATCTTCATATCACTAAATTAGTATACATCTCTACACACTACAATATTGAGACTTCTGAATAAAGTTTTAAAAAAATAAAAACAGTTTTCAGACATTGGACAAAAACAGACATCATCATTGCTTCTTGGTCTTCCCCAATCAGTCCAGATTCACACTCAAACACTGTGAACGTTTGCTATAGTTTCAGAGCAGATTCTTCATGTAGAAATTTCCAAGGTAAGAGTTGAGGTGCCCTTTCAGGTCTTAAGAATCTGTCCTGTCTTTCCTGAGAAACAGAAACAGCAAGATATCCTTTCCTACTCCAGGCAGGTGGAGGATACTAGGAATAAGGTCTAGATGCAACTTGGGACAGGCCAGTAAACTGGTTTAAAGATTAAGTTACCCACTTTTGGCAGATCGCATTTCCCAAAGATTGCCACAGAAAACCATAGCCCGTCCCACATGCTCTGTTTATAATGTGAGGCTGGCTCTCCTCCATTGAGAAGTGGGAGTTTAAATTCCCCCTCTTGAATATGGGCAGGGTTTAGTGACTAGCTGCTAATCAACACAATGTCCTGGAAAGAAAGCTAGCTGACTTGCAAGGCAAGGTCACAAAAGCTGATATGGTTTCTGCCTTGTTTTTCTCTCTCCCTTTTCCTCCCACTCCTTCTCCCTGCGCATCTCCCTCTGTTCTCCCCGTGCATCTCCCTCTGTTCTCCCCACTCCTTTTTTTCTCTGTCTCTCCCCACTCCTTTTCTTCTCTGTCTCTCCCCACTCATCTCTCTCCCCATGCACTCACCTTTGGAGCTCAGGCACAAGTAGAGGCCACACATGGGTATGTGAGCCAACCCCAACTACCTTCTTGGCCATCAGCCAGCATCAGGCTCCCAACGAGGACATGAAGGAGCCTTCAGATTATTCCAGCTGAGCCCCCCGACAGTAGGAAGCAGAGATAAGCTGTCCGCATTGTGTTCTGTATACATTCCTGTCCACAGAATCCATGGACTTAATAAGTGGTTGCTTTAGGCTACCACGTTTTGGAGTAACTATTACACAGCCGTAGTCACTGGAATACCATATGTCCAGCAAAATAACAAGTTGTGAAGCTAGTTTCTTAGGTGTCATATTTGTTGATGTTTCTAGGATGTTCTCCTGACATCTGAGAAAGATAAGCCTTTAGAAGCAAAGGGGAAGGAGCAATAATGCTTAAATGACCTTAAAGCCTAAGAAGTTTCAGGCTGTCAATGGGAAAAAGCATTTCGTACAGATACCTCTCCCCACAGGGTCCCATGGCCTGGCTACTGCTTCTTAATCTGTGGTGGTCCAGGCAAGCGCTTAACGCCCTTGAAATGAATTAATATCAGTTTCATCTCAGGTAACCACATGCAGAATATTTATTAATCATTTTTACAAAGGGTATAGCTTGCTAAAAAGGTAACTCTAATTTGGGGGATATTAAACTTGTTAGGATAGCTAACATACTGTGTCCTCCTGTTAAGAAAAAGTGTTCTTTTTCCTTTTATCCCTCCTTTCTTCCATTTCCACCCCGTCCCCCTTAGTTCCTTTTATTTAGTTAGTCATTTATTTAGTTATTTATTTATTTGAGTGGTTTCTATCTGCATACAAAAAGCAAAGATAAGTGAACAAAAGATAAGGGGGAAGAAATAAACTTATTTTCTATTAAAGTTAGTGTTAATGTGTTTTTGAGTTTATAAATCACTTTTTTGTGGACCTTACAATTTGCCCCCTTTTCTACCTGGGTGTTATTGAACTTCTCAGTTGAAATAACACATTCATCTCAACCTTTCATTTGAAATGTATAAAACCTCCTAATTAAGTGCAATGATGCATTAACATGGAATTCAACAGTTCCTTTTAAATCATGATCTCGACATCTGCAAGGTCACCACCACTAATGCACTGTAGAATGATAAACTGTTAAAAGTGAATAAGAACTTAGAGGTTGTCTAATTAACCCCTTTATTTTACCTGCCATCAAAGTGAAGTTATTTGCCCAAGATTAGAAATTGGAAGCTGTCTTTAAATTCTGTATCTATCTAGTTCTCGTCATCTTACACATCGGTCTTTGGGAAGCTTATGGAGACAAATATCTTAGGCTAGAAAGTTTGAGTTCAGATTTTAAGATTGAGAACCACATTCTGGTGGTAGTGGTGGAAGGCTGGAGGGAGACCAGAAATGGGAAAGAAAATATAACAGTCTGACTACTTACCATTTTCTGTAGTAGTAGTAGTAGTAGTAGTAGTAGTAGTAGTAGTACTAGTAGTAGTAATAGTAGTAGTGTCTAATCCTGGAATTCATTTTAACATCAGAGTTATGCTTCAAGAAAGTGCCACATTTAATATTCACTGTACCTGAACTGTAGCAAAAATGTGTGATTTTCTGTGCCTTCTTTAGATGCTGTATAATACACTTTCTTATTTTTTTAACATTTATTTTAGGTTCGGGGTACATGAGAAAGTTTGTTACATAGGTATACCCATATCACAGGGGTTTGTTGTACAGATTATTTTATCACCCAGGAATTAAGCCCAGTACCCACTGGTTATCTTGTCTGCTCCTCTCCCTCGTCCCACCCTCCACCCTCAGCAGACCCCAGTGTCTGTTGTTTCCTTCTTTGTGTTCATAAGTTCTTGTAATTTAGCTCCCATTTATAAATGAGAACATGCAGTATCTGGTTTTCCGTTCCTACATTAGTTTGCTGAGGATAATGACCTCAAGCTCCATCCATGTTCCCACAAAAGACACGATCTCATTCTTTTTTATGGCTGTGTAGTAATCTGTGGTGTATTTGTACCACATTTTCTTTATCCAATCTGTCATTCATGGGCATTTAGGTAGATTCCATGTCTTTGCTATTGTGAATGGTGCTGCAAAGAATATTTGCCTGCATGTGTCTTTATGGTAGAATGATTTATATTTCTCTAGCTATATACCCAGTAATAGGATTGCTGGGTCAAATGGTAGTTTTGCTTTTAGTTCTTTGAGGAATTTCCATACTGATTTCCACAAAGATTTAACTAATTTACACTCCCACCAAGTGTTCCCTTTTCTTTGCAATCTCGCCAGCATCTATTTTTTGACTTTTTAGTAATAGCCATTCTGACTGGTATAAGATGGTATCTCATTGTGGTTTTGATTTGCATTTCTATAATGATCAGTGATACTGAGCTTTTTTTCATATGCCTGTTGGCCAAGTTTTCTTTTATATGCTTTCCTGATGGCTCAGTGGGATCTTCCCAGGTCCAAGTTTCTCTCTTCGTCTAGTGAAATAGTGATTTTAAAAATACACTATTAATTTGTCAGAAGTTGTTCCGTAATTTTTCTAAAAATGTAATACACTTTGTTGATTTTTTCTTTTGTGTGTGTTTTTTGTTTCCTCAGCTGAGTTTCTATTTAATCAGTCTCTAAACTTAGAGCCATTTCATTCAAGGAAAAAAAATATTTTATTTTCAGACATTTCCCAAGGTGAGTGAGAGTCTAAGTATAGGGAATGGCATCCTCTTGTATTTCAGATTAAACTTTGAAAAAGCATTAGCAACTTTTAGATCTCATCTCTTCTTGCTTATGAGCTACTACAAATAAATAGGAGAAACAGATACAGTATTTATGAAGCTTTGAATATGAGAGTTACAGATTCTTCTTTATATCATTGCTATGTGATTTTAGAAATTTTAGAAGATAAGTTGTAGCACTTTGATTCAGATTTTATATTTTTACTACAGAAGTCAAAAGATGTGTCTTAGAATACAAGTGTCAGGCTTGGAAGTTTCCTATGTTTGAGAACTCCTGCTCTCATTTGGGTAGTGTAATCAACTCTGTTATTGAGGGCTGGCTCCATTCTGTAATTACACACCTTCCTGCATCATCAGCCCCACTAGGTCATTCTTGTCAGCATGCTCATATGCTTCACTGTCTCTCATCTTTAAACAGAACATGCAAACAAACCAAATCCCTCCTTTGACCCTACATCTTCTTCTAACTGCTGCCTCATTTCTCTTCTCCCTTTTCTAGCAAAATTCTCAACAAAGTCACTCATGGTCTCTGGATCCACTTCCTTACCTACTGTGATGAGGTTTTGGTCCCCATAACTCTTTTTAAATATTCTTGTCTACATCCCAAAGAATTGCCATGTTGTCAAATCCAATTGCCCTCTCCAGGCCCTCTTCTTACCAACCCCTTCAGTATCTCTCTGCACAGCTGATCACCTGCTTTATTGAAACCTCTTGCTTCTTTTCATTTGTATTCATCTGGTTTTCCCCATGCCTCTCTGGAAGTTTCTTCTGCTTCTCTGCTGGAGTCTCCTCTTCAGCTTAACCTCGAATATGTTGGAGGACTCCCAGGACATAGTTCTAGGCCAGCCTCTCCACTTACATTGTCTCTCCAGTGAAATAGTCTGGTCGTAAGGCTTGAGAGGTCATCAATATGTCAGGGACTCCCAGACTCTCCTTTTCATCCCTGGCCTCTCTCCTGGGCTCCAGACTCAGATATTCAACTCAGTATCTCCATTAGGTTCTTTAACTGGTGTCTCAAATATGAATTCCTTCTCTCCTACCTTCTAACCTGTTCCTCCCCCAGTCCTTTCAGTCTCAGGTAACAGAATCAACTACCCACCCAGGGACTCAATACTTGATTTTTCCTTTCTAATCCATCAGTGGGTCTGGTGGCTTTGTCTTCAAAGCATATTTCAAATCCACCTGCCTCACCCATCTCCATTGCTGTCACACTGATCCCAACAGCCGCCATCACTTCCTTGGATGACCACAATTATCTCTGCATGTCCTTCTGCTTCTACTTTTCCCTCCACAATCCATTCCCACACAGCAGCCAGAGAGATGTTTTTAAAATATAAATCAGATCATGCCGTTTCTGTGCTTGAAAGCATCCAGATATTTCCTTTCCAAAAGCACTTAAAATACAATGTACAGCTTTCCCCCAATTTACAGTACTCTAGTTGACTTAGACCCTATGAAACTCCATTGTACCATTTGCTCCCCCCTCCCTGTATCCCAGCCATTTTGACTGTCTTTTTGCCCCTCCAATATGCCTTCCACTTCCAGGTGCTTGCATATTCTTTCCCCTTTGCATAAAGTTGAGCCCTTCTCATTTGTCAGATCTTAGTTTAGATGTCACGGCCAGCTTCTTGGAGCAAACTTCCCTGATGACTCTTTCAAAGCAAGTGCCTCCTCTCATCACCATGCCTGGTTCATTCCCATTAAAGCTCTTACCGTAATTATAGGCTTATTTTCTCATTTATTCTTGTCCATCCCCTGCAAGAATGTGAGCCCCATAACAGCACGGACTTGCTTGGTCTTGTTCATCCCTGCATCGCTGCTGCCTAGAACAATGTCTGTCCACACTAGGCATTCAATAAACATTTGTTGAATGGATCAATCAGTTTTTAGATTACTCAAGCCATTTGTTTTTCCTTGATTGCTTGACAATCTATTTGTTGGCAAAGTATCCCTCTATTAGAGGAAATAACATGCTTCATTTTCACATTAAACATGTGTTCAAAGAAGACATAGGAGTGTAACAGGTTAGAGGGAGGTCTTTGCTTTTAAGTCTGAGCTTTTAAGTAGTATATCCCTTAATGATTGCAAGTAATTAAAGATTAAGTTATGAGACCAATCAGATTTCCACTAGCAAACATCACCAAATATTTTCTATTTTTCGTCCCTTTTGTGAATTTTGTTTTATCTGACTATAAACATAGTCATAACTATGAAAGCTGTTGCTTAAATGTAATTTTCAATTGTTGGCATTCTAGAAAAGCTACAAAATTCACATTTGTGATTATTTCAAATTCATTAATCTCAAGACAATGTGATGCTAACCCTTCTTATTCTCAAGAATTACAAAGTAAAGATGATGATATGGAATGTGTTGCTACAATGCCTTGGGATATGAAATTGTATCTATAAAACACTAATGTAATGCTGTGAGCTCATATTATAAATAGATACTAAATCATCTGTGCTTTGTGGAACATTGTATCTTTATAATATCTGTTGTATATAATTCTAAAGAAAAAAATAAAACAAAGTTGCAACAAACAGGTGCGTTGCTTCAAACATACAACTCTTGGAATTCCAACATTCTGACTCCAGGAAATGCCTGCAAAAGCTGGTAGTCAGCTTAAGATAGCACATTTAGTAACAAAGTAATTTTAGAAATCAATTTCAGAGGAGAAATAGAAGACAACATTTTCTGTAATATGCCCTCTTGCTTCAGTATGAAGTGTTGACGTTGTTTTATTTTTTTAAGTGAAAGCAAAGGATCGAAAATAAGTATGTTGTGAAAATCCAACATAAAATACGTTGAAAAATTTTAAGATAAATTTTAAGATAGCATGTTTAACACTCTAGAAAATAGAAAAGAATAAAGTACCTCTAAAACGTCTTGGGGGAAAAAAGGTAAATGTAAAACTTTACTGATCAAGATAAAGATCCAATGTAAAGTACTCTTTTATTGGAAGAAAAAAGAAAAAGAGAAAAGAAAGGGCTAAAGAAAGACAGGGTTTGATTAAGAGGTGCCACGCCTGAGCTAGTTTAAGTGGTCGAACTCAACCTCCTGAGCTGTGCAATCAGAAAAATCATAGTCAGTCTTTGTTAACCATTTTTCTCTGCATTTCCATATTTTGCAGGAGTCTTCAGCCATAAAAAGTGTGAAAGCACGGTCAGGATTACAGGTATAGCCGGAGCTCAGCGAGGGGCTAAGGTCAGAGTGGACTGGAGACCTTGGGACTATTTTCTGGGAGGGGCTGGTCTGCAGCTAAATCCTATTGGATGCACACTGATTTTGATAGAGAGAGAAAGAAGTGGGTGGTGGGGCAAGATGGGAAGACAGAGATATGTACAAAACAAAAAGCAATTAGAAAAACTAAGTTGGACTTTCCCACCTCCAGGGAAAAGGGTTTAAAAGGGCACTCTGAAGGAAACAGGCAACATTTAGTACAGTCATAGAAGTGGAATGGGATGAAACTATGGTGGGTTTTGAGTTGCAGCTGGTATGGACAGGCAATAAGAAGCTACTGGAAACGTCAAGCAAGGGCAATATCAAGGGGGTGGTGTTTCAGGAAGGGAAACGTTTGTCAGTGTCAGGCTAGTTGCAAGGACATAAGCTTGGAGTCATTCCTCGATACCATTTCTGCAACTGGGATGTGAAGTGTAGTAAACTGGAGATCTGCATTCTGATGGTAATAATTTTAATAGAGATAAAGGAGTAATTCCAAGAGGCAGTATATGGTATTTTACTTAACTCTCATAATAGCCCCCTCCAAATAGGTATTATTATTCCAATTTAGAGGTAATTGAGTGTCAGTGATTTATTAAATAAGTTACTCAAGGTTAAACAGTGGAAGCGAGGTTCAGAACTGGCAGATTCAATGAGTGGTGGATGAGGATGAACTGAAGTGTTTTTATTAGCATGTTTTATAAAACTGATTTTTATTTTTTATTTTCCTTATTTCTCCTAGGCCTAGGAGCCTAAAATTGGTTTCTGTACATATGTATATCAAAGACAAGTGCTGGGTAAGTAATGCCAAAAGTGAAAAAGGATGGCCAGGTTTTTTTTGTTTGAAACTAAGTATTTGGTTTGACATAAATCAAAGATGAGTATCTGATAATAAACAACAGTCTAATAAAGACTGATAATAGGCGATTACCATCTGGTTAAGGCAAGCACCCTTCACTAAGTTTGCTCCAAGTGTGTCCCTCTGGGTAATGGTGACCCTGGGCTGAAAGTAATCGCAACCAGAGGTCTCAAGAGCACCTGCTCTGAGCAATATTGCAGTGCTGAGTGGAACCCGGGCAGCCCACCTGGCTAATTCATCAACTTACAATGCCAGGTGAGAGGGCAAAGCTGAGCTGAGAGTTGAAAATACAGCTCAAGTTTTAGAAATCCAGATTTTAAAAACTGGGAAGCCCTCTTTCTAAAGAACAACAGAAGCTCGCAGTTTTGTTTCATTAGCCACCGGTGCCTTGGAGCCATGAACTTTCCCCCACTTCGGAAACGTCTCTGGAAAATTCATTTCATGCTTGTCTACTCCAGTAAAATCCTTGACTGAACTGTTACAAAACAGGAGACTTGGCCCTGGGAATGTGAGAAATCACCCGATACGGTGGAGCCAGTTGGCATCCTCAGGAGCCCTGGGCTTCTGACCTTGGGTTTACCTGTCATCTTGGACCGTGACCTTCTCCCAGCAGAGGGGACTTTCTGTTTGTTCCTCTGCCACGGGACAGGGAAGTGGACAGAGCACATGTGGCACATTCTTTGACACCCTAGAAAATATCCCCTAGCCGAGGGAGAGCTGTCGGTGTCCTGGCTTCAAGGCTCTGCATTCACCAGCATCTGAGCGGCAGTCTTACAGACTTACTTGGTAACTATCAAATCTCTCTGAAAGCCTCACCTTGTGTTTTTTCTTGTATAAAGATGAGTCTTCATCCATTACCTTATTGCTGTGAATGCTGCTCTTAAAAGAACGTAGTGAACATCCCTGTCTCCTCTGGTGTAGATTTTTACCCAACAATCTTTGAATAGATTCTTGGGCAGCCACCTGCTCATTTCCACCACACTTGTTTCAGAACTCAACTCCTCACTCTCAGAAAATGATTGAATTTCTACTTCCCCCAAGAAAAAGTGTGGATTCTCAATAAGAATGGATTGAGCATCTGCTAAGAAGCAGGAATTGTGCTAAGTTCTCAGAATACGGAGAAAAAGTAAACGTCATCTCTGCCCTGGATGGGATTATAGCTTGGAGAGGGAATAGACAGGAAGACACATAATGGTGTCAAACTTTGTAGGTGAATTTAATGGATAGAAATACAGGGGGCGGGGTACGGGAGGGGGTCGCCATTTCTACTTAGGAGGGGAGGACAACCTTCCTAAGGACTACTTGGGATGAACATCCTAAATTCCCTTCCCTCTGCTACCTAAATAATCCATAGCTGTATGTTTTCCTAACATCTTTCTCCCTGTCTTAGAAGAGGTGTCTGTAGTTTCCTAAGGTTAACCCTTTACGTATCTCTTAAAGATAAACTTCATCTTCTAATGTAAAAGCGGGGCAAAAGTTACAAAAGTATTATCAACAACAACATAGAAAAAGTTAAGAAAGAAAAATATCTACCGTTACCCAACTGACTTTTTAATAGCCCTGCCATTGTTCCTTTTTGTCTGTTTTAATCTGTATTTTCCTCTATGGTTTTAAAAAGCTGTAACCAGAACTGCCTGTGTTCATTGCTCATCCTCTATGCCCTCCTTTGGGACCTCACTCCTTCCAGTTCTGTGTCTTGACTGTCTTTCCCACTAGAAAATCCCTTTCCCACTGGACACCATGGCTCACGCCTATAAATCCAAATGCTTTGGGAAGCCAAAGCAGCAGGATTGCTTGAGCCCAGGAGTTTAGGACCAGCCTAGACAACATATCAAGACCTCACCTCTACAAAAATAAAAATAAAAAACATTAGCCAAGTGTGATGTTGTGCACCTGTAGTCTCAGCTACTCAGGAGAGGCTGGGGTGGGAGGATCGCTTGAGCCCAAGAGTTCAAAGCTGTAGTCCTCTATGATCACGCTGCTGCACGAGCACCCTCTCTTAAAAACAGGAAAAAAAAAAAAAAAAAATCATCCTTCCTAAAACAAAGAAAGCCAAACCAGCCAAATCATTTCCTTGTCCTTGCTAAACTGTTCCCTTAAATTCCTCAGTGACCCACTAACAAGGCCAAGCCCCTTTGCTTGTGTTGATCCCCTTCCTTCTTTCTGCATCCTTTGAATCTCTTAGTGGTCCAGTTCTGAAGTTTTTTCTTTTCTTCTCTGATAACTGCTTCCATCTCTTTCTTAATTTCATTTCTCCCCCTCTGCCCACCCTTTAAAAACTGGTGATTCCAGGCTCTTGAACCCGTTGCCAACTTCTCTTTGCTGTCTGAAAACTCTCCTTGGGCCTTCCCCTAGCTTTGCCTATCCACTGAGTACTTCCAGATCTGTGTCTGCAGCCCAGACTTCTTGCCTGAACGGCAGCCTTGTTTGCAACTCACTGCAAACAAGGATGTGCTTTCCCTAGATACATCTAACTCAATACCTACCAATGGGACCCTTCTTCACATTCCTTAGCTCGATCAAAAGCATTACGATGCACCCAGTCAACCACACTGGAAACGCTGACACCATCTTCGTGTTCCTCTTCCTTTCTTAGTCCCATGAATTCTTCCTGCAAAATGTATCTCAAATTCATCATTCAAACAATTCAATGCTCACAGCCACTTTGTAAAATCAGACCCTGACTATTCTTTTTTTTTTTTTTGAGACGGAGTCTTGCTCTGTCGCCTGGGCTGGAGTGCAGTGGCCGGATCTCAGCTCACTGCAAGCTCCGCCTCCCGGGTTTACGCCATTCTCCTGCCTCAGCCTCCGGAGTAGCTGGGACTACAGGCGCCCGCCACCTCGCCCGGCTAGTTTTTGTATTTTTAGTAGAGACGGGGTTTCTCCGTGTTAGCCAGGATGGTCTCGATCTCCTGACCGCCAGGATGGTCTCGATCTCCTGATCTCGTGATCCGCCCGTCTCGGCCTCCCAAAGTGCTGGGATTACAGGCTTAAGCCACCGCGCCGGGCCGACCCTGACTATTCTTATCTGATCTATTAGGTAATCTACTAATGAAGGCCCTGCTTTCCATTTCTTTTATTTTATTTTATTAATTTTTAATTTATTTTTATTTTTTTCATTTTTGTGGGTACACAGTAGATGTGTATGTTTATGGAGTACATGAGTTATTTTGAAATAGGCATGTACTGCATAATAATCACATCACAGAAAATGGGATATCCGTCCCCTCAAGCATTTATCCTTTGTGTTACGAACAATTCAGTTATATACGTTTTTAGTTGTTTTTAAATGTACGATTAAATTATTATTGATTATAGTTCCCTTGTTGTGTATCAAATACTAGGTCTGATTCATTCTTTCTATTTTTTTTGTACCCGTTAACCATCCTCATGCCCCCCAGCCTCACCCTTCCCAGCCTATGAACCATCCTTCTAGTCTCTATTTTCCATTTCTTTTTACAACACCCCTTCTGTTTTCTTTCTTTCTCTCTTTCCTTTTCTCTTTCTCTTCCTCCTCCTTCTCCTCCCCCTCTTTTCCTCTTCCTCATCCTCCTCCTCCTCCTCCCCCTCCTCTTTTTCTCCTTCTCCTTCTCCTTCTTCTCCTTCTTCTTCTTCCTTTGCTGACAGGATCTCACTCTGTCACCCAGGCTAGAGTGCAACAGCATGATCGTGGCTTACTACAGCCTCGACCTCCCGGGCTGAAGTGATACTCTCACCTCAGCCTCCCAAGTTGTTAGGACTATAGGTGTGCATCACCACATCTGGCTAATTTTTGTGTTTTTGTAGAGACAGAGTTTTGCCATGTTTCCCGGGCTGGTCTTAAACTCCTGGGCCTAAGCGATCCACCTGCCTCAGCCTCCCAAAGTGCTGAGACTACAGGCATGAACCACTGCACCTGGCCTACAAGACTTTTTCTTCCATGCTATTACAATTTGTGTTTCTTGAATGCTAAGAATATTTTAAAATATCACTTTCCTTATTAAAAGTGATTGCTGATTTTCCACTGCCTATGTGAAAATTCAGATTTCTTATGTGGCACTCAGGCCATATATAATTCACCCCAGTCTACTCTTCCCATCGCATTTCTTTACTATGCATGCCCCATTCACCCTCTGATGTAGCCACATGCAATTACTGGAGGCTTCACTGCTACCCTGCACATGCCATGAATCCTTGTACATCCCAGGACTTATTGTGGTTTTTCTCTTTGCCCAGAAAATCCATATGCATTTGTCTAAATCATACTTGTATTTCTAAGCCCAGCTTGAATGGTGCCTTCTTTGTAAAGTCTTCCCAGACCTTACTTTCTCCTGTTCTTTGGGAAACCAATTATTCTCCCCTTTGTGTTCTCAGAACTTAGTGGTTCTCAAACGTGTTTGCACACCAGAATCGACTGAGAAGTTTTCAACAGATACTGATGTCTGGACCTTACCTCACACCCTTTATATCAGGATATCTGAGGTCAGGCCCTGTACATTAGTAATTAAAAACAATTTGTGGTAACAAACACATAACATATGTGTTTGACATCTTAACCATTTTAAGTGCATAGTTCATGGGTATTAAATGCATTGGTAATGTTGTACATCCATTTCTAGAACTCTTTTCATCTTGCAAAACTGAAACTCTGTACCCATTAAACAGTAACTTACCATTCCCCTTCCCCCCAGCTCCTGGCAGCTACCATTCGCTTTCTGTCTCTGTGATTTTGACTACTTTAGATACCTCATATTTGCACAATTGTGCAGTCTTTGTCTGTTTGTGACTCCTTATCTCACTCAGCATAATGTCCTCAAGGTGCATGCGTGTTGTAGCATGGGTCAGAATCCTTTTCCTTATTAAGGCTGAATAATATTCCATTGGATGTACAGACCACATTTTCCTTATCCGTTCTCCCATCGGTGGATACTTGTGTTGCCACTCCATTTTAATTATTGTGAATCATGCTGCTTATACATATGAATGTACAAATATCTCTTCAAGACCCCATTTTCAATTATTTTATTTTATTTACTTTTTTTTTTTTTTTTGAGACAGAGTCTCACTCTGTTGCCCAGGCTGGAGTGCAGTGGTGCAGTCTCAGCTCACTGCAACCTTCGCCTCCTGGGTTCAAGCAATTCTTCTGCCTCAGCCTCCGAAGTTACTGGGATTACAAGTACCCACAACCACGCCTGGCTAATTTTTGTATTATTAGTAGAGATGGGATTTCACCATGTTGGCCAGGCTGGTCTCAAACTCCTGACCTCAAGTGATTCACTTGCCTCAGCCTCCCAAAATGCTGGGATTACAGGCATGAGCCACTGCACGTGGTGATTGTTTTAGATATATATCCAGAAATGGTAGTGCTAGAGCATGTGGTAATTCAATGTTTAATTTTTTGAGGAACCACACGCTATTTTCCACACTGGCTGCATGCACCATTTTACATTCCTGCCAAGAGTGCATGAGGGTTCTGTCTTCTCTACATCCTTACCAACACTTATTTTTTAATGTTTTTAATAGTAGCCATCCAAATTAGGATGGCCTAATAGTAGCCGTCCTAATTTTTTTTAATAGTAGCATTAGTAAATTTCTAAATCAGATCTCAGGCGCTTAGAACTGGAAACGTTCGAATCTTGATTCATGGCACATGCATCACCACTGCATGGACACATCTTTCATATAGTCTGATTTTAATAATGTAACAAATACCCGTGAACCTGCCACCTGCTTTAAGAGCCAGGACATCATAATTAGTTCATTATTCGTGTGATCCTCAACTAATGCATTCATTTACCTATACCAGAGGTAAACATGACCCTGAATTTTCACGTCTTTGTTTTGAAAATGCTTTTATTATACCTATATGCAAATGTATGTATATCTAAAACATATATTATTTACTTCTGCCTGTTTCTGAACTTCATAACAGATATGTGTTTCTCCAGGCCTTGGCAGTCTCCCAAAGCTCCAGATGATTCTCCTGCACTGCCAGGGGCCAGCCACTATTGCAGCACTTCCTACCCGGCCTCTGTGCTGGCTGCCTCCTTGGGTCCCCTCTGTGAACCATCAGACTGGTCTTCCTTTGGCTGACTTTAGGAATTCTGCTTCATTCAGGCCTAAGGCACAGGTTTTCTGGAGGTGATTCACCATCCTCTAGTCTCTGATACATTCACCCAGGGTATCTGTCTTCATCTTTTTCTGGGTCTTAAATCATTCAAGTAAGCTCTTTCCCCACCCTGAGCTTTGGATCTGTCATCCTCTCTCCTGTCTCATCCCCTCTTCAGTATGCTCTTTTGTCCCCTCAACCACCTCCCTGGTATTTATTCCTAGCAATAGCAAAGAAGAGGTAGTGAAGTTGAAAACCTGGGTGCCTGAAAGACTATGTACAGAGAGGAACAAAACAAAAAATGTTCCTTAGTATCTTTAGCCTCTGTTGACTGGAAAGGCAGAACTGGAATTTAGAGACACCTCAGCCTACAGGAATAGGAGTCCAGTCACTCTTTAACACACAAGCCAGTAACGCGTCTCACATAGGGATGACATTGGCTGCATCTCTGAGTACACATTTGTTCCCCTCTTCACGACTTCACTTAATGATCACAAATAAGCTGTGTGCTGCAGTGCGGATTAAATCCTTTGATTTAAACAGGTTGTGAACAGTCTACAGTGAGAGTAAGACTTCCTTTATTCAGGGTTAACCTGGTCCCCAGCACAAGGAATCACCTTCTCGATGAGTTCAATTGTCTCTGGGGTTTCTGTCCATGTCCCGGAAAAGCTGTGCTCTCTAAAGACCAAAGAAGATGATGGATGAAGAGATCTTCTGTGTTTGCCTCTTGGGGAAATCACATGAGTCCATGGGAAGAGAGTTGGGATAATCCTTCCTGTGGTTCTTTGGTTGTAACATTAAAATTTCCCCCCTCCCAGTCAGGTCTATGTGTCAGGAGCTTTCCAGTTTCACCAAGGCCAAGAACAAATGGACAGACAAGACGAATGAGTTGAAATGAAATGTTCTCTATGCCATTGCATTGGGACCCAGAGGTTGAGTCCGCTGAATAAATTTAAAAGATGGCATGGGCAGGGTGCAGTGACACTCTGTGTTTAAAAAAGACAAAAACAAAAAATAGTATGATATTTGTAAGTAAAAAGAACTCAGTACTCACAGTGAATTTTTTATGGTTCAAATGAAAAATATTGGCCGGGCACGGTGGCTCATGCTTGTAATCCCAGCTCTTTGGGAGGCCAAGGAGGGCAGATCATGAGATCAGGAGTTCAAGACCAGCCTGTCCAATATGGTGAAACCCCGTCTCAACTAATAATACAAAAATTAGCCGGGTGTGGTGGTGTGTATCTCAGCTACTCAGGAGGCTGAGGCAGGAGAATCACTCGAACCTGGGAGACAGAGTTTGCAGTGAGCCAAGATTGTGCCACTGCACTCCAGCCTGGGCAACAGAGCAAGACTCCATCTCAAATAATAATAATAATAATAATAATAATAAATAAAAATTAAAAAAGAAAAATATTATAACAGCTTAGAGTTAGTCTCAGAAAATAAAGAAGGTTCTCATTTGAGAAGCAAACGTTCATTATTACTGGAGTGAATTGGAAATCAGAGTTAATTAAACTGTCTTCTTGGAGGTTTCAATCTATTAAATAACATTTAAACATAATTTCTAGGCTGTGTGCGGTGGCTCATGCCTGTAATCCTAGCACTTTGCGAAGCTGAGGTGGGTGGATCACCTGAGGCCAGGAGTTTGAGACCAGCCTGGCCACCATGGTGAAACCCTGTCTCTACTAAAAATACAAAAATTAGCCGGGTGTGGCAGTGGGCGCCTATAATCCCAGCTACTCGGAAGGCTGAGGCAGGAGAATCACTTGAACCCGGGTGGGTGGAGATTGCAGTGAGTCAAGATGATGCCATTTCACTCCAGCCTGGATGAAAGAGTGAAATTCTATCTCAAAAAATAAAAAGTAAACATCATTTGTAGGAATTTTTAAATCCCCAAATTCTTTCCTGTGACACCCAAGCCACCTACCAATCTGTTCCTTAGGGTTTTTAAGCAATAAAGTCTTTCTCTGTTTCATAAGTTGGGTGACGTGACCCCAGTGCCCCCCATTTCTCCCTCACACACGTGCTCTTTGCAGAAACATGCGTATGTCCTACATCCACACCCACATGGCTGGCCTGTCCATGCCCTGGGTCTAAAAGAAACCCCGGCATTTAAGGTTGTTTTCTTTTTCCTTTAAATCGTTATCTTAATGTTGAATCCAAAGCCCAAACAGACATGATGCCAGGGCAAGGCACAGCAGGGCCATTTGAAGGGATTAGATTTCTTTAAATTACAAAAACAGTAAAAGCAGGAGGCCTTTAAAGTCAACATTTAATAATTTGAGTCATGCTCATGTTTTTGCTCCTTGGCTTAAAAAAACAGTATTGCCAGAGTTGACTCCAAACCTCCTTAGCAATGCCTGTGACAGTTGAGAGAGGTGTGCAAACACCAAGTAGCATCTAATGAAGGGCCCCTGCCCTTTGGATCTTGGCCAAGGCTGGAAGTTCTGAGACTCTTGAGAATGATGTTTATTCTCTTTGCTCACAGGAAAACAAAGAATAGTGTATTAAATGATATTTTTATTTAATAGTTTTTAAAAGGTTGTCTTAGTCCATTTGCATTGCTATAGTGGAATGCCTGAGGCTGGGTAATTCATAAAGGAAACAGATTTATTTGGCTCATGGTTCCGCAGGCTATGCAGGAAGCATGGCGCCAGCATCTGCTCAGCTTCTGGTGAAGTCCTCAGGAAGTTTCTACTCATGGTGGAAGGTGAAGCGGGAGCAAATAAGTCACATGACAAGAGAGGAGGAGGCCAAAGAGAGAGGAAGGAGGCAACAGACTTCTCTTAACAACCAGATCTTGCAGGAGCCAAGAGTAAGAACTCACTCCATCTTGTGAGAATGGCATCAAACCGTCCCAAGGAATCCACCTCATCACCCAAACACCTCCCACCAGGCCCCACCTCCAGCAATGGGGATCACATGTCAACATGAGACTTGGAGGGGACAAACATTCAAGCTATATCAAAGATTCACTATTCTGAACAAAAAAAAAAAAAAAAAAAAATGAGGTTAAGTGAACAGATCTGCCACCAACACTCTACCAGCAAAATTGTCTCTGAACTATTTAGTTCCAGGAGCAGCAACATCAGCATCACTCAGGAATTTGTAAGAAATGCAGATTCTCAGGTCCCTGCCTGGACTTACTGAATCAGAAACTCCAGGGTGGCACCCAGAAACAGGTGCTTTATCAAGCCCTCCAGGTGGTTCTGAGGCAAGCCCGAGGCTGAGGACTGTTGGTCTCACACAATTCACTATGTGAAAGACCCGAGATGTCTGCGTATAAGCCAACCATAAGGCACTGCTACATTGCTTACTGATGAGACAGGTGAACCAATAGGATCTCAGAGAACCTGATCCATATTGCTAGCATTTTGTTTGTTTGTTTTTGTTTAATTGAGACAGAGTCTCGCTCTTGTTGCCCAGGCAGAGTGCCATGTCACGATCTTGGCTCACTGCAACCTCCGCCTCCTGGGTTCAAGCGATTCTCCTGCTTCAGCCTCCCAGGTAGCTGGGATTACAGGCATGCGCCACCATACCCAACTAATTTTGTATTTTTAGTAGAGACAGGGTTTCATCATGTTGGTCAGACTGGTCTCGAACTCCTGACCTCAGGTGATCCACCCATCTCGGCCTCCCAAAGTGCTGGGATTACAAGTGTGAGCCACCTCACCGGCCTACCATGTTTTTCATGCCAGAGGAAAGAGAATCCTGTGGAGGTGAATACACTGTTTCGTTTTGTTGTTTTCAGCCAAGGCCCATTGGTGTAAAATATATAAAATCAACTGAGTGTCACAAAAAAGTAAAAAACAAACCCACTTAGATGATCTTTTTTTTTCTTTGCAATAGGAAATGTAACAAACTTAATTTTCTTTCTCTTTTTCAGTTAACTGTGAGAAACATAAGACAAAGCCAGGAAAGATAACTCAGTTTTCTATCATGGTTAATTAAAAGAGAGACAACAGATTTTACAAAGGTGCTGATTTTCTTGAAGGGCAAAGATTTTCATTCTATCTCTTTAGTATCTAGCCCACTCCTTAGTTTAAAATAGTTGTCCAATAAATATTCACTGAAATTATGGCAAAATGTAAATAAGAGCAAGGAAAGAAGTAAAAAGAAAAAACATAGAAAAACAGCCCAGGCAGAAATATAAACATAAGATAAAGAAAAAAAAATGATAGAAACATAAACAGAGAGAAAGAAGACAGCATGGGGAAAAGAAAGAAAAAAATGACAGAGGTAAAAAGCAAAGAGATGACACCTCGAGATGCAAAGGACTAAACTGATTTATAAATTATAGGGGCAAGGCTCATGATCTTCCAGTTCAATAATCTAGCTACTAAGGAATGCAGTATTTCCCTTTTAAAAAATTATTTATGAAAACCCTTGTCCCAAAATGCTGGCCAATGTCAAAGCCCAAGAAGTAGATTCTTAGGGGCTCTCCCTACTGGGAGGAGCACGTTTTGTCAAATGGAGATACTGGATCTAATATGAGTTGCTGTCCCAGGGTGCTCAAACCAAGGAGGGTGACTAGCTATGAGAAATGGGGCAGATTCTTGTATGAAGAGAAGAGGGGAAGGGAGATTTTGGTTCTTTTAAAGTATTCCACTTTGCGGAGAATATTTCTCAGAGTTTCAACTGCAGCTGTTTCACAGCTATGTAAGCATGGGAAACATGGCTCAGTGGACCAAAGTCTGTGAATTCTCACCTTGAACCGCAATTCACTGCTAACCTCTCAGCCAGTCAGTATCCTATCTCATGCTTAGTTTTGTCTCTAAAATGGGAATAGACTCCAATATTGTAAGGTGCAGAATAACCAACAAAATTGTTCCTGAGAACTTAGAGATGCAAATAGTAATTACCTTTTAAAATTTGTGAATAGTGTTTTGTAGCAGTAACCTAATAGTTCAAGAGTGATTGTAGGCAGAGTTGGCCTAAGGGAAAAATATGATCTGATGTAAGTGTTGACAGGAGACATCCAGTCACTCCAAAGGAGGGATATGGTTGTTGAAGAAAAGATAATCAGAGCCAGGCGCGGTGGCTCACGCCTGTAATCCCAGCACTTTTCAGAGGCCAACGAGGGTGGATCACTGGGTCAAGAGATCAAGACCATTCTGGCCAACATGGTGAAACCCCGTCTCTACTGAAAATGCAAAAAAAAATTAGCTGGGCATGGTGGTACGCTCCTGTAGTCCCAGCTACTTGGGAGGTTGAGGCAGGAGAATCACTTGAACCTGGGAGGCGGAGGTTGCAGGGAGCCAAGATCACTTTACTGCACTCCAGCCTGGCAACAGAGCGAGACTCCATCTCAAAAAAACAAAAAAAAGAGAGAAAGGAAAGATATCAGAAAGCATAAACTACCATAATACACAACAAGAGCCATGTCTTAAAAGTTGTAGGACTTCATCCATTTCCAGGTAAGGGAAATTTTTCCAGTTAACACTTTCATTCAGTAAAGCACCAACCCTCCATGCAGTGTCACTGGAGGCTGGACATGCATTTTGCCAACTGGAAATCAACAAGAGAGTCCAATGAGGAAAAACAACCCACACTTCCATTCCTACCTTTCACACTCAATCAAATGTCCTTATCTCTCTGTAGGCTGGAACTTCCAATAATGTGGATAACAACATATTTTGTCCACAAACAGAAAATAGAATCCATCTTATAGACAGTTCCATAGCTTCTTAAGCTTTTTTGAACTTGCCATTCTTTTGATATTTAATGGAAATCAATCACTAAACATCATACAGAGGAAACAAATTGAAGAGTTAAACTTTTTGCTCAAAGAAAAACATTACAAAGAAAAGAGGGGTAACAGTGAGAAACAACATGGAAATATTTGTTGTCTACACATGTATGGAGATGCAAGTATATCCACATAGAGAAATATGCTGTCCTTTAATCTCAGTGAAGAAACTTCTTCCTTACCTTCCTTTTAAGAGTGGCAGATCTGAATTTCTGTGCATCTCACATTGGTCTCTTGGTGGCTTACTGTGTACGTCTTCAAAGCAAAGAGTACTGAGGCAATGGGAAGACATTTTTCCTTGTGTAACATTATCCTAACAAGTGTGGCTATTATTGAATCAATTGCGCTTATAAGGATCATTTTTGAATCAACTTATCTAACTGGACAAATAATATCTAAGCATCCATGTGAGTATTATTTTTATCAAAAAAAGTACTTATACCATTTTCTATTGATCAAATTGTTACACTATTTTTTAAAAATAAAAAGAAGAGGCAAGACTTTGATTATGTGACGGCTAAAACGTAACGATGACCTTGAGTGAAGCCTGGGAGACAGCACTTCCCTTACTGACTTATGACAAATATTCAAAGGCATGGAATTCTGGGGCAAAGGGAAAGACAATGTAGGTTTAGCCCATTAATAGAGTCCCTGTCTTGTCATTTAAAGCTCTTTCTTCACTTGAAGAAAATACAAGGTTGATTTTACTAGGAGTCTCTTGCATTTGTGAACAGATTTTGGCAGAATGCAAAAGAGAAAGGAGGCAATCCAAATGTTAAGTTCCTTGTACACGAGAAAAATAAAGTGGTAAGTGTTCATATTTAATGGCAATAATTTTAAAAAGTGTTTATGCAACATATGCCTTTATGAAAACGTATTTCTGTTTTGTTTTTGTTTTTTTGAGGCAGAGTCTCGCTCTGTCTCCAGGCTGGAGTGCAATGGCACGATCTCAGCTCACTGCAGCTTCCGATTCCCTGGTTCAGGTGATCCTCCTGCCTCAGCCTCCCGAGTAACTGGGATTACAGGCACGGGCCACCACGCACAGTTAATTTTTGTATTTTTAGTAGAGACAGGATTTCACCATGTTGGCCAGGATGGTCTCGATCTCCTGACCTTGTGATCTGCCTGCCTTGACCTCCCAAAGCGCTGGGATTACAGGCGTGAGCCACCACACCCAGCCAACATATTTCTGTTTTTTGAGATCATATTCTTCTCTTGCCCCAAAAGACTGAAGAGAACTAACATTTATTGAGTACCTACTATAAGCTAAGCACTTTACAACATTATTTTCTTAATTTTCCACAATTGAGTTACGTGAATGTTATTATTCTCATTTTCACATAAGGAAACTGAAGCCAAGAGAATAAAAACTTGGTCACTGTTATCAAACAGCCGCTGGCTGAGTTGGGATTCCAATTAGTTGTGTGCAATTTAAAAACCAGAGGACTTTCTATTTTATGTTGTTGCACCATTTTTTAACAGTATTGATTTGGAGTTCTAAGATGTCTCCTCTCATTGTTGATTGTCAAAAAAACCAATCATGCACTTTCCCAGATACATCTGTCCATATATATCCCCAGTGTCATGGTCAAGTGAGTGAACTCTGGAGTGAAACTACCTGCATTCAAGCACCAGCCCCAACTGACTTCATACACTAGGCAAGGGACTTAACCACCCAGACTCATTTTCCCATTTGTAAAACAGTTATGATGATAATAGTGTATGTAGCTTAAAAATGGGGTCTAGAACATTTTAAATACTGTGCAAGTGTTAGCCATGACTGTTCTATCAATAAGGGTGGAACTCTTGGGTAATATTCATTCAGTGTATCTTGGCTAGAACAGTCTGGGCAATGAAAATTTAGTGTTAAGGAGGCCAAGATTTAAATTTACATCAACTTTTAGACTGGTTCCCTTTCTTTCTGCTCCATGCCTACAGATTCTCTAACTCCACTCAGCTATATTAATGAGTATCATGGGTCCAAAGGGATCCCTGAATTAGAACAATCGTATGCTCTCTACAAAACACGTGACTTATTGAGGATCATAGAGTGGATTAGTCATGCGATGGAATATGAGCCTTTTAGTGTTAGAATTAAATACACTGATTCTATGCCCCCACTGATAGCAGCATCATTCACAGTCTCCAAAAGGTGGAAGCAACCCAGGTATCCATTGACAGGTAAATGGATAAACCACACATGGTATATTTATACAATGGAATATTGTTCTGCCTTTAAAAGAAGGGAAATTCTGACACATGCTACATGGATGTACCTTGAGAGCAAAATGCTCAGTGAAATAAGTCAGTCACAGAAGAACAAACACTGTATGATTCTGCTTACATGAGGTACCTAAAGTAGGCAAATTTGTAGAGACAGAAAGTTGAATGGCAGTTGCCAGGGGCTGCGGAGAGTGGGAAATGGGAATTGCTTAATGGGGATTGAGTTTCAGTTTTGCAAGATGAAAGAGTTCTGGAATTGGTTGCACAACACTGTAAACATACTTAACACGACTGAACTATACACTAAAACAATGGTTAAGATGGTACATTTTATGTTACGTGTATTTCACCACAATTTAAAAATATTATTTAAATACTGATTTCAGTCAAACCAACTATGGCGGTCACAGTGGCCACCAATTAGCGGGAGGGTATTCTGTTGTTAGTGATCTGTGAGACCTGATGAAATTATCAATGCTTTTCCTTGTCAGCAGCCAATCTCAGTGATATGCTGCAGCTGCTGTCTGTATTTCCCAGTATGAGAAAGAGTCTGGGCCACCCACCTTTGGCCTTTGATTCTTTGCTAGGGGAGCCACACATAGGACCCTTGAATTAAGGAGCATGTGTGGAGAAAATGCATGTATGCCTCCCTGAGGAGGTCACCCTGCTGAACCCCTTTACGTATGGGAGAATGAGTGGCAGTGTTAAAACCTTCCATATAGGTCAATAGTGTCAAATCTCATGGTTGTCAAATGGAACATTTTTGTTTCTGCTGATATCTTTGGAGCTCTAGGAAGTAGCCTAGGGTCTCTGTATTTGAATCCATGTTTTTTCATGGCTTATGAAGGTCAAGTCTACAGTTTGGAACCTGGGCAATTTCCTCAAGCAGAAAATGGTTGCCCTCTCTCATTAATTAGGACCTATTTAGATATCTATGATCAGTGGTTTCGATAGGAATCCTTTAGGTTAGAATTGCTGCCTATCAATTCTTTTAAAGTGTGTTTAAATTACACTAGTTTTTGTGAGCTGCAGATCTTTCATGTTTTCCAGGTGAGAGGGAGAAGGAGAGAGACAAACATTTCACGTTTCAACACAAATGAGTCTCCTTCAAGTCCAGTGTATTAATTAACAACTGGTTAACCTTAAAAATTGTAGTATAGTGCAAACAGGAATCTATTTATTTCACTAATTAATTCATTTATTTAGACATTAGTATGAATTCTTTATTCTTCCCTCTGTGACTGCCTACACACTTCCACTCACACACACACACACACACGTACAAGGAAATTTAATTTGTATTAAATTATCCATCATATATTACAAGGAAATTTAATTTGAAACAACCACAACTTACACCACTAAAAGAGTAGACACTTTATCTCTGATACCTTTGACACCTACTATTACAGGCTTATTTCAAGAACACAATTTTCAAATACATTGTAGTTGGCTCTACAAAAATCAAAATGCAAAATGACAGGATTTTTTTTTTTTAACCCCAAATGTCTTATGATTCAAACCCTCTTGAACAGTGTAGGCCACTCTGAAGATCAAGTGCCACCTGTTACGGGAAAGGGTACAAAAGACCTTTGACCTGTCTGCTGCTGGGGAGTTTTGGCCACATCTGGGATTTCCATCAGCACTCACCTTCTTCAGCCCATGAAGAGGCCATGGCAGGTGTTGGTTAAAGAGGGGAAGTTGCTTTCAAAAGACTGAGATGAAAGAACTACTGGAATCAAATAGCTTACTGTAAAGACTGATTTTCTTTTGCACAGTCCTAAGAAATGACCTGTCCTTGGCCTTCCAGGATCTTGCTTCCAGAATATCAACCTGTCAGGACTGGAAAGAAGCAAAATCAGGTGAGACCATCCAAGGCGATCAGAGGGTCCTGATGGCAAAAACAAAGTGACTCTATCCCTTTCCCAGACCCCAGACTCCCAGCTATGGTGGGACTAAGAATGCTGAATGCTGGTTCTCAGGCCTGTGAACCTAAGAAACTGAAGAGCGTGAAAAGTGCTCTTGGCGGAAACTATTTTAGTAGTGCTCAAAATACTTTTAATGAGAAGGGGAAGCAGGAACTTCAAATAAAGTTTCTCTTTTACATTCCACCAAGAACAGATGTTTGCTTTATTCAAAGAAAAGTTTCATGGGGGTGATTTCATGCATAGCTAAGAGCAGTAGTGGAGTTTTTTAGTTGTTAGAGCTGGGGTTGATTTACATAATCAGGGTATTACCGCTCCTGTGGCTTTCTACCTATATGCTGTTAAACATATGTGTGTGTGTGTGTGTGTGTGTGTGTGTGTGTGTGTGTGTATGTGTTAATAATGCCAGAATCAAGTAAAAGATCCACTATTATTTCCTCATCATTCTTGGGAATATTTACAATATCAGGGCTGCTCTCTTATCCTGCAGTTGTAATGAAAGCAGCACTTTGTACAAAACATCTCATTTAATTATTATGACAATCCCAGGAGATAGGAATTACTGTCCCCACTACATAGATGGAAAGACCGATGCTTAAAGAGGTTGAATACACATGCTAAGGTAGCATAAACAGGAGGTGGCAGAGTTGGGATCTGAGCTGAGGAAGTCCAGGGCTCTCAATTACACTCCCACAAGATAAAGAGCATCCATTGTACAGGCTGCACGAAGTCAAGAAGAAATATTGGGTAACCATCTGCAAGCCCATTTACTGATTTTCCTCCCTTTAACAGGACTGACCCACAAGCCCACACAGTGTGACATCTGCTGTTCGCTACCACTTCACACTGCGTCTCTCTACTTATGCTGATTTCCGTCCTTTCCAAGATTAGCATTTGGCCTGCCTTCTCTCTATGGCCTCACTGGCCAACCCTGTGAGCAGTGTGCCCTGAATAATAGAATCAGGCATAAAGTCCTTGTCCATCTTTCCTAGTAGAAAGGGGATCCCTCCATGGACTTACAGAGCTGCCCAGTTTATGTAACCATAGCTGACTGCCTAGTCTCTTCTTTCACTGGGGCTCCATGATACCATATCCTGTTGAAAATGACATAAGAAGGAAGAAAAAGTCCCTTTAGCTGATAGTCATCAACGTTTCCTTTCCACCCCCTCCCGTATGTCTTCATTCTTTCTCTTTCAGCTCTTCAATCTACTGGATTTTTTAAGAGGCTGTGCTGTGTTGCTATGTTCCAGGTAGGTAGGTAGGTAGGTAGGTAGGTAGGTAGGTAGGTAGACAGATTAGATAGATGGATGGATAGATGAATAGATTAGATAGATAAATAGTAGATACATAGATGAATTGATTAAGTAGATGAATAGATAGGTGGGTGCATAGATGAATATATTAGATACATGATAGATAAGATAGATAAATAGATTACATAAATAGACAAATAGAAGATAGATGAATGCATTACATAGCTAGATAGACAGGTGAATAGATGGATGGATGGATAGATGTAGATGAATAGATGGATGGATAGGTGAGCAGATAGATAAATAGATAGATGCATATTCTTGGCTTGGGTTTCCGCAGAAGCAACCTGAAATAAGAATTCACATGCAAGTAGGAAACACTGGCAGGGGAATAGAGAAATGAGAAATAGGCATGGGAAGAAAACCAACCAAAGGAGAATAATCAAGAAAGTTACCATTGAGGGCAAATGAAGCTTAATTCCATTGGGGGATTCTGAGAGACAGTGTAGAGCTTGCTACTCAAAGTGGATCATCATCATCATCATCTGAAGCTCTACCACAAATCCACTGAATCAGGATGTGAATTTTTAACAGGATCCCCAAATGATAAACTTTGCAAAGTACCGAGGTAGAATATGCCTCAAAGTTAATCAGATGAAGGGGTGAGAAAACTGTGTCATTACTAGCTTCCCCCTTGATACTGCTTGTGAGCTGTTTCTGAAGTTAATTCCCCTGCACTCCTGGCTTAGCGTTTGTATGAGCAGGGCATTCATGCCCCAGTGGTCAGAAAGAAAGTCCCCAGACAGAAAATCAAAGGTATTAGCAGAAAGCAGCCCTCAACATGTGCAGCTATTACGAGTTCAGCTGTTAAATAGTTAGATCTAAATATGATATTAAAACTGAGGTTAAATTATAATAATAATAACAGCCACAACGCTAATGCTGATTCAATGTTAAAGATACATTAAATAGATTGAAATTAAGCAGGATTTCATTTAGGCATCTATTCTCAATAAACCAGTTGATTTACCTAGCAGAAAAATAACCATTATCACAATTAACTTTAGGAGAATTCAAGTAAGATTAACATTATTTCTTACTCAGTAGTTATTTCAGGTCCTCTCAAGCCGGCCATGAGTGAGATCATGAAATATGTTCCCATATTTCACTGACTTACTCTAATTCCTAATATTAACCCCCAGGAGGGGTGGGGAGGCGCATGACTGAGGTTTTGCATTGCAAAGACAAACTGTGTACTACACTTATTAAAGAGTACAGTCAAGATCTGAAACTTAGTGGGAAAAAAAAGACTTGATTCCTATTATAATGCTAAACACTGGTAAAGACATTTTGGAGAATATCCAGAAAATTTAGTGACTTCTCCCAGACACAATATGTGCAATAAGGTAATTACACAGGAAAAGCAGTTTCCACAAAGATGTTAGCTCTGTTACCTGATACTTGTATTTTAAAGGAATATCAGAGTACTTTATAGCACACAAAGAAAAAAATCTATTTCTTCAAAAAAATTTAAGATGCGGCCAGGCACAGTGGCTCAAGCCTGTAATCCTAGCACTTTGGGAGACCGAGACGGGCGGATCACGAGGTCAGGAGATCAAGACCATCCTGGCTAACACGGTGAAACCCCGTCTCTACTAAAAAATACAAAAAATTAGCCGGGCGCGGTGGCAGGCACCTGTAGTCCCACCTACTCGGGAGGCTGAGGCAGGAGAATGGCATGAACCTGGGAGGTGGAGCTTGCAGTGAGCTGAGATCCGGCCACAGCACTCCAGCCTGGGCAGCAGAGCGAGACTCTGTCTCAAAAAAAAAATAAAAAATAAAAAAATTTAAAAAATTTAAGATGCATTCGAAAAGTTTCTAAATCAACTTGGAAAAAAATTAACAAAATAGGAACTTCTTAGAAACTTTTTAAAAAGTCCCCAAGAAGATTTTCATGTTAAATAATAGGACAATAGAAAAGTGTAAATCCATCATTTTTCGTCATGACAGGATATATTAATTGATGAGCACAAATTGTACCTTCACACTTGAACTTCATGAAATATAATTGAAAAGAAAAATAAATGAGCTATACATCCTTTCATAAATTTTTTGCTCGAAAACACCAAATGAATTCTAAAGTATTCTAAATATTATAGAATAAAATTATTGCTCATTTATTAACCAAATACCAAAATCAAAAAAACTTTTGCTCAGAAAATGAAAAGTTAATGCATACAGTATATTCTTAACATACCTAATTAATAAAATCCTACTGAATATAGTCTTTTACATATATACTTTAAGTTCTAGGGTACATGTGCACAATGTGCAGGTTTCTTACATAGGTATACATGTGCCATGTTGGCTTGCTGCACCCAGTAACTCATCATTTACATTAGGTATTTCTCCTAATGCTATCCCTCCTCTTACCCCCCACCCCACGACAGGCCCCCAGGTGTGATATTCCCCCCACTGTATCCAAGTGATCTCATTGTTCGGTTCCCACCTATGAATGAGAACATGTTGTGTTTGGTTTTCTGTCCTTGTGATAGTTTGCTCAGAATGATGATTTCCAGCTGCATCCATGTCCTTGCAAAGGACATGAACTCATCCTTTTTTATTGCTGGATAGTATTCCATGGTGTATATGTGCCACATTTTCTTAATCCAGTCTGTCAGTGATGGGCATTTGGGTTGGTTTCAAGTCTTTGCTATTGTGAATAGTGCTGCAATAAACATACGTGTGCATGTGTCTTTATAGCAGCATGATTTATAATCCTTTGGGTATATACCCAGTAATGGGATTGCTGGGTCAAATGGTATTTCTAGTTCTAGGTCCTGGAGGAATTGCCACGCTGTCTTCCACAATGGTTGAACTAGTTTACACTCCCACCAACAGTATAAAAGCTTTCCTATTTTTCTATATCCTCTCCAGCATCTGTTGTTTCCTAACTTTTTAATGATTGCCATTCTAACTGGTGTTATTATTTTGAGATATATTCCATCAATACCTAGTTTATTGAGAGTTTTTAGCATGAATGGGCTGTTGAATTTTGCCAAAGGCCTTTTCTGAATCTATTGAGATAATCATGTGGTTTTTATCATTGGTTCTGTTTATGAGATGCATTATGTTTATTGATTTGCGTATGTTGAACCAGCCTTGCATCCCAGGGATGAAGCCAACTTGATTGTGGTGGATAAGCTTTTTGATGTGCTGTTGGATTTGGTTTGTCAGTATTTTATTGAAGATTTTCACATTGATACTTATCAGTTATATTGGTCTAAAATTCTCTTTTTTGTTTTGTCTCTGCCAGGCTTTGGTATCAGGATGATGCTGGCCTCATAAAATGAGTCAGGGAGGATTCCCTCTTTTTCTATTGATTGGATTAGTTTCAGAAGGAATGGTACTAGCTCCTCTTTGTACCTCTGGTAGAACTCGGCTGTGAATCCATCTGGTCCTGGACTATTTTTGGTTGGTAGGCTATTAATTATTGCCTTGATTTCAGAGCCTGTTATTGGTCTATTCAGAGATTCAACTTCTTCCTGGTTTAGTCTTGGGAGGGTGTATATATCCAGGAATTTATCCATTTTTTCCAGATTTTCTAGTTTATTTATGTAGAGGCGTTTATAGTATTCTCTGATGGTAGTTTGTATTTGTGTGTGATTGGGGGTAATATCCCCTTTATCATTTTTTATGGCATCTATTTGATTCATCTCTCTTTTCTTCTTTATTAGTCTTGCTAGTGGTCTATCTATTTTTTTGATCTTTTCAAAAAACTACCTCCTGGATTCATTGATTTTTTGAAGGGTTTTTTTTGTGTCTCTATCTCCTTCAGTTCTGCTCTAATCTTAGTTATTTCTTACCTTCTGCTAGCTTTTGAATTTGTTTACTCTTGCTTCTCTAGTTCCTTTAATTGTGATGTTAGGGTGTCGATTTTAGATCTTTTCTGCTTTCTCTTGTGGGCATTTAGTGCTATAAATTTCCCTCTACACACTGCTCTAAATGTGTCCCAGAGATCCTGGTATGTTGTATCTTTGTTCTCATTGGTTTCAAAGAACATCTTTATTTCTGCCTTCATTTCGTTATTTACCCAGTAGTCATTCAGGAGCAGTTGTTCAGTTTCCATGTAGTTGTGTGATTTTGAGTGGGTTTGTTAATCCTGAGTTCTAATTTGATTGTGCTGTCTAATAGAAACCTAATGTGAGGCACAAAACCAAGCCACTGCGCAATTTTAAATGTAGTAGTTCCATGTGAAAACTAAAAAGAAGCATTACAACTCTTTTAGAATTTAGAATTCTAAATTGTAAAGGACTAGTGTTGGAATTTCTAACAGGTTTTTTGGTTTTCACTGGAAAAACCCCACAGGAAAATCAAAGTAAAAATAAACAGTTAAAATTATAATAGCATATTATTTAACCCAATATATACAAAATGTTGTAGTTTTTAATATTTGGCTTTCTTGTTTTTCATTAGTCTTCAAAATCAAGTGGGAATTTTACATGTACAGCACGTTTTAAATGACCCAAACCACCCCACTGGTCAGCTCAGGTCTAGACAATCTATTAAATGAACCAAATTGCCTTTAAAATCTTTACAGGATTTTTAATAGCCAGATCAAAAGCACTAGCTGAAATCATGAAGCTAAAACTGCATTTTTATCATGATGAGGTCTGACCCCTTTCATTTATACTTAGAATTCCAACCACCTAACAGGCTTTCCCTAAGGATTATTTTGTCACCCAATTCAATTTCACAGGCTCGCTCATCTAAACTCATGTTATGAGCAGCATCACAACATCACGTTCCCCCACACCACCCCCATGCACCACACACAAACACACACACACTCCCCTGCCCTCTGCAGCATCCCATCCTCTAGACCTTAGGAATTGCTTTAAAAATTATGAAACTACTTTAATTCTGATTCGCTTTTTAAGTACAAAAAGTATCAGTATGTTCTGCTTTAAAATGTGATTTGCTTAAGGTGCAGCAAAACCCTTAGGTCAAAGCCTCATCTAGGTATTTGTGTGGCCCCAAATACCTAGATGGAGGAGGACCCCAAAAAGTGAATGGCTCTATAATCTGAAAAAGTTGTACAGTTGGTCCTCCATATTCATGAGTTTCACATCCATGAATTCAACCAAGCACGGATTAAAAATATTTTTAAAAAATGAATGGTTGTGTCTGCACTGAAAATATACAGACTTTTTTTCTTGTCATTATTCCCTAAACAATACAGTATAACTATGTACAAAGCATTTACATTGTATTAGATATTATAAGTAATCTAGAGATGATTTAAAATATACAAGAGGATTTGCATAGGTTATATGTAAATACTACACTGTGTTATACAAAGGACTTAAGTATCTGTGGATTTCGGTATCCATGGGGGTCCTGGCACCAATCCCCCAGGGCCACTGAGGGATGACTGTATCTGCTAGGATTCACTTTTTGTGTACTCTGGGCCTCTGTTCAAATTTTGGAATTAGAAAGGAGACGAAGGGCAGCCTGTCACTTGTGGACAAAATAATATATATTGTCATCGGCTGTGGGAGCAGCCGGAGCACAACTGACTGTCATTAGAGAAACTTCTCATCTTTATTACAAATCTCAATTGTGATGTTTCTGGAACTTAATGTTTCTCCTGAGATAAGAATTACCTGTGAGATGACTGAGGAAGGCATATTTGTACATTACACTACCAGGGAGATCCAGAGAGCACTGACCTGATCTCAGAGAGAACTCAGAGTGGCAATATTTATCTTGACTGTCCTTAGGAAAACTCTTATGTCCCAGTGATAACCTAGCTTAACTTGGGAAACTTCCTACTGGAAAATATTGTCCTAGGGATTGCACTGGTTGAGATGTGGAAATGGGTGGGATGAGAATTCTTGGACATGACTGATACCAGTGAGTAGGGGAGGGGTTTTTCCAAGGGGAAGATGAAGACTCACACTCTGGTTGTTACAGAAAGAAAAGCCTCCTTAGAGGGAGGTAAACCCAAGGGTCAGGGGGCAAGGCTGGCTATGTGGTATATATCTATGAAGGGTTTAACTCTGTGTAATTTTCTCTTGGACTATGGAAAGTAGTCTTGTGAAGCATACAGTATTCATTAATTTCCCCTCCTCTACTGTATTCCTTTACAGTTTTTTTAAATAAAATTCTTGTATAATTAAATAAAATCAGGACCAGTTGCATAATTTGCAGGACTAGTGTGAAATGAAAATGTGGGAACCCTTTCTCAAAAATATTTTTCAGAATTTTCACCCAATGTGCTATATACATACAGTGGAATGTTATTTGCCCTTAAAAGGAAGGAGATGCCACACATGCTACAATATGGATAGACCTTGAGGATATTATGCTAAGTGAAAAAAGCCAGCCACAAAAGGACAAATACTGTGCAATTTCACTTATATGAGATACCTAGAGTAGTCAACTTCAAAGAAACAGAAAATAGAATAGTAATTAACAAGGGTTGAGAGAGAGGAAATGGGAGTTGTTTAATGGAGAAAGAATTTCAGTTCTGCAAGGTGAAAAGAGTTCTAGAGATTGGTTCCATAATGTTAATGTACTTTACTGAATATAGATGCAAAAATGGATGCAACAGTGCTATGGTTTGTCCCCACCAAATTTCATGTTGAAATTTAATTTCCATTGTGGTGGTGTTGGGAGGTGGGGCCAACTGGAAGGTGTTCAGGTCATGGGGGTGGATTCTTCATGATTAGATTACTATCCTTGCTCAGGGGTTAATGAGTTTTCACTCTTATTAGTTCCTATGTGAGCTGGTTATTCAAAGGAGCCTGGTCCTTCCCACACCCCTTGTCTCCTCTTTCACCATGTGATCTTTGCACATGTCAGTTCCCCTTTGCCTTCCACCATGAGTGGTAGCTTACTGAAGCCCACACCAAAAGCAGATGCTGGTTCCATGCTTTTTGTATAGCCTGCAGAACTGAGAACTAAATAAACCTCTTTCTTTATAAATTATTCAAGTTCAGATATTCTCTTATAAGCAACACAAAACAGACTAACACAGATGGTAAATCTTATGTTGTGTGTATCTTACCACAATTAAAAATAAAATTTAAACAAATTTAAATTATTAGGAATTACAAGATGGTAATTGCAGAACACTAAAATAAGTTTGGGACCCTTTTAAATGTGAAGTTCTTTGTGATAGCATAGGTTCTCCATCAATAGTCAGATGTATTCTCTCTGTTTAAAAGTTAAGAAGTAGCATGGAAAATGTATTCAAATGACCCAAACCCAGCTTCAAGAGATGAAAACTAAAATGTCTGTAATAAAAAATACATTTCATAAGACTTACAGCATTACATATTGTAGAAGAAAAGTTTAGTGAACTTAAAAGCATAGAGATAGAAACTAAAATAAAACAAAAGAAAAAAGAATTTAAAACAATAAGAAGAGCATCAGTTAGCTGTGGGACAACTTCAGGTGAGTTAACATACATGTAACTGGAGTCTCCAAAGAAGAAGGGTGAGAAGAGGGAACAGAGAGAAAATATTTAAGAAAACAATAGACAAAAATTTGATAAAAATTAAATCCACAGACAAATGATCAATAAATGCCAGTCACAAGAAACATGATAAAATTACCACACAATGTGTCATAATAAAATTTCTCAAAACCAGTGATAAATAGAAAACTTGAAAAGCAGCCACAGACAAAAAAGTATTACCTACAAAAGAACAAAAATAAGGACAGCAGCAGATTTCTCATCAGACACAAAGCATGTGGATGACAATGAAATAATGTCTTTAGACCCTAAAAGAAAACAAAAAAACTCTGCTAACTAGAAATCGATACTCATTAAAAATATCTTTTAAGAAATCTACACCCAGCAAAAATGAAGCAAATAAGAACTTTTTCAGACATACAAATGCTGGAAGAATGCATCATCATAATATCCACACTATAAGAAATTAACCATATGGGTAAATATGGTATTATTAGTGCTTAAATATCTCTAAAAGATAATTGACTAAATAAAAATAATATCAATGTAGTATGAGGCTTTATACATATAAGTAAAATATATGACAACAATAGCAAAAAGGCTGGGAAGGTAGAAGTTTAAGTATACTATTACAGGATTTTTACACTCTACATGAAGTGATATATTATTTGAAGACATGATATGTTAAAGATGTATCATATGAATAGGAAAGAAACCACTAAGAGAACAAAACAAGAGGTTGTTGGTAACAAGCCAACAAAAAACATACAATGAAGCTTTAAAGATACTCAATTAATCCAAAAAAAAAAAGGTGTAAAGAGGGAAGTGGAATTTAAAAAGAAAGGACAAATAGACATCACATAGTATAATATATTTAAATCTAAAAATATCAATAAGCACATTAAATGTAAATGATCTAAACACCAGAATTAAAAGACAGAGATTGTCAAATTGAGTAGAAGAGCAAAACTCAACCCTTTGCTACCTGCCAGAAACACATTTTAAATACAAAGATACAAATATGTAAAAAGAAAAAAAGAAAAAGATTTACTGTACTAACATAAATAAAAATAAAAATAGACTGGCTATACCAATATCAGATAAAGTAGCTGTCAGAGCAAAAAGTATTATCAAAGATAAAGAAGGTCCATTTATAATGATATTTGGGTCAGTTCCTAAAGAGGACATAACAAAACTTTAAGTAGCTAATAATAGAACCTAAAACTTTATACAGCTAATAACAGAAGCTAAAAATACATGAAACAAAAACTGATAAAAACCACAAGGAAAAATAGACAAGTTCTCAATTATATCTAGAGATTTCAATACTTCTCTTTCAATAATTGATAGAATGAGTAGACAGAAAATTAGTGAGGACATGAAAGACATGAACATCGCTATCAACCAACTTGACCTAATTGACATTTAAAGAACTCTTCACCTAGCAGAATGCACATTTTTTAAAAATGAAAGCGGTTTAATAAAATAGATCATATTTCAGGATACAAAACAAGTTTTAATAAATTTGAAGGAATTCAGGTCATACAAAGTAAATTCTCTGACCACAATAGAATTAAACCAGAAATAAATAACAGCAATCTTTGAAAATCCACAATTATTTGGGAACTAAATAACACACTTTTAAATAACCCACAGCACAAAAAAGAAATCAAGGGGGGAATTGAAACTATATTTAAAAGAATGAAAATGAAAACACAACAGATGAAAATTTGTGGGCAGCTACTGAAGCAATACTTCAGGGGAAATATATACCACTCCACACCTGACTTAGAAAAAAAGAGGGACCTCAAGTCAATAACCTCAGCTCTCACCTTATTGAGCCAGAACAAGAAGAGCAAATGAAACTCAAAGTAAGCAGATGAAAGGAAATAATAAAAATCATGATAGAATTAATGAAATAAAAAATAAAAAATAAAAAATAAAAATAAAAATAAAAAAATAAAGAAGATCAATGATATGATTTGCATCTGTATCCCTGCACAAAGCTCACATCAAATTATAATCCCCTACTGTTGGAGGAGGGGCATGGTGGGAAGTAATTGAATCATAGGAGTGGATTTCTCATGAATAATTTGGTACCATCCCTTTGGTACTGTTCTCATGATAGAGAATTCTTGCAAGATCTGATTGTTTAAAAGTGAGTAGCACCTTTGCTCTCTCTCTTGATTGTTCTATGGTCATCTGATGTGCCTGCTCCCCCTCTACCTTCTGCCATAATTTTAAGTTTACTGAGGCATTCCCAGAAGCTGAGCAGATGCCAACATCATGCTTCCTATACAGCCTGCAGAACCGTGAGCCAATTAAACATCTTTATAAATTACCCAGTCTCAGGTATTTATTTACAGTCATGAGAGAACAGAATAATACAATCAATAAAACTCAAATTCAGTTCTTTAGGGTAATAAAATTGGTAGAAGTCTAGCCAAACCGATCAGGAAAAATGAAGACACAAATGGACAATATTGTGAACACAAAGGTGACATAGCTACATATTCCATGGATATTGTCTTAGTCTGTTTTCACACTGCTGATAAAGATATACCTGCGACTGGGTAATTTATGCAGAAAAAGAAGTTTAATGAACTCAGTTCCACGTGGCTGGGGAAGCCTCACAATCATGGTGGAAGGTGACAAGCACATCTTACGTGGCAGCAGGCAAAAAGAGAATGCAAGCCAAGCAAAAGGGGGTTTGCCCTTATAAAACCATCAGATCTTGTGAGACTTATTCACTACCATGAAAACAATATGGAAGAACCACCCCCATGATTCTATTATCTCCCGCTGGGTCCCACAACACATGGGAATTATGGGAACTACAATTCAAGATGAGATTTGGTTGGGGACACAGTCAAACCATATCATTCCACTTCTGGCCCCTCCCAAATCTTATGTCCTCATATTTCAAAACCAGTGATCCCTTCCCAACATCCCCCAAAGTCTTAACTCATGTCAGCATTAACTCAAAAGTCCATAGTCCAAAGTCTTATCTGAGACAAGGCAAGTCTCTTCCACCTGTGAACCTGTAAATTCAAAAGCAAGTTAGTTACTTCCTAGATACAATGGGGGTACATGCATTGGGTAAATACAGCATTTCAAATGGGATAAATTGTCCAAAACAAAGGGGCTAAAAGCCCCATGCAAGTCTGAAATAAAGCAGAGTAGTCAAATCTTAAAGTGCCAAAACGATCTCCTTTGACTCCATGTGTCACATCTAGGTCACACTGATGCAAGAGGTGGGTTCCCATGGTCTTGGGCAGCTCCACCCCTGTGGCTTTGCAGGGTACAGCCTCCCTCCTGGCTGCTTTCATGGTCTGGCATTGAGTGTCTGCAACTTTTCCAGGTGCAGAGTGCAAGCTGTGGGTGGATCTACCATTCTGGGGTCTAGAGGATGGTGGCCCTCTTCTCACAGCTCCACTAGGTAGTGTCCCAGTGGGAATTCTGCATGGGGAATCACACCCGACATTTCCCTTCCACACTGCCCTAGCAGAGGTTCTCCATGAGGGCTCCACCCCTACAGCACACCTCTGCCTAGTCATCCCGGTGTTTCCATACATCCTCTGAAATCTAGGCAGAAGTTCCCAAACATCAATTCTTTATTTCCTCATGCCTACAAGCTCAACACCACATGTAAGCTGCCAAGGCTTTGGGCTTCCACCTTCTAAATCCATGGCCCAAGTTGTACCTTGGCCCCTTTTAGCCATGGCTAGAGAAGCTGGGATGGAGGGCACCAAGTCCCTAGGCTCCATAGAGCAGGGAAGTCCTGGGTCCACAAAACCATTTCTTTCTGCTAGGTCTCCGGGCCTGTGATGGGAATGACTGCCATATAAAGTTCTCTGACGTGTCCTGGAGACATTTTCCCCATTGTTTTGGTGATTAACATTTGACTCTTCATTACTTATGCAAATTTCTGCATCTGGCTTGAATTTTTCCTCAGAAAGTGTTTTTCTCTTTTCTATTGCATCATCAGGCTGCAAATTTTCCAAACTTTTATGCTCTGTTTCCCTTTTAAAAGTGAATGCTTTTAACAGCACCCAAGTCACCTGTTGAATGCTTTGCTGCTTAGAAATCTTTTCCGCCGGATACCCTAAATCATCTCCCTCAAGTTCAAAGTTCCATAAATCTCTAGGGCAGTGGCAAAATGTTGCCATTCTCTTTACTAAAATGTAAGTGTCACCTTTACTGCAGGTCCCAAGAAGTTCTTCCTCTCCATCTGAAACCACCTCGACCTGGATTTCATTGTCCATATCATTATCAGCATTTTGGTCAAAGTCATTCCACAAGTCTCTAGGAAGTTTCACACTTTCCCACATTTTTCTGTCTTCTTCTGAGCCCTCCAAACTCTTCCAATCTCTGCCTATTGTGCAGTTCCAAAGTCGCTTCCATATTTTCTGGTATCTTTACAGCAGCACCCCGCTCTACCAGTACCAAATTATTGTATTAGTCTGCTCTCACACTGCTGATAAAGACATACTTAAGACTGGGTAATTTATTTATTTATTTACTTTTTTTTTTTTGAGACAGAATTTCGCTCTTGTTGCCGAGGCTAGCGTGCAGGCGCAATCTCAGCTCACTGCAACCTCCACCTCCTGGGTTCAAGCAATTCTCCTGCCTCAGCCTGCCGAGTAGCTGGGGCTACAGGAGTGTGCCACCACACCCAGATAATTTTTGTATTTTTAGTAGAGATGGGGTTTCACCATGTTGGCCAGGCTGGTCTCAATCTCTTGACCTTGTGATCTGCCCACCTCAGCCTCCCAAAGTGTTGGGATTACAGGCATGAGCCGCTGCGCCCAGCTAAAACTGGGTAATTTAATAGACTCACAGTTCCACATGGCTGGGGAGGGCTCACAATCACGGCAGAAGCCAAAAAGCACATCTTACATGGCAGCAGGCAAAAAAAGAATGTGAGCCAAGCAAAAGTGGTTTCCTCTTATAAAACCATTATATCTTAGAAGACTTACTCACTACCACAAGAACAGTATGGGGAAGACCACCCCCATGATTCAGTTACCTCCCACTGGGTCCCTTCCACAAGTGGGAATTATGGGTGCTACAATTCAAGATGAGATTTGGGTGGGGACACAGGCAAACTGTATCAGATCTTAATAGGATATTAAGGGAATATTAGGAGTAACTTTATGTCAATATACATGACAGCTTAGATTAAACAAATTTCTTAAATGGCACAAATTACTACAACCCATTCAAGAAAAAACAAAACTGCATAGGCCTCCACCTACGAAAGAAATTAAATTTGTACTTTAAAACTCACAGAGGAAATTACAGGCCCAGATGGCCTCACTGGTGAATTCTACCAAACAGTCAAGAGAGAAATAATATCAATTCTGTACAAACATTTCCAGAAAGTGAGAAGCAGATAACACTTCCTAACTCATTCTATGAAGCTGGAATTACCTTGATGAAGACATTACAAAGCATTGTAAGATAAGAAAACTGTGTATCAATATTTTTCATGAACTTAAATGTAAAACTCCTAAACAAAAATTTAACAAGTTAATCTAACAACAAATGAAAACAATAACATACCATGACCTAGTGAGGTTTATCTCAGGAGTGCAAGAGTGGTTTGACATTTTAAACACAATTAATGTAATTCACCATAACAAACAAAAAAAGAAAAATCATGATCATCTTTGTAGAAGCAGAAAAAGCCTCTGACAAATCCAACCTCCATTCCTGTTAAAACGTTTTAGCAAACTAGGAATATAAGGGGCTCTCCTCAACCTGATAAATGGCATCAACAACAACAACAAAAAAACCCTACAACTAACATCAGACTTAATGATGAAAGACTGAATGCTTTCTCCTGACATGAAGGAAAAGACAAGGATGCTTGCTGCAACCATTTCTATTCAACATTGTATTGAAGAATCTAGCCAGTGTAATAGGGCAAGAGGAAGAAACAAAAGGCATCAAGATTGAGAAGGAAGAAAAACGTTTCTTTTGCAGGCAATATAATTGTCTATAGTTAAAAGACAATGTAATCTATAAAAAAGTACTAGAACCAGTAAGTTAGGTTAGCAAATTTTAGAATATAAAATCAATATACAAAATTTAATTGTATTTCTACAAACTAGCAATGAACAATTGGAAATGGAAAAAACGTTAAAAATGGCATTATTTACAATTGCAAAAAAAATACGAAATATGTAGAGATAAATCTGACAAAAGATCTGCCTTGAAAATGATGCAACTTGGCTGAGAAATTAGAGGGGAAAAAAATGAAGAGACTTTGTTCATGGGTTAGAGGATTTAGTATTGTTAAGACATCAGTTTTCCCCACATTGCTCTGTTTTGATCTCAATCAAAATCCCAGAGGCATTTTTTTGTCTTTTTCTCTTTTCAGAAAATGAAAGCTGATTCTAAAATTCATTCAGAAATTCAGGTGACTTAGAGTATCCAAAGAAAATGCAGAGAAGAAGAACAAAGTTGAACACTACTACTTCATTTTGAAATGTAGGATATTACTAGTGAGGGTAAGAAGAAGAACAAAGCCTAAATAGTAAGTTTTCCCAAAGTTTCTTCAAATAAAAGGGTGTAAAACACCTGTTGTGTTGGGATATCGTGAAAGATAAAATAGAATTGCTGTGACCGCACATCAACTGGCAAAGTATCAAACTGACTAAATCCACTAAATATTTACTGGCTATAATCAAAGTCTATTGGGCAGTGAATGGTCTTGAATGTTACAAACAAGCTGCTTTCAAACTTGATAAATGCAATTTTATTCACTTCCATATAATTTTTATCTTACCCACTTCTAAAAAAACTTGAAGTAGCTAATAATGAACTAGGAAAACTGCCTAAGATTTATTACCTTACATTTACATATGTACTTTATACTCTTGCCTACTTCCTCAATTCTGCTTTGATTAGAGGGAAGATTACTGAGTGATTTCCATTCTACAATACTAAATAATAGGGAACAAACTCAAGTTTTATATACGTTTTCCACTGTCTAGACTTCTTATTTTAGATCCATCTAATGCATGAAGGACCATGGGACCTTTTCCAAATCTAGGAGGAGCAACATGTAGCTGTCGTCATAGTCTTTCTTATGGTAGGAAACTTCCCATCATTGTTCCAAGAGGGCAAACACATGGGAACCACAGTGCAGGAAATGAATGGTTTCAGAAAGTAAATGGCCATTTGCCATGCAGACCACAGTGTCATCAAATGTCTTATGATGATGGCATCTCCTACTCAGCATCTTCCCTTCTTGAGGAAAGTTTGATTCTTTCTAGAGAAGAGATTGGTGACTGGGGATTTAAATTTCCTCTTGGAGTGAAGATTTTCTCCATATTTATGAAAAATAATAGTAGCAATAAAAGATACTTAACATAAGGCCTTAGGGCAATATTTCAGGTGTATCAGTGCTTTTCATAGGAATCAGAAAAATCTTATATGAGTGAATCTTGTATGTTGAGGAGTGGGAGGAAATTTAATAGTGTCTGAGTCCGTGAGCTTTAAGTATACTTCTTTAGGATGATAAAGAGGGCTTTTCATTTAAAATTTTAAGATAATAATATAGAAGACAAACAAGCAGCTTATACTTTCTTCTTCATGGCCAGCATAAGCATCTTTATCTGTTACAGAGTTTGAATTTTGGAAAATTAAGGGCTGATTGCATTTGAATCCTGTACTCATTTGTGTGCTGCCTATAATAAATATACTTTCAAAATATAAATGTTTTCTTTCTGCCCCCAACTGACTATTGTTCAAACTCCATAGTATGTGTCACCAGAACCTTCATTATCTGGTAAACCTTGTTTACCTCTAGCTTCATTTCTTTATCCTCCAAAAACACATACACATTGTATTTTTCTCTAATTTAGTCTAATTTAGTCTCTAGAGTGGCTAGGAACTCTAGCCCTGTGCTGATGGGGCTCCAGGGGATTTGATTATGGGTGTTTACAATGTGCCTTTCACAGGGCACTTCTTTATCCTGGCTCATTGCCTCATGCTCAAGTGTCCAACCTGTGACCAGCTGTCCCTCAAACAGGAAACTCGTTTATTCTGGAAGATGCCCTTGTGCTCTTGTCTAACTTGTGTCCAGTTTATTCCCGCCAAGATAGCCACGCTCTAGAGAGCTCTGACTAGGAAAGAAGTTAGGTTCAGGTGTGTTTCTCAGGTGAGATACAGAGGAAGCAACTCAACAACGCACAGTCTACCAGAAGCAGTGTATTCCTTACAGATCCCAGAGAGCACAGAGCACGTGCCTCACAAGGTCAAGGGAAAGAGGGCAGCTATCCGGGACAAACACGCATGATCAGCAAATGGGGAACAAGACACAGAGAGACCTGTGGGCCAAAGCTTTTACTGGAGTCCAGGGCCTTCCCCAAACAGGTTTCCCATGATGAGTTCTAAGTGGTGGGTTTACAGCAAGCAGGTATGAGCTCTGTGGTGTTGCACTGTGACTGAGACGTGGTCACTGCACAGTCCATGTGGGGTGTGGGGGTCAGTGGGGGGAGTCAAGCAGGTTGTATCTAGCTGACCCACGGGGAGGTGGTCACCAGGAGGTGGTTGTTTAAGGCAAATATCTGGAATGACCACTTTGAGGAGTTGAGAAGACAGAGAACTAGAAACCATGTCAAGGGTGGTGAAGCCCTGGTTTGGGTATGAAAAAGTCCAGCTTTTATTCCAAATGGATGCTGAAGCAACATAAAATTATAAGAATTCACTACACTATGCTACACTCCCTTCTACCAACTTTGTCACAACATCCCTGACTACATACCACCCTCATACCCTATAAGGCAGCCACAGGGACACTATTTCAGTTCCACATATGGCCTAGGCTTTCAACAGACCCTTGGCCTTCATCCATGTTATTTCATTTGCTTAAAATACTATGTTACATGTAATTTTTGTTTGGTTAATTTCCACTGGTCCTCAGCTTGGTGGACATTTTCTTTGAAAAATTATTGATTGACTTTCCCAATGAGGGTTAAGGGTCCTCATACATTCCCCTCTCTTCCCCTACCATAACACTGTCATTTTTGCAGATTGTATTTTCTACAGATGCCCACAGCTGTGTCTCCTATCACATGGGCTCCTACCTTGCCTCTCCTTCATCATTAGCTGTGAGCAGATGTTAAAGGACTCAAATTCTCCATCCCCAGGGTCTATTCAGCCTTAATAACCAATACAATGTGAGAGAAGTGATGGCCAATGATTTTCAAGGCAGGGCCAGAAAAAGCCATGCATCTTTTGCCTGTTTCTATTGAGATGCTTGCTCTGGGGGAAGCCAGTTGCCACCTGTGAAACACAGTTACCCTAAGCCTATCCTGTTGGAGAGGTCACATAATGTAGGTATTCCTGGCAACAGCTCAACAGGGTTCCCAGATAACAGCCAGCAAGAACTCAGCCAAGTGAACAGAGACACCTCCAGATAATTTCAGCCCCTGGTCACTGAGTCTTGCTAGCTGGGCCTCAGGCATTAGGGAATGCTGTGCCCTGTTCAAATTGCTGAACTGCAGAGCCATGAGCATCATACAAAGGTTAGTGTAAGCTGCTAAATTGGGGGAAAATTTGTTACACGGCACTAGTAGCTGAAATATTATGAGATAAGTGGATGTTTACTCATCAAGGCCATAAAATTCCAGACCAGACTATAAATGCATGAGTGTAGGGATTCTGTGTGATTCGTTTACCATTACAACCTCAGCTTTTAGCCCAGTGCCTGTTGTAGCAGGGATTATAATTATAGAGATTTAGCAAACAGTCTTAGCTAAATGATAATCTTAACTAAATAATAGATTCATAGATTCATAACAAATAATAATAATGTTAACTAAATAAATAGATGAATAAATAGATGAATGTGTTCTTCGTCTAGTTTTGTGTTTATCTACCTCTTTCTTGAAGCTTAAATTTGGTGACCTAGCTACAAATAGTTGGTGTGCACAGGAATTGTTTTTCCTGTCTGCCAAATTCTCCATCATTAATGTCTACTGTGTTCCTTGCCCCAGCATTTAGAATATGAAGTAACCAAGAGAAAGGCCTTGGACCATGTGGATCTCAGAAAGCCCATCTGGTAGGGCCCCCTGGAGTGAGCAGAAGGGGACCAGCGTTGGTTGAGGCGTGGTTGGAGGCAGCACCCCTCTGAAGCCCGTTAACTTGAGAGTGGTCTTTATGAGGATGCAGAATCATCCGTTAGTAAAATGCTACCTGTCTCTTTCCACATACCGTCCTAGGGCACAGGAATTGAGGAGACTGCAGAGAGATAACAATTAGACCAAATCAGCATATCACCAGCTCCCTGCTCAAGGAGTGTTAACTGGTTGGGCAGGGGCTATTCAGGTGCCGCGTTGTGTGAGATAATATCCCTGCCTCAAAAAATCTGTGCCATCTTCCCCTTCTACCTCAAACCTTTTTCTTGCCTTTGCATATATGTGTGTGCACACACACAAGGCCATGAAGAGGCCTATGGCCTTCCTCACACCTGATTCTATGCAGGATGGATGTAGCCTTCCATGCTGGAGCATTTTCCCCAGTACAGACACAGAGTAAGAAGATTAGGAAGAATAGGGATAAGAATAAGAATAGAAGGAGAAGAGCAAGGAGAAGGAGGAGAAGATGGGAAAGGGAAAGGAAGAGGAGAAAAAGTTATCTTTTATTTGATGTTTGTTAAATGGCATGAATTACATTAAGAGCTTTTTGGCATAATCCCATTTAATCTACAGCAACAACAACTCATAATTTCCAATTTGTAGATGAGGAGACTAATCTGAAAGAATTTCAGTAACTTGCTCAAAATCTCACATAGTTGGGAATTGTTGGAACCAAAATTTTTAGCCAGGTTTGGCTATCTCTAAGTTCCTTGCTCTTTCCATTCAATGAAGGTACAGAGGGTTCTAGTATCACCTGGAAGTATCCAAAAAGCCCACAAGGAGCAGTGCTCAAACTGGATCATGATGTGGGAGTCACTTTGATTCTGACACTGTACAGAATTGAATTCTTTGTTATTACACCTGTTTGAATTTTGCTTCTCCACACACTGCTCCTTGGGTGCCTAAGCAAGCCAAGAAGAACTCCTAACTTACCTAAAGTCCAATGTCCTGGCCATGCCTTGAGGACAAGAATTCAGGGTATCAGATTCCAACACAATGCATTGCACCAAAGAGGAGCTGTTGAGTAATTCAGCTGATGGCTGTCAGCCATACATTGCTTCATGCACAAGAATGCATGTGTTACTGGCAAAAGAAAAATGACTTCCTCTAAGATCCATTCTAGTCAACCATGTTAGTTGTCCTGATCACAGCAGCCACTGTGAAATCGGTTGGTTTTGTTAACTCCCCATGATGCAGTATGTACACAAACTCTGTTTGCTAAGGCAACACAGAGTCAGTAATTTATTCAATATTTACAGAGAGTGATAAGAAAATTAAGGACCAGAATCAAGTGTCTAGGCTCTGGATCGAGTTACTCCAAGGTTGCAAGGAATTTTCAGAGGCATTTCATAGCCTCTGGAGAATGCTTTCTTGGAATAAAGCCTGGGGCCGGGCACAGCAGCTCACACCTGTAAATCCCAGCACTTTTGGAGGCCGAAGCGGGTGGATCTTCTCAGATCATCTGAGGTCAGGAGTTTGAGACCATTCTGGCCAATGTGGCAAAACCTGGTCTCTATTAAAAATGCAAAAAATTAGCTGGGCGTGATGGCAAGTGCCTGTAATCCCAGCTACTTGGGAGGCTGAGGTAGGGGAATGGCTTGAACCTAGGAGGCGGAGGTTGCAGTGAACTGAACTGAGTTGAGATTATGCCACTGGACTCCAGCCTGGGAGACAGAGCAAGACTCCGTCTCAAAAAAAAAAAAAAAAAAAAAGAAAAGCGAAAAAGAAATAAAGCTTGGCTTGCTGAGATTATGGCCAGGGTTCTATAACTGAGTCTAGAATTGTAAAGTAAAGAAGGACCAGCACCTCCTTTTAATTGTTTTGTTTTATTTTTCCAATTCAGCAAACATTCCTGGTCATCTGCTATTTTAGAGTACTGTGCTTCACCACTTAGCCCTATAGAGGACACTAAGCAGTAGGAAACATAATCACTGCCTTCAGAATATTACAATCTGTTGACAAAAATAAGTCTTCAACTAACACATGCCCCAAAGGGTGAGAAGAGCCTGGCCCTAAAGACACTCCCAAAATGTGAGAGAAGTATGCATCTGGGAGAAGTCTATTCCAACAGGCAGTTATGTATTTCATTTTGATCATGTGTTTATTCTTGTGGTTTGATTCAGTATGACCTTTGGAGCCTCACTTTGAACTAGACATTGAGCTACAGAGTAGAAATAATTGATCTCACATTTTTTGTTTAACTAGTTCACTATACCTAGTAATTATGGAAAAGTTACATATTTCAACAGATTCCTTTGTCATTTACTAGTCTTTGGTGGGTCAGAACATAATAGTTCATAACATATGCATGCTGATTTTTAGATCTCAAAGTCAGAATACACGGTTGAATATGTAACTATAATAGATAACTTATATATGTTATGATAACTTATATATAAGTTACTATGCCAATAAGTTGTACTTAGGCCCTTCAGTTTTAATATACTTCATGTGGCTACTTTCTCTAACATTGGGGAAAAAATATGAAACCTCTCTCTTAAAATTCTACTATTTAGAATAGACGTAAGAAGTGGAATTGTACCCGCCACCTGCTCAGCTGAGTGGCAGAGCTCTATCTTTAGAATGAAAAATACAGACTGCTGAGTGGCAATCATTTAAATTCTCCAAAAGAGAAAAGGGGGAAGTTAGAACAAGTATGAAAGAAAGGAATGAAAGAAAACAAAACATTAGCTCCCAAAGCAAAGATAGAGGAAGTTAGGGAATTGAGAAAGAAAGGATAGACCAAACACTGTTTGAAACAGAACAAAAAGAAATCTGAACAGAAGACTGACTTACTATAATCCACTATATCTTTGCTGATACACCCAAAATAGGATTCAATTTAGTTCCCAGTAAATGACACCAAACACCAAAAGCAGCTAGTGACTCACAACTTAGAAAATCAGTTGAAAGGGCTTTCCAAATGGATCTGAGTTTATATTTAGTATTAATAGAACTGTTTCCTTTTCCTCTAATAATAGGTCGGAATATACAATAGCATTCTCCAAGGTCTAAAAAAAAATATTTTAAAATATGACATATCTATTTTAACATGAAATTCTCCTCTTTTGATTTTTTTTCTAGTTAAGTGCAGAGAGCATTAAAAAAGCACTCAAAAAGCTATTGAATCTTGACGTTTGAGAAAGAGGAATGAGTTATAATTGTGGCATGATAGTAGAATGAATTATAGAATGAGTCAGAGCAGTAAAAATAGTATTACAGATGGTGCTTTTTGCTTTAATACCTTAGTACTTTTCCAGTCTTCAGGAATTCACTGTCAACACCCCCAATTGTGGTCCACTGTAGTGGTGGCCACATTTTAAATAGCCCCTTCTTTATTGAGTCAGTGTTTTATTGCACTACCAGTGCCTTTCTCACTTGACTTTCAGCTTGTAGTCATTCACCACATAAAAATACCAGAAGGAATAAGATGATTGGATGAAGAATGCAGAATAATAACCATGTAAGATGTAATGTGCCATAAATGCGGTGTACACATATTACATATTATGGCAAAACCTTAGTAATTGCCTGTCTGGTTTAATTTTCAGCTGAGTAAAGGGAAAAAATTCTGAGGTTGTGCTATCTTTTCCTCTATTATTATTATTATTACAAATATCTGTATTGGTCAGGGAACCACATAAATCCATCACTACAGTTTTTATAGTTTGCAGAGTTTCTGGACTTGGAAGCTAACCTAAGGTAAAACACCCAAGCTCAGCTTTCCAGAGTGTTTTTACGTTTTTCATCAGAAATGAATTTCAAGTTAACCTTTAGATCCTAAGAAACAAGAGTTTCCTATGAAACTGTGGGGTAGCTAAAGCCCCAGGAGGGAGAGGCGTGACCAGGGCGAGGACATAGTATTCTCATTCCCCCGTTGGCAGATGTGTTAGACATGAATGGCCTTCTTGGATCTGGGAGTCTTGCTGGGCCATCCAAACCCGGAAGAGAAAGAGGCTTCCTGATTTGGGGGTGAGGAGAGAGGGGGGACGGTAAATGCCCAGGAAAAATTCTGGTGTGTACCAAATCCAGCCTCTCATTTTTCTCTCCATACCTCTCTTATCTTCCAACTTAAAGTCTGAGGAGAGCGTGACTTGAGAAAGCAGCTCAACTTTCTCAAGGACACAACTCAGCCCAGAAAAGAGTTGTTGTTCAGATGGATAAATATTCTACAGTCTCTGATGGTCCATATTGAACTTCATCTCCTCCTGACATTCTGCACTCTGGACTTCTAAAATCAGTTCCATTCCAAACTCCTCTGTTACTTCATAGCCTTTATCTCAACAGTTCTAGAAATATTTGGGGCCCCACTTTGACTCGAACGTCCATGCTGTACTCGAATCTGCGCCTTAACCCCTGCCCAGCATTCGTTCCCCCTTGTCCTTTCTTGCACAATGACATCCCTTTATGTTGATGACTTAAGATCTCTGTTCCGGCCTTTATGTTGATGACTTAAGATCTCCGTTCCGGCCGGGCACCACCGCCGCGGTGGCTCAAGCCTGTAATCCCAGCACTTTGGGAGGCCGAGACGGGCAGATCACGAGGTCAGAAGATTGAGACCATCCTGGCTAACACGGTGAAACCTCGTCTCTACTAAAAATACAAAAAAAAAACTAGCCGGGCGAGGTGGCGGGCGCCTGTAGTCCCAGCT
>NC_045438.1:156976306-156980918 GCF_002776525.5 Piliocolobus tephrosceles
AAAAAAAAAAAAAAAAAAAAAAAAAAAAAAAAAAAATCTCTGTTCCAAGGGCTCCACTGACATGCACATTTTATTCAGTAAACACTTTTTTATGCCTGCTGCTCTAGATTCTACTCTTGGAGCTCGACACATACTCCCGCCTCCAATGAGAAATCCACAGTCTAGTGAGAGGGAGTGAAAAGTAAAGCACAGGAGAATAGAGGCTTTGGTAGGAGGTGACACAGGGTGCTATAGGGATGTGCAGAATCCAGGCCAGGCTAGGGGTGAGGGAGAGGAGGGCGTTGGGAGGCTTCAAGCAGGAAGAGATACCTGAGCTGGGTCTTTTTTTTTTTTTTCTGAGACCAAGTCTTGCTCTGTCACCCACCCTAGAGTGCAGTGATGCGATCTTGGCTCACTGCAACTTTTGCCTCCCAGGTTCAAGCAATTCTCCTGCCTCAGCCTCCCAAGCAGCTGGGACTACAGACATGCACCACTATGCCCGGCTAATTTTTGTATTTTTAGTACAGAAGGGGTTTCACCATATTGGCCAGGCTGGTCTTGAACTCCTGACCTCATGATCTGCCCACCTCAGCCTCCCAAAGTGCTGGGATTACAGGTGTGAGCCAAGCCACCGTGCCTGGCCCTGAGCTGAGTCTTGATGCACATGCCGTAAGATGTAGCCAGGCAATGACATAAAAGGGGAAATGGGCAGGAGGGTGGAAAAGGATACTGGAACAGATAGAAAGAGAATAGAAGTGTGCATAAAAAGATGCTGATTAAATACTAGACATTTGAAGTGCATAAAAGTGAATAAGGAGAAGAGAGAGGAAGGTTTTTAAAAGAGTTGGCTATGAGTCCTTTCCTTTCCAATGGATTCAAATAGCTTGTCTTAATCGGATTGGGTTTGTGTAACACAATACCATAGACTGGGTGGCTTAAATAACAGAAATTGATTTTTTACAGATCTGGAGGCTAGGAAGTCTAAGATCAAGGTGCCAGCAGATTCAGTGCCTGGTAAGGGCTTACTTGTTGGTTGGCAGATGACTGTCTTTTTGCTGCATCTTTACATGGAGGAGAGAGCAAAGGCTCTGCTCTTTTCTTCTTTCTTTTAAGGGTACTATTCCCATCATGGGGGCACCATCCTCATGACCTCATCCAAACCTAATCACCTCCTGAAGGTCCCACCTCCAAATATTATCATATTGGGGATTAGGACATAAACATATAAATTTTGGGAGGACACAAAAATTCAGTCTGTAACGCAGCTTTTACTGATACTAACAGAGAAATAAATGCATGGTGCAGAACTGACTAATTTCTCACCTGGATGCCATGGACTGGATCACAATAAACCATAAAACTGCTCTTTCTTTATTTAATCAAACCTGTGATCAGTTAGCTGGGCTCTAGTTGTGGTTGATCGCACTGTGTAATTAGAGACCTATCTAAGATGGGCTATGTTTTGAATGTGTGCCGCAAAAATTCATGTGTTGGAAACTTAATTGCCAATGTAACAGTATTAAGAGGCAAAGCCTTTCAGGGGTGATTGGGCTGTGAGGGCAGAACCCTCACAAATGGCTTTATGCCATTATCACAGAAACACATTAGCTCTCATGAGAGTGTGTTGTTCAAAAAGCAAGCTCAGTTCACTCTCACGGTCGCCTGTGCTCATGTCTGCCTCCTGCTTTTCCACCATGTACAGCAGCACAAAATCTGTTTCCAAAAGCTGTAGCCATGCCCTTGGACTTCCCAGTCTCCAAAACCACAAGCCAAATAAACATCTTTAAAAATAAAATAAAATAAATTACCCTGTCTGTGACATTCAGTTATAGCAATAGAAAACAAACAAAAACAAAGATAGTCTTTTATTATTGAGGCATGCAAAGAGAGGCCTCTCCAGAAATCCACTGCCTTGCCTAGCTTAGGGCTACAGAAGACTGACACAGCTCTTCCTGGCATGGGTGTTAACAGTCCCAGCTAGACTTGAAAGAATTGTTCCATATCCCCCCTGCTGTCAGGTGATTCATGAGCTGCTATTGCTCCATCTCTCTGGTCACCTGATGTCATGGGACACCCCCACTCCACGCACCCCTAGAAACCTATGATCTAATGCTAATTTAAGACAGGAAACCAACCTCACATTGCCTCCTTTACCTCAGAAGAAAACTCTTTTTCTCCTGATACCTTAAAATGCATATCTGACTTTCAGGTAAATGTCAAGGTTCACCAGGGTGTCAAGTAAACCACAAAATGTAAAGATTACTATGAGGTCTGAACATTTTAATTGAGTCTGCATGAAAGGAAATGTACCAGAAATATAGATCTCATTGGTTGCATAACCATCAGTGTAGTTTTATAAACAAAATCTCAAGTTCCTTTAAAATAGTATGCTTATTAGGAAGGAAGTAGCTGATGGTGTTTATTTTTCTTCCATCAAGAACTGGGTCGTAAGCTGTAGAAAACTGTCAGCATACAAGTATTTGTCATCTTTCAGCACCATCCATGTCGGTGGGAAGAAGGCTGATTAGAAAAAGAAAAAGACACAGTGTACAAGTAAGAATACATGTACCAAAAAATAAGGTCAATAATGAAGCAATGTGGCTAACCATAACTTGGCTTCTGGGATTGAGATTCTGGACCGTTGAGTAATTGTGTTCCCTTTGCTCTAAGTCCCATCTGTCTTGTTTTCCACCCCTTTCCTGGTGGTTTGTGTGGTGAGCTAACCGCTGGACCAGCACTGGGCATCACTGATGTCTAAACACACAATCACCCTCAGGGATTTGTTTCTAACCCCTAGAGGGAGAGGAGAGCTGGGATTTCACAGGCCCAGCTCTGGAATTCAGTACTGTCTCTGAACAGGAAGAAGAGATGTTTACAACTGCCGTCTGGCTCAGGGGCCAGCCTGTTTCTCTGGGATGTGTTTGGCAAAACCGGAATTCTAAATTTGATGCAGAAAACAATCACTTGGTATTTAAAATAAGGACTAAATGTTTTCCTATTCATTCCACATTCAGCCTTAGTTCCTTAGAGGGGTCACTGACAGTGTTGTTTCAAACTCTGCACGGCATTGTGTTAAAAAAGAATGTATTCATTTGTTAGTTAATCGGTCCAGTAAATCTCATTGAATTCTTAGTATCTTCTGAGAGGTGCAAAGAGCTCTTAGACCCCGTTTTACCCTACAAAGAACCTGCAGCCAGCCTGGGGACTCACCATAGAACCGGAAGCTTGTTCATGGTGTTGCTGTTAGCACTGTATCTCCCACACCTAACATGGTGTCTTTAGTACCTTCTAAGTGTTCAACAAATATTTGTCAAATAAACAAATGAAATTAACACCCATGAGGACAGTAAAGCCTTTCCAGGCTGCGAAGTGACACTCCAGGCTAGGTGACTGGGGGAGGCTTCATAAAGAAGGCAGGATTTTAGCAATACTTTCCGGAGGGAGTAGGACTGGATGCAGCTAGGGAAGTGGGGAGGGGAAATGGGTTACTTCTTCAGGTAAGGGGGTTCAGGTGAGTCGAGCCAGGAGACTGGGAGACCCAGGGTATTTTTGGGAGAGAGGGTGGTCAGAGTGCAAGAGGCCAACTGTGGGGCAAAGCCTGAGAAAGGTCAGCTGGGGTGGACTGGGCAGGAGAGTGCGTGCTGGAGGGAGGCATCTGAAATCACTTCCCAAGCCACTTCATCTGTAGTTAGCAAAAGGGAATTGTGAGTAAACAGAGAGGTGTGGCCAGGGAGAACTGCAGAGAGGGCCAGACTGACTATGGGGACCCGGGTGGGCCCGGTTGCCACCGGCTTGGTACTGTGATGCTCTGCACTTCCTGCCTGATTTTAACCTTTAGAAAAAGGGAAAATTGCTTAAAAACCAAACTTCTTATGTATGTTTCCAAGTGAGTCATAGGATTGTTATGTTTACGGTCAATTTTGATATAAAGATGTGACTGGGAAGGGGGATAGGTCTCAGAGCCCCAGGAGGCTGCTCTTGCTGAAAACGGTCTGAGGCGGGAGACCCATCGCCCCATCTCCTCTCTCCTCGCAGTCATGTCATGGGAAGGAAGACTGCAAGGGGCCTGGTACTCACGGGCCTTCGCACTGTGGGGCCTCACAGCACAAAGGGTGTGTATGTGTGATGTGTGGCATGTGTTTGTGTGTATGTGGTATGAGTGGTGTGTGTGTGTGTGTGGAGTGTGTATGCGTATGTGTGATGTGAGTGTGTGTGTGTGGTGTTGGGAAGTGTCTGTATGGGGTGTGAGGGGTGTGTGTGGTGTGTGTGTGTGGAGTGTGTATGCACATGTGCGATGTGAGTGTGTATGTGTGGTGTTGGGGAGTGTATGTACGGGGTGTGAGGGGTGTGTGTGGTGTGTGTGTGTGTGGAGTGTGTGTGCACATGTGTGATGTGAGTGTGTGTATGTGTGGTGTTGGGGACTGTATGTATGGGGTGTGAGGGGTGTATGTGTATGTGGTATGGATGTGCGTGTGGAGTGTGTATGTGCATGTATGATGTAAGTGTGTGTGTATGTGTGGTGTTTTGGAGTGTCTGTATGGGGTGTGAGGGGTGTGTGCATGTGGTGTGTGTGTGTGGAGTGTGTATGCACATGTGTGATGTGAGTGTGTGTGTATGTGTGGTGTTGGGGAGT
>NC_045438.1:156980928-157024381 GCF_002776525.5 Piliocolobus tephrosceles
CACATGTGTGATGTGAGTGTGTGTGTATGTGTGGTGTTGGGGAGTGTATGTATGGGGTGTGAGGGGTGTGTGTGTATGTGGTATGGATGTGTGTGTGGAGTGTATGTGTGATGTGAGTGTGCGTGTGTACGTGTGGTGTTGGGGGTGTATATGGGGGTGTGGGGGAGCGTGTGTGATGTGTATATGTGAGAGTGTGTGTGTATGTGTCTTTAGGAGTTTCTGAGCACTGAGAGAGTGTGAGGAAGAGAAGAAGTGATGTGGGGCCTGGACTATGCCAGCGTTCTCCCAAGCAGGCCCTGTGTATGCAGAGAGCTGATCTTTCCGTGGTGTTTTTGTGGATTTTCAGCTAAACTCAATAATCTCAAAGATAGTAAAAAACAAAAACAAACAAACAGAAAAACACTAAAAAACCAAGTTGGTCAGGAGAGCTACAAAAAACAAAAGCCCTCATGAGCTTAGATTTCTCAATAAAATAGTTACAGGACATTGTTCACACTGCAGGAGAAGGAATTTTTTCTATAGTTAGTTTTCATGTCCATGTTGCAACCTTCTTATTCATCTAAGTTGGAACTATCAGCCCCCATCCCACGCCTCCGAAGCTGTGTGTCCCTGCGCCTTAGCCCTCATGGAGTTCTTTTACATCTGAGCAGGCTGCGACCTCCTGGATGGTGGGAACTGATTTGTTTCCAAAGAGCATTTCTTGGCACAGAGCAGGTGCTCAAAGTTTTGGGTCTGAATGGCATTCAGGAGGGCTCTCAAGTGCAGTCTCTCCCTACCATGAGCTGCAGAAGAGGGACTCATTCATTATCTCACAGATAAGTGGAGTCAAATGCATATGTGCATGTGCGCACACACGCACACACTCACCACACAACCATTCCAGAAATCAGCATTACTTTTGGAGATCATGCGATCTGTTTCAGTGTCAAGAAATAGGCACATTTTCTTAATACAGCATAATCGATTCCATGCTAATACAGTGTAATTCTCTTCTACAGAATTCATGCTTTACATTAACATACTGAAAGGTGTCAGTGTCACTGGCCTCACATTCTTCCTCACCCCACAATTCTGCTCACCCTCCAGTGGACTCCAGGTCCTCTGGACCGCAAACACCTGGTGAAGACACTCAGGGTCAGTCAGGACCATGGAACCACAGATAGTGACACGAAGCCCTGCAGAAGCTTTTGAAGGCTGCTTTTCTGTCTGCTGGGTACATCGCTCTCCAGGGGGTCATTTTGGATACTTTCTTCCCATTAGAGAAAAAGGGAATATTAGAAAGTATAACCTTTCTGTGCAAGAATCACACACACCCTCTACCTTGTTGGGGTCAGTGGTGGGGAAGCAATGAAGGGAGTGGGGTGAAGGGAATTGGTTACAGAAACAAACTTCCAATTATAAAAACAGGATAGCACAAACATGTCACAGAAGTTTAGAGTAAGTAGAAGGTAGGTCACTGAAATGCTTAGGGAAGGATTCCCCAAGTGCTAAGATGGGAGCCCAGATGATTGAGCAGAATTTGGGTAGATGGAGAGCCTGGGGGCAGGGAAGGAGAGGGAGGGCATTCCTAGCATTCCTGAATGGAGGGTCAGCAAAGGCCAGAGCTAGGAATGGGCACAGTTTATGTGGGGTCAGGGCTGCCACGTGACCACTCTCTGTCCAGAGTCCAGACGGGAGAAGTTAGTGCATGAGAGAGCCTTGTAAAGACTGTGCATGCACATGTGTTTGAATAGAAATCATCATTTGCACACCCTGTCTCTGAAATACCTTTACCTCCCTTTCCTTAATCTAAAAAATATAGCATGAGTATGAGTAATGACAACAATATCTCACATGTATAAAAGTACAAACAATTTAAAAGAGGCTTTCATATATTTGCCTAATTTGTGACATTATATCATTAACTCATTTGAAGCGCTGCGACATATACCCACTTCCTGCGGCGTGAGGAGTGCTTATCAGTTTAGTGTTGCATTTGTAAAATGCCATTTATTTAAAATTATTGCTAAAATATTCCTTCTGTGCTCTAAGGAGCTGGTAAGATTCTGCATTTAGTACTTATTTGCTTTCAGAAGTGTGCTTCCTCCAGTAAGCCTGAGGAGAAGAAGCAAGAACATCTATCTTTTTATTTATTTATTCATTTATTTTGAGACAGAATCTTGCTTTGTCACCCAGACTGGAGTGCAACGGCACGATCTTGGCTCACTGCAACCTCTGCCTCCCAGGCTCAAGTGATTCTCCAGCCTCAGCCTCCTGAGCAGCTGGGACTACAGGCATCCACCAACATGTCCGGCTAATTATTGTATTTTTAGTACAGATGGGGTTTCACTAGGTTGGCCAGGCTGGTCTCGAACTCCTGACCTCATGATCTTCCCACCTCAGCCTCCCCAAGTGCTGGGACTACAGGCTTGAGCCACCATGCCCAGCCAAGAACATCTGTCCTTCAGAAGCACAGGGACTGAGCAGGATGAGTGAGCTATTGCCACTCCAAATCTCCTATTTCAACACCAAGGGTGGAAAGGAGCTGGGAATGTGGGGTGCAGGAATGCAACCCCAGGTCCCCAACTTCCCAACCTGTCCAAATAAGGGAAAAGCACCATTCAGCAAAACCAGTCTAACAATCCCCAGCTAGAAGGGGCTGAACCAATATTTTTGCATCTGTTTGTTGAAAGCTCCATGCTGTGGAGTATCATGAGTACCTCCTCCTCCTCAGAAATCGTCCCCACTGCGCTGTGATATAAAGCAAGCCTGTGGCCCCGGTGTGTGGAACAAGGTATTTTTGAAGACTGTTTAGATTTGCTGGGAATACCCTGAGCAGGTTTCTGCTGCCCTGGAGACTCGGGAAACCAGGGCTATACCCAGGTCACTGCCCATGGCTGGTGAAGGAATGGGACTCAGCCCTCAGGTTTAAACCTCATAGTTGAAGAGAGGATTCTGAGTTTTAACTTTCCAGGTGAGGAGTCACTGAAAGAGTACTGTATTTTTTCAAGTAGCCACCCTTTTTTGAATGCTTACTGTAAGCCAGGTTCTGTGCTTAGTTGAGAGTTTTACATCATCTAATCCTCAAAAAGATACATATTATCACTCCATCTCATATGTGAGAAACCTGAAAACCAGAGAGGTTGAGCAACTTACCCAACATCTTACAGCTAATAAACTACAGCACTGTGATTTTTGCATAGGTTTCTCTAACTCTCCTTAACTGTTCTTGTACATAAATCCATAATTTCATTCAATGAACTAAGTTCCTATCAAGTGCTTGGGGCTGGAAACACACCTGTGAATAAACAGACAAAGCTATGGCTTTCATGGACATTATATGCTGGTGGATAGAAGCAGAACATTCACAAATATACAACGTTACATGGAGGTAAGTGTCACAGGGAAAAATAAACCATGAAACTAGATGGCAAGAACTGGGGAGCAGGCAGTACTATTTACAAGGAAATGATGCATTCGTGATGACAGGACATAAAAATGCTTCCCAACATGTCAAGAACAATTTCTAAACTCCTGCAGCCTGTCATGGCCAGCTGTGATGACAATATGATGGCTCCCCAGCCAGCATGAGAGGAGTCCCTGCCAAATAGGTGTGTTTCAGCGTGTTGGAAATGCAGTCAGAAGGGAAATGTTACAGCACAGATGGACTGAATGATTGCGGATAATGATTTGATCCTGTGAGCCTCACTTCCCCTTACCTTGATTGGAAATGAATTCCCTCCCCTTCTTTCTTCCTAAGGAGGTTTTGAACACTGACTCCCACCCCACCAATCTGGAAACCATTTGGAGACTCCCAGGAGGAAAGGGCTATGGACCTCTGTGATTGCTGATATTGTTTTCATTAAATATGACGTGATTGGAAATTACCGGGGAAAACCGCTACCAATAAAAGGATGGGTTTCAAAAGATGTGACAAATGAGCATTTCTAAAGATTGGCCACAAAACCTAGTCGATGAACTATCAGTGTTTCTAAGCCATATAAGTAAGCAGTTTTATAAAGCAGTGTGATTTCAAAACTTTGAGAGAAAATGGTCCTATGCTTTAGAAAACAAGGGACTTAATAATGAAACAACGTATTTTGAGAGCATTACTTTCTCCAGAAGTACCAAGGTCTGTTAAGACCCACATAGATGACAAGGAGTTCTTGCATCCAAACAGATCTACCTAGCTGCCTGAGACACTCGGGATGTCAGACTGTAAACAGTGTATCAAAATCTTAGTGAGAACATTCAGTAAAACCAAATATCCTTTGTCTGTAGCGGGGGGGGGGGGGGGGGGGGGGGGGGGTTGAAAATGAACCTCAATTGAAAATAATTTTATACAAACCCATAAAACTCCATCATATTTTACACTGCTGACTCCCTTCTAACTCCTTCCAGCCTTTCCAAATTTTTTTGGTAGTACATAGAGTTTCAGTATTTAATTAACTTATTAAGTAATTAATGTAATGATTATTTCAAATCTTATATTCTCATTTCATCTCACCCGGGAAAAACTAAAACTTGATTTTACAGAAACCAGTTTTTCAGAATTGATAATATAAATGATCTTGTTTCTATTATAAATTTGCACACTAAGACTTCGCAATCTTTCCTGGATTCAAAAAGAGAAGTTAAGGTGAGTTCTTCAAATATATTAGCATTGTAATTATAAGTATAATATAGAGAAATACACAGCTTTTGAGGCTATTTAAATTTTGCCCTGTATGTCTTAATCACTTAATGAAATTCTTGGAACAAAAAGGTCCAATAAAAGCCAAAGGGGTGGTAGTGATTTAATTTACTATCATTTTATAAACTTTCTTAAATCTGTACAATCTAATATGAAAGCTACTAGCCACATGTAGCTATGAAGCATTTGAAGTGTAGCTCCTATGAATTGAAACGTGCTGTAAGTATAAAATGCACACCAGATTTCAAACGCTTAGTATAAAAAAATCAAAAACACCTTACTAATTTTCATATGAATTACATTTTGGAATAATAATATGTTGAATATATTGGGTTAAACCAAATCTGTTATTAAAGTTAATTTTACCTTTTTTATGTTTTTAGTATAGCTACCAGAAAATTTAAAAGTACATATGTGGCTGGCATTATATTTCTATTGGACAGTGCTGCTCTAAAGCTTAAGAAAGCACAAAATGTTTTTGATGTAAAGTATATTTTATTTGATACAAGCATGGCTACCCTCTAGCTCTCTTTTGGTTTCCATTTGCATGAAATATATTTTTCTATCCCTTCACTTTCAGTCTATGTCTGTTTTTAAAGGTGAAGTTAGTTTCTTGTAGGCAGTGTACAATTCAGTCTTATTTCTTTGCCCATTAGCCACTCTCCTATCATTTGATAGGAGAATTTAATCGATTCACATTCAAGATAATTATTGATAGTCAAGGACATACTACTGTCATTCTGTCAATTATTTTCTTGTTACTGTAATAACCTTGTTCTTTTCTTCCTGTCTTGCTGTCTTCCTTTGTGACTAGATTATTTTTCCCTAGTAGTCTTTTTGATTTCTTATATTTTATCTTTTGTGTAGCTACTATAGGTTTTTGCTTTGTGGTCACCATGAGGCTTACATATAACATCTTTTAGTTATAATAGGCTATTTTAAGCTGGTAACAACTTCATTTTGATTTCATACAATAGACCACACTTTTGCTCCATCCTTCTCCATTTAATGTTTTTGATGTCACAATTTATGTCTTTTTATATTGCATATTACTTAAATTATTGTAACCATTATTTTCTTAATAGTTTTGTCTTTTAACTTCATACAAAAGATATGTGATTTACATACCAGCATCACAGTATTAGAGTATTCTGAATTTTACTGTATTTTTTTTACCAGTGATTTTTATACTTAAAAATGTTTTCCTGTGACTAGTGTTCTTTTCTTTCAGCTCGAAGAGCTCCTTTTAGCATTTCTTATAAGATAGTTCTTGTGGTGACAAACTCCCTCAGCTTTTGTTTGTCTGGGAAAGGTTTTATATCTCTGTCATTTCTGAAGGCTGACTGTGCTGGGTACAGTATTCTCGATGGCAACTTTTTTTTCCTTCAACACTTTGAATATATTATTCCACTGTCTCCTATATACAGTGAATTGAATATACAATTCCACTGTATCCTGATAAGATTTCTGGTAAGAAATTTGCTGCTAGCCTTACTGAAATGCCCTATGTGATTTTTTTTTTTTTTTTTTTTTCCTGCTTGCAGGATCCTCTTTGTCTTTGATTTTTGACAATTTTATTATGTTTTGATGTAGTCTTGTTTAGGTAGAATTGAATTAGAGAACTTTTGACCTTCCCATACTTGGATATTTACCTTTTTCTCCAGGTGTGGAAAGTTTTCTGCTATAAACTTCACTTTAAACTTTCTACCCCTTTGTCTTTTCTCCTTCTTGAACTCCTAAAATTTAAATATTTGCTCTTTTGATGCTGTCCCAAAAATCTCATATGCTTTCTTCATTCCTTTTCATTGCATTTTCTCTTTTGTGTATTTTAAAGTAATCTGTCTTTGATTTTGCTTGATCAATTCTGAGTCTTTTGCTTGATCAATTCTGCTGTTGACTTTCTCTTTTTATTTTTTTTTTTGCATTTTTTATTTCATTCTTTTTTCAACTAAAGAATCTATGTTTGATATTTTTAAAATGATTTTAATCTCTTATGTTGGTAATTTATTGTTTTCCTGATTTTTGTTGTTTCTGTTTTCTTGAAGTTTGTTAAACTTCCTTAAAAACCATTATTTTGAATTCTTTGTCACCCATTTCATACATCTCCATTTCTTTAAGGTTGGTGACTGGTGCTTTATTTAGTTCTTTAGGTGGTAACATTTCCCTGATTATTCTTATCCTTGTAGTTGTTCGTTGGTGTCTGTGCATTTGGAGAAGTAGGTGCTTATCTCCTACTTATTCTTTGCAGACTGGCTTTGTCTGGGAAATTACTTCACCAGTCAGTCCCCTCAGAGATTCTAGGAATGCCTTCTGTCATGGTCCACAGGTAGGCTTGCTTTTGGAATCCTTGGGCAAGCTGGCCTGGTAACTGGATCAGCAGGTAGGTGGGCCTAGTGCCTGGGTCCAGGTTAGGTCTAGAGCCTGTAGCCAATGTAACATACCTATTGACTGAGTCTGAGAGGATGTACTTATAGTCTGGATCTGCAAGGGTGGGCCTGGAGCCTGTAACTGTGGGGTCCTGACTTGAAGCCTGGGTCCCCTGTGGCTGACCTGGTACTAGGGTAGACCTTGGGCCTGAGTATGGAGGGGCCACCCAAGTGCTGGGATGAGTCTGGTGCCTGGGACCACTAGAACCTGAATCCACAGGGTCTGGCGTAGTGCTGGGGCAAGACTGGAGCCTGAGTCCATGTGAGCAAACCTGGATCCTGGCATAGGCCAGCCTAGAGGGTGGAGTTACAGAGACCGGCCTGACACTGGGCAGGCCTGGAACCTGTGTCCATGGATGCTGGCCTGGCACTTGAGGCCAGGGGTGTCAATCTGGTGTTGAGGTGGGCTTGAAGCCTGGGGCTGTGTGGACCAACATGGCTCTGGGCTAACCTGGAACCTTAATCTGACCTGATGTTGAGTGGGCCTGAAACCTGGGACTATGGGACTGGGGAGTCCTGTTTCTAGAGAAGGCCTGGAGATTCCACCTATGAGGATTGGCCTGGCTCTGGGGCAGACCCAAACCTTGGGGCCAGTGGGGCCACTCACACTGGGGCCAATCTAGAGTCTTGGACTGTTAGAGTAAGCCTGGTGGTAGAGCAGGGCTAAGGATCAAGTTCACTGAGCAGCCTGGAGCTTGAGGCTGCAGGATCTTGCTGGTATTGAGGCAGGAATGGAGACTCCATCCTCAGGTACCAGCTTAAAGTCTGGGGCTGTCGGATCTGCCCAGCACTGGGTTTTACTGGTGTAGCCCTGGTGTTGGAGTTCAAGACAAACTCCAGTGCTCACTCCCCTCTCCTTTCTTCAAGCAGAGGGTGTTTCTCTCTACGCTGTGTTGCCTGGTGTTGGAGGATGGATGATGCAGGTAATGTAAAACTGTCCTTCCTACTCTCTTCAACGAGTCTTTTCTTATTTCTGTGCTACACACAGAATAGGTGCTATTATCTGTCACCTGGTTTTCTTAGCTTTTGTGAAGGTATTTTTGTGCGTGGATAGTTATTCAGATTGAAGTTTCTATTTGGGGATAAGTATTGGAAAGTCTTATTCCACCATCTTGCTGACATCTCAACAAAGAAAGTGTTTAATTCAGTTGACCCCGAGGAATTTTTAAAGGAATTTGCATGTTATATTTATAGAAGACTCACCTAAGAGGGCATCAAGATTATATTAGTAAGTATATGCCTTATATACCCAACTCTGCTTCAAACAAGAACAATGACAGGAAAATATGAATAAGTAAGTAAAATGATATAAGTAGGTTTAAAGCAAGACAAAAATTTATATGAACCACACCAGGCACCTGGACCGGAAAACAAGGCAGTCAGTAGTATATACACAAAGCTCTGGGCCTGCTTCTGGGGCAGGAAGCAAGCAAAGGCATCTGGGAATTTGGCTCATCTGAAGTAATGGTAATTAAAATTACTCTATATAAAATGGCAACAGGAATCAAGCCAGAGATTGGGTTGGAAATCCCTCTAATTTAAACAAGGAAACAGAAAAGTCTAGGGAAGTTTCTGCTGATTGTTTCCTGGGAATACTGTCTCTTTGGTAGGAAATAAAACGGCCTCATCTCCAGGATCTGAAACTGACTGCTGGCTCTATGACCAGATTGGCCATAAGTCTTAGTCTTTGGTATCATAATCTTTAAGTGATAATCCTTAAATTGTATGAAGCTCAAATCTGCAACATAAGACATATTTTGGTTAAAGAGCCCCAGGGAGCTCGGGGGAGGCCATCACAAAAACTAGAGAGGAAAGAGTGGTAGAGAAGAAAAACAAAAACCAAAAAGGTTTAATTGTTTCTTAAAACGAACCTAGAAGCCATAATACCAAAAACAAAGAAATGCTATGCAAAGCCAATATGAATCACCAAGAAGAAGATGCCTTTGACGAAAGTACAAAAAGAGTCTGACAAAGGCTTTAAAATAGGCAATTTAGGGTAATAAAGGAGATAAGTTAAAGAATAATATCCACTGAAAGTAAGATATAAAATTGGCAAACAAAAATAAGAATAAATTAAACAAAACAGGTGGATCTAAAAAATGTAAAAAATTTAAACATAAAAAAATCTATTGGAAAAAATCTTGGCAGAGAAATTGTATAGAAAGTACAAGGGCATTAGAAGATAGTACTGAGGATTTCATTGGATTGCATCACAGAGACAAAGAGAAAAAAAATGACAAAATAAAGGACTTGGAGGATAAATGAAAGATCTGACTTATACATGGCTAATAGAATTTTCCAAAAAGGTAGAAAAGCAATATTCGAAGAGATATTTCCTGATGTTTTTCCAGAGCTGAAGAAAGACATGAGGCTTTAGAGCAAAGTCCAAGCACCCAGAGGTATAGACAGATAGTAATTGTACAAGATAATATACATAGTGAGACTACAAATCATTGAGAACAAATAGAGGGAAACCCTTCAAAGCTACTAGAGATAAAAAGGTTACTTACAAAGGACTTACAGTTAAACTGACAGCAACTATAGGTACCAGGATTCCAGAAAATAATTATATGCTCAAAATCCTAAGTAAAATTAACTCAGACTAAAGTTTTATACCCAAACTATCATCTGAAAAATGAAAATAAATAGCCCAGGAGCAGTGGCTCACACCTGTAATCCCAGCACTTTGGGAGACTGAGGCGGGTGGATCACGAGGTCTGGAGATCGAGACCATCCTGGCTAACACTGTGAAACCCCATCTCTACTAAAAATACAAAAAAGTAGCCGGGCGTGGTGGCACACGCCTGTAGTCCCAGCAACTCGGGAGGCCGAGGCAGGAGAATCGCTTGAACCCGGGAGACAGAGGTTGCGGTGAACCGAGACCACACCACTGCACTCTAGCCTAGGCGATAGAACGAGACTCCATCCCCACGCCCGCCCCCCAAAAAGAAAAGAAAAGAAATAAAGGCAATTTTAGACTCTTAAAGAAAGATCAAGAGAGTTTACCATTAATTAATGCTCATGAGCACAAATATTAAAGGATATATTTAAGTAAAAAGAAAAGTGGACCCAGAGGGAAGGCATATAGAATACAAGAAAGAGTGGTAAACATAATATTAACAAATTATGTCAGTTTATTAATTTAATGTGGATAATTTTAAAAGCTATTTTAGCAATTTTGAGGGGAAATCTTTAAAATCTCTAGGAGGTAGTTATTTAATAGGTAGTTAAATATACCCAGAGGTCTTGAAACATTCAGAAATTTTCTCAATAAATTTAGATGTTAGGAAAAATACTATAGTCGAAGATTAGAGATGGTAATTGAAATACCAAAAATAATAGAATTAAAATAATAGAAATGCTTCCAAGCCAACAGAGTGGAGAGAAATATTCATGGAGGATATTATTTTAAAAAAAGCTTTATCCAAAAGAAGGCATGGAAATACATTTTTTAAATCCAATAAAAATGGGTAGTAAAAGGAAAATAGGGTAGTAGAAATAAATGCAAATATGTCAGTGATTATAACAATGAAAATGAATTAAATTCATCTGATAAATGACAGAAACTAACAGATTAGAACTTTGTAAGCCAGCTATTTGATGTCTATAAGAAACACTAAACAAAATCTCCAGCAAGATGACACAGAAAGATTGAAAGTAATGGGAAAAGTGGAAACTTGCAATTAATAATTGTTAAATTAAATAAGTAGAAGGCCATTGGCCTGAGGCTGTGTTGATACTTTAAATTCCTACATAACAAACTGCAACCTAACTTAATGTATAAACAAACTGAAACTTAATTTATGAGTACAGCAAGTAGCTGAGTTTCACCCAATCACAGGCAGCCAGCTCACTATGCCATGCCCAAACAGGAAAGTGCCACATCACACCATGTTCAAATAAAGCAGAAGTTTACCTGTAACCAATCAGGTGATTTCTTTACTTTGCTTCTGTGTTCAGCCTGTAAAAGCTTGCTGCATGCATTGCTAGGCAGAGCTCTCTGAACCCCTTCTGGCTTGAATGCTTCCTGATTCATGCATCTTTCTTTGTTCAAATAAATTCTGCCAAATTTAATTAGTCTAAAGTTTTTGTTTTAACATAAGCAAAGAAATTTTGTGTAACAGTATCAGTATTAGACAAAACAGAATTTCAGACATAACACATTAATAAAAGTAAAGATAACTACACATAATAACAGAAACTGAAATTCACTAAGAGATCGTAAACACAAACATACATCTGGAAAATTTTTGACATGTCTTCTTAAGTAACTTATGAGGGCAAAAAGGGAAATCATAGTAAATGTCACAAAATATTCAAAGAGCATATGTATTTTAAGCCTATGACTTTAGGGACATAGACATGTATGACAGAATTAAAAAATATTTACAACAGAATGAAAGTACTACTTATAAAAATGTTAGCTGTAAGTGCTTCTTAAAGGTAAACATGTCATTTTAAGTGAATTAATTTAAAAAGTAAACATAATTAAGTTTAAGAAAGAGCAAATCCAAAGAAGTTTTAAAAGACAGCAGAAATTAATAATATAGAAAAAAGAGAAGCAGTAGAGAGGATGAAAAGTATCAATATCTGTTTTTTAAATGGCTTTACAAAAATATAATTCACATAGTAGTTCACATAGAATTTAAAGTTAACAGTTCAGTGATTTTTTAGAGTATTCACATAATTACACAACCTTACCACAATCTAATTATAGAATATGTTCATCACCCCAAAAGGAAGCCCTGTGATTCTCCTAGAAATCTCTAGGCAGTTAGTCACTACCTAGAGGTCACTAGACAACCACTAATCTTTCTTTTTCCTTACACATATAGTAATAAAAATTAACAACAACAACAACAAAGCAACTTTTCACAATGAAAAACCCAGGTCCAAGTGGCTTCACTGGTGAATTCTACTAACCATGTAAAGAAGAATGCCAACCCTTCATAAACTTTTCCAAAAAATAAATGATGAGAGGCTTCCTTCTATAAGACCAGTATTACCTGACACCAAAACCAAAGATATCAAAAGAAAGGAAAACTACATACAAACTCTGTAACATGACAAGAAGTTTCGGCATCATTCAGTCTCAAAAGTCAATTCTGTCATCCAGAGGTAAGAAAGTTGACCATGAAGAGTATGCACATATCTAAGAGTTCTTAATGGCGGCAAGTTTGATTTACCCACATTTACATAGATTGGTGCATGCCCACAAGAGGGAGCCTCCAAAAATGGCAGCCGGAATTAGATTCCATGATACTATACATTCCATTCCTACTTGCACACATAGGATGTCAAAGTTTGGAAGCTCCTCCTCTTTGAAGGAAATGCACTAGTTTCATGAATGAGAGCAAGGCTGCCCATGAATAACTGTTGAACTAAGCTGTCAGGATGTATTCATTTTCACTCTCAGAGACGCTTTCCTCATTATCACCCACAGCAACTCAGTCCCCTGAGCTTTCTTCTCCACTCCTTGTCAAAGTCTCTGAGAATGTTCATTTACATTAAAGTATAATGAATGATAACAATACAAAAAAGATTTCAATCAGATTCTGTGCATTTCACCAAAGATTTGACCTTAAAGCTGAAGACTGGACATGGATCTGTCATCAGACAATTTTTAAAAATTATTTTTGGTAGTGATAGAGTCTTGCTATGATGCCCAGGCTGTTCTCAGACTCCTGGCCTCAAGTGATCCTCCCTTCTCAGCCTCCCAAAATGCTGGGATTACAGGCGTGAGCCACCATGCCCCTCCTGTCATCAAACAAGTTGATAAGGAATAATGTAAGGGGTAAAACCTTGTGAGTACAGAGAGCCTCTTGATTTTCCTAGTACCTAAAAACACTACATTTACCAAGAATCTACTTTAACTCTGATGCCAAATTCTAGGAAACTGGAAACGAAGAAGTAAGCACTCTTAGTATGCCTATTTGCAGATACCGCCTGAAATTTGTCCAGCTATACATAGAAGAGGTTCTGTAAGCAAGCAGGGTACACAAAGAAAACACATTTATCTGCAAGCCATGCTTTCTAGACGAATCTTGTGTTTCTTCCCAAAGATATATATTTAACCAAGATTATTGAAAATCTCTGTAGATGCAGTCTCAGAAATATGTATAAATGGCTTTAAAACTCTTATTAATTTCAATAACATGGGACTCTCAAACAGACCTTTATACTCCTTTAACGATTTAAAAGACATTTCTAGTATCTGATAAACAGTCACTTTGAATCACAAGTATTTACCACTATAATCACAGGGGAATGTGTGGCTCAGCCTCTGAAAGCCCCATTTCCCTCCTTTGCCCCTGAGATTAAGAGCATCCAAAAGACAGGTATTATGTTTGCTCTGGGACCATGCAGTCCCTTAATTCCCATTGGCACCATCTGGACTAATTCCATTTTAAGACCAACTAGGTGGGGTCTTCTAATCACTGGCAGATCTCTTATCACAAAGTCAGATCTCTGTAACTACCAATGGCTTAATCCTTCTTCCCTTGCAATGCCATGTAAAGTGTTAGTCCTCGGCTGTTTTATTAGAAAAATAGCAGAAGGCTGCAGTATAGGAAATCTGATGAAACATGGAGTGACCTCATGAGTTAAAAATGGGGACAACTAAAAAACAAAATGAATGGTGGAAAGAACTCAAGTTTCTATTAATGTCTTTAGGTTACAAAAGTGGGGCAAAGGGTTGACATGAAGGCAAATGTGTAGATAGAAACCAACAAAAAAAGAGCATTCAGTGGAGGAGTGCTTCTGGGACGGCGCTGGGAGACTGCTCATTTTATTTTATTATGTAATAAAAAGGAAAAATGGAGGTGTTTTTGTTCAAGAGGATCAGACCAAAGGAGTGTGCGTTGTACACTGTGAACTCATTCAGAGGAACCAACATATTTTACAGTAAAGTTGTCTAAAAATAACTTGCTTCAGCAGTTCTGGGACATTTTTTCAGTCTTTTGCCAAGAATCCAATTAATGTGTGTTGCCTTTTTCTTTCAGGCAATATGACGTGGATTTTATATCACATATTTTTTTTTTTTTTTTTTTTTTTTTTTTTTTTGGAGACCAGAGTCTCGCTCTGTTGCCCAGGCTGAAGTGCAGTGGCTCAATCTCTGCTCACTGCAACTTCCACCTCCCAGATTCGAGCAATTGTTCTGCCTCAGCCTCCCGAGTAGCTGAGACTACAGGCGCCCATCACCACACCCAGCTGATTTTTTTTGTATTTTAGTAGAGACAGGGTTTCCCCATGTTACCCAGGCTGGTCTCCAACTCCTGAGCTCAGGCAATCTGCCCGCCTCGGCCTCCCAAAGTGCTAGGATTACAGGCATGAGCCACTGTGCATGGCCTCTCATATTCTTTTATAAAGAAAATTCTCACAGCCAAGTGGATGTGAATAATGTGGTATGTGAGCAGCTAAGATGCTAAGGTTCATTATGCCATTACTTGATTCTCTCCAGCCCAGGATGTTGATACAGATCAGTTAACCCAATGAAACTACTCTTACTGGTCTCCTCTTCTCATTCCCATATTCCACCATATTTCACTTCTGCAGAGAGCTGGTGCTCAGACTGTGCCTCTGTGAAGCTGGCAGTGAGTGGGCAAGTGAGAAGACTCAGAGTAGAAAATAGGTTCCAGGCATGGACTTTCATTGTTACTCAGAGTTTATGTAAGTAGCTACCAGGAAATAATTAAATCCAAAAGGTGAGGCTGGCCTATCTTCCTGGGGCATCAATGAATAATAATAAAACACTTTATTAAGAAAATCATGCCAGATCTATTCCAGAATAGGATGTACATGAACTTTTAAGGTAAAACACAATAAACTTCAAATATGCTTCACAATTTTTTTTTCTAAGTGGGCCACTTTGGGCTGAGCCTCCAACTTCCTAGGAGCCTCTCACCACACATTATACAGCATAATTTCAGGAAACATCTGCAGTGGATTATTCATTTCTGTGAGTATTGTCAATCTAACGAAACAGTCACTATGGATTTTAAAAGTGGATTAGACCTTAAACATAATCTGGCCTGATCTATTATTTTAAAGATGAAGTTAAGAACAAAGATAAAAGGTACAGAAGGTCTTCTGGCATTTTTCTTTCTCCCTAACAGGGTCCAGAGCTAAAGGTTTTCATGCCCTGACCTATTGAACATCCTCCAAACACACCACTGTGTCTTTGCATACAATCTTCCTCTTCTATGCAATGCCTTCTTTTTTTTTTTTTTTTTTAAAGATGGCGTCTTGCTCTGTTGTCCAGGCTGTAGTATAGTGGTATAATCTCAGCTCACTGTAACCTCCACCTCCCTGGTTCAAGCAATTGTCCTGCCTCAGCCTCTTGAATAGCTGGGATTACAGGCATCCACCATCATACCTGGCTAATTTTTGTGTTTTTAATAGAGACAGGGTTTCACCATGTTGGCCAGGCTGGTCTCGAACTCCTGACTTCAGGTGATCTACCCGCATGGGCCAAAGTGCTGGAATTACAGGCGTGAGTCACCGCACACAGCCTATGGCTTCTTTTATTGAAAATTGTTGCTTGCAATTTAAGACCCAGCTCAAAATCATCTCCTTGTGGAAATCTTTCTCTACTCACCTTTTTCTACTCTCTACTCACCTTTCTCTACTCAGCTGCTCCTTCCTCTGTGTTCTAATAGATCTTTAAATATAATTTGGTTTTAGTCCCTCTCATCAAAAAAAAAAAAGTAAACAATATCCTTTCTGGAGCTCCCTCTCCAGTTGCCATCCTTTCCATTTTCTCCCCTTCACAGCTAAGATCCTTAAAAGAATTGCTTCCATATTCAGACTTTACTTCCTCACTTCCATTTCCTTTTCAATTCACTCTAACTGGCTTCTGACCCCTCCACTCTGCTGAAATTATTCTTGGAAAAATGCAGCAATGACTTCTGTACTACCCAATCCAATGGCTGATTGCCAGTTCTTATTGCACTTTTTCCCTGTCTTGAAGATTGTATACAGTTGACCATCACCTCTTTAAAACACCCTTGGCTTCTTAGACACCACACTATTGGTTTTCCTCCAATGACTTGAGGCATTCCTTCCAATTTCCTTGAGAATTCATCCACCTCTCCTGAAACTTCAGTGTTAGAATTCTTAGAGTTTATACCTCAGTACTCCTCTTTCTTTCTTGGTGATCTAATTCACTCCCTGGCTTCAAATTCTGTATCAATATCTACAACTTTCAACAACAGGTCTACAGGTAATCTCTTTCTGAGTAAGAGAAATTGCAAATCCAACTGCATACTTACATTGCTAGCACTATCATGAATGATCATAAATGATAAAATACCACTGAAAACTAGCTAAAATAAAACAGAGACAGAGACACAGAGAGAGAAAGAGAAAGGGAGACAGAGACAGAGAAAGAAATGTATTAATAGACAAATGCCAAGTCAGCTCATGTAACCAAGCTAGGGGCAGAAGCAAGGGAACGCCTCTATTCTCAGTAGTCTTTTTTTTTCTGCCTCTTCTCTTCCTGTACGGTACCCTCATTCTTTCAAGCCAACATCATCCCCATAGAGGTGACATGTTCATCAACAGCTCTGAACTTACAGGTTCACAGCTCTGCAAACAGAGTATAAAAATTTGTTCTCCCCATTCAGATTAAGAGACGTAATTAGATTGGTCCAGTGAGATTCATATGGCTTTTCTAGGAATCAGTCATTGTGGTCTGGGCATGACGATATTCTGATTGATTTAAATTGGGCCATACGTACACCCCTAATTACTAGAGGAATAATATTGGGTCAGGCAGTCACCTAATTAGTATCATTTAAACTATTCAACATTTCCATCTAGGTCTCTCACAGGTATCTCGTTGACAGTATCCACAACTTAATAATGTTTCTCCAAAAACACGATTGTTCCTCAGTATTTTAAATGTCAAAAAATGGCATAAACATTCATGAAATTGCTCAAGCAAGATACTTTAGAGTTATGCTTGACGGCCCCTCTCCCTGCTGTTATTGCCTAGCCCAACCCACCATCCAACTACCAAGGTCTATCAATTCTACATCTAAGACAGTTAGGATCAGTCTACTTCTTTCTGTCTGCAATATCGCCCTTGTAGTCCAAGACAATGCCACTCCATACCTAGATTACTGCAGTAGCATCCCAACTGGTCTCTAACTGTCCACTCTTTTTTTTTTTTGAGGGAGAGTTTCACTTTTGTTGCCCAAGCTGGAGTGCAATGACGCGATCTGGGCTCACTGCAGTCTCCACCTTCTGGGTCCAAGTGATTCTCCTGCCTCAGCCTCCCAAGTAGTTGGGATTACACGTGCCCACCACCACACCAGGCTAATTTTTTGTATTTTTAGTAGAGGAGGCGTTTCACCACGTCGGCTATGCTGGTCTGGAACTCCTGAGGTCAGGAGTTCCAGACCCACCACCTCAGCCTCCCAAAGTGTTGGGATTACAGGTGTGAGCCACCACACCTAGCCTGCACTCTTGATCTCCTCACATTCTTTGTCCTAGAGGCAGAGTAACTTTATGAAATTTAAGACTTACCATACCTTGCTTCTGCTTAAAACCTTAGAAGAGCTTCTCATTGTTCTTGAGATAAGCCCTGCATTCCTCATTTGCCCTGGGAATCCAAACTTTGCTTTCTTTCTAACCTCATCTTTTCCTACCCTTTCTTTTCCCTCTTTTAAAATGCTTCAACTATATCAATCTTTCCATTTTTGAAATGTAATCTGACATTTTTGGGGGGTACTTGGCTTTCACATGTGCCAGGCAAACATCTTGTTACATGTTCTCCAGGCCTTGGCCTTTTTCACATCACTCATCACAGCTTTAATACTTACAATGCAAATGTTTAACTGTGAAGTTCTTAAGACCAAGGACTGCACCTGTCTGGCTTTACATAGTACTTAGCGCTTAGTAGACGTTCAATAAATATTTGTTGAATGAATGGTCATCTCATTTTACTACAGTTCTTTACATACCTGTATTTTCTGCCAATATATGAGTTCATTCTTTTATTTTACAACTATTTATTGAGTGCCCACCTTGTGCTAAGGAGAGAGTTAAATATCAGGGACAGAGGCATGAAGATGGTAGAGAGGATTCTTACCTTTAGACATTTATAACCTTACTACTATGCAACAACTATGTGTTTTTTCTTTCTATGTCTCAATTCCTGGCAGATACTGTTTAATGAATGTCTGCTGAATGAATACATGAATGAATCAATGGGCATTGTGATCTTGACCACCAACTACTCTCTGTTCTTTTTGCTGTTCCCAGTCCTGCATGTTTCAAATCACCAGAAGTTTCATGGCAGAGAAAAATGGTTTTTTTCCTCTGCTATGGGTTTCCTGGCTGACAATGAGCTGCGTCAAACATGATGATCATCCCTTAGGCAGAAGTGAGATAGAGAGGTCCAAGCCAGGATGCTGGCATCAGGAAGGAAAGAAGGGTATAGACACAGGGCATCTGGGAGCCTTGGGGCAAAGGTATGCCAATGGTGGGAGAAAGGAAGAGGAAAGAAAAGACAAATGGGGATGAGGACTGTTCTTTTTTTTATGAAGAAGGCTGTTACAATCCCCTTTTTAAAAAATTTCAATAGCTTTAAAAGTACAAGTTGTTTCTGCTTACATGAATGAATTGTATAGTGGTGAAATCTGGGCTTCTAGTGTACCCATCACTCAAATATTGTACCCAGTAGGTAGTTTGAGAACCATACATTTTTCATCGAAATTGCTTACTTAATGTGTGTCTTCGACTGTGCATTGTGAACTTTGTGGTAGAAGAAGCAGTGTTTGCTTTGATTTCCAGAGTATCCAGTGCCAGTCAGCACAAACATACATACTCGATGAATGAATGAATGAATGAATGCTCAACATCTCCCAGAGAACATACATCCAGTGGCTGGTTCTGAGGCTCACCCTATCCAGGTAAGCAGGAAACTCTTGAGAGAAGGTTTCCACACCCAGGTATTCCAAGACATCTCAAAACCATGGTCAAGAGGCAAATGGATCTGCTACTTGATAGTTGAAAATTCTCAGAAGAAAAAAAAATGTTTCATAGAGATGAAAAGTCCAAAAATACATTTGTGCCTAGAAGGCATAGCAGCATAAATGAATAAATCCTATTGGGTTAATCTTTTAAGAAAAGAGGTGGTAGTGATAGTGGGATATATAATATGACATATATAATATTGAGAGGTGAAGCCAGCTGGACTTCCTGGGTTGAGTGGGGACTTGGAGAACTTTTCTGTCTAGCTAAAGATTTGTAAATGCACCAATCAGTGCTCTGTGCACCAATCAGTGCTCTGTGTCTAGCTAAAGGTTTGTAAACACACCAATCAGCACTCTGTATAAACGGACCAATCAGCATTCTGTAAAATGGACCAATCAGCAGGATGTGGGCAGGGCCAAATAAAGGAATAAAAGCTGGCCACCCAGCCAGCAGAGGCAACTGGTTGGGTGCATGCTGCGTTTAGGAGGTGTAACACTCACTGCGAGGGTCTCTGGCTTTTTTCTTGAAGTCAGTGACACCAGGAACCCACCAGGAGGAACCAGTTCTGAACACAATATGACAAAGCTTTGGGTACCTAAGTTGAAACGGAGATACTTTTAGGGAGAAAAGGGGGCCAAAAAAAAAAAAAAAAAAGCCTGAAGACCTCAAACATAAAATTAGCAGGGAATTTTACCCAGAGCAAGTATAATTTTGTGCCTTTCCTGACAAGTCAAAGCACTGTCACATAAGAGCTAAACAGATCATCTCTAGAATCCAGTGGCTTAGGATCGACTCATGGCCCTGTTGATTCTGGACAAGTCATTCAGTATATCTAGGGGTCAGTAATTTTATTTGAAAATGAGGACCCATCTCTGAAGGTGTTGAGAGTATTCAATGAAGGAATTCTTGGAAAACACGTGGCGTGTGTTACCAGGGCGGTAAATATTAGGTATTGCTACTACTTACACAGATGACTCGGCGTGAGGGATGGTCACCATTTGAGCCAATCTACGATCTTGGGGATTCCAGGGAAAACCGGAGGAAAGTGGGGAGCCGTTGTGTTAATCTACAGGAGAAATGTTCGCACAGAGCAGGGCACACTGTCCGCGCCCGGTGAGTGGTGACTGTCCTTCCTTCCACTTCTGTCATCTCCCTATTTCTATGACGTTAAATTTGAAGCACACAGTTCTCCCTACTGTGCCTTGTGGCTTCCCTGTGCCCAGGAAAGCTTTTCTGGTCTGGAGATGGCAGAAGGCAGCCTAGCAGCTAAGCCAAGGGAAAAAGGGTCAAAAATGCAGATCAAAGAGTTTTCCTTTTAAAGAAGTACCTATTTTAAGGTTAGAATCTAATCAAGCACAAATAATGCAAAGTTATAAACCCACTTTTTTTTCTTCTTCAGTATTTTAAGAGCTCAGGAAGGGGGCGAGGGCTGTTTCCTGGCTCTGGGCAAATGTGTGAAGGAAGTGAAGTGCAGTGCCCTGGACCACCTCCTTCCCCTATCCCCTTCCCCATTCTGTTCCCCCAAGTTCGTTACCAGGCACTCTAGGCCCAGATCTGTCCCGTTTCCCAGGCAAAATCATCTCTCAAAAAGGATCTGAAACTCATTTACGTTAAAATACACGTGAGGATTGCAGGGGAAAGCGTTGCCCCAAGATTGGCCTTAGCTTTAAATAAACCAACCCCTGCAAGAGGCAGCAAAGCTTCCTCAGGAGGTACCAGCATCCTGCTAGTTGCTCTTTTTTAATGTTAGCAATGTTTATATAACACTGTCCAGAATCGAGACATCGAGTAGTTAACTTTCATAATATTCTTATCGCCAGAACAGTGTTAATATACATGAACGTATTTTGTAATCATTTTTAATGGTTTTTTTTTTTTTTTTTTTTAGTTTTTATTTTAGGTTCAGGGGTACATGTGCTAGTCGGTATGTTTAAAGTGGACTCATCCTGGAATTCCCATCTCACTACTCAGGCTGTAAGTTGAGCTGCAGCATTTAAAGAAAGGCACCAAGGGTAAGAGAGAGCTGTGCTAGCACTCAGAAAATAATAAGCATTTTCATTCCCTTTTGGCAGAAGGAAGTGGAGGCCCACTCTTTTATTCCATCCTCCCCTCAATTTAAAAATTGTCCAAAGTAGTTATGTTACCGGTGGAGGGTGTCCAGGTTCTTGGCGTTTTGAACAGAGAATTGGACAAAACACACAAAGCAAAGAAATAATGAAGCAACAAAAGCAGAGATTTATTGAAAACGGAAGCGCTCCACAGGGTGGGAGCAGGACCAAGCAAGCGGCTCTAGAGAGCTGGTTACAGAATCTTCCAGGGTTTAGATACCCTCTAGCGGTTTCCCATTGGTTACTTGGTGTACACCCTATGCACATGAAGAGGATGAAGTGATGTTCAAAGTTATTTACTTGGTCATAGAGACTTGGAGTTTTTCATTTGATTTAGTGTGAGGAACTACTTACGTAACTCCAGACCCTATTCTCCTGCCTCAGTTATGTATTGAGAACCAGAGGCCTTGTGGTCTCTCTTTTAGCAGGTCCAGGTTAAAACCCTGGAAACCAACATTTCTAACAAGCATTGTGGGGTCATGGAGATTAAACGAGGGACTTATTGAGAGGCTCTTGGCCTTGCATGCCTGGGGTCAAGAGAGTTGGTTATTATTTGAATCTTGTATGTCTCTTCCTGTAGCCTCATTTGGAAGGGCAAGTCTGACTTCCCATTTAGGCTCTCCTTAATCGTCAATTGCAGGCATTTCAAAAGAGCCTCTCTTTCCTCTGCGGGCCGTTCCACATGTTGCTGACAGATTCATCTTTCTTTTTTTTTTGTTTGAGACAGAGTCTCGCTCTGTCGCCCAGGCTGGAGTGCAGTGGCTGGATCTCAGCTCACTGCAAGCTCCGCCTCCCGGGTTTACGCCATTCTCCTGCCTCAGCCTCCAGAGTAGCTGGGACTACAGGCGCCCGCCCCCTCGCCCGGCTAGATTTTTGTATTTTTCAGTAGAGACGGGGTTTCACTGTGTTAGCCAGGATGGTCTCGATCTCCTGACCTCGTGATCCGCCCGTCTCGGCCTCCCAAAGTGCTGGGATTACAGGCTTGAGCCACCGCGCCCGGCCAGATTCATCTTTCTATAGCACAGCACTGATCGTGCTTGCCACCTTTTAAAAAAGATAGCAAGGGCTATCTGATCCTGGCTATCTTTTTAAAAAATTGAATTATTTTGTTCCCACATTTAAAATGAAATGTAAACTCTCTTTTGCAGCTTCAGAGCCCCTGCATGACTTAGTCCTTGCTGATCTTCATTTCCTACTGTTGCCCCTCCTGCTCCCCAGGGTCCAGTAACACTCATGTAACTGATCCTCACCTGCCTCCTCGCTCACTCCTGCCTCAAGGCCGCAGGCTTCCTCTTCCCTTGCAAGGAAAAGGAAGACATTATTGCTGTACCCCATATCCTTGCATGACTGGTTCCACTGCATGGTTAGTTCTTGGCTCAACAATTACCTCCCACTAGAGCAGCATCCCAGAATCCATCACATTACGCTTTCTATTTTTATTTTTTTACAGCACTTCGATCATCCGAGATGACTTTGTTTATTTGTTTTCTTGCTATTATCTTTCCACCTCCCTCCAGGATGTAAGCTGCCTGGGTTTCCTGTTCATGGTTCACTGTTGTTACCTCTGCTGCCTGGATAGCAGTTGACACACGGCTGGCTTTCAAAAAGCATTCTGCATAGAGCCATATTATTCCTCTTTCACGGCCCTACATCTTTTTTTCAGAATCAAGTACACATTCCTCCACCTGCCAGTGAAGAACCTGCATGGTTTTGCCCAATCCACTTGCTATAAATAAACTACGCTCATGTAGCTTCCTTTTTATTATAACAATTTACACATGACGTTGAAATTAGCCACCTGGGTTTCTGTCTCCTACCCTTTGCTCCTCAAGGGGAAGTTTGTGGATCAGTGTCATTGGCATCACCTGGGAGTTCGTGAGCGTTACAGACCCTGAAGCCTGCAGACCTACGGACTCCCCATTCCTATTTTAACAAGAGCCCAGGTGAATAGAACGCGCCTTGGGCCACACCTCATAATTACTAAAGGGGTAATATTAGACCACACAGTCAGCCAGTGTGTTTGGGCTAACCTATTCAGTATTCCCGCTTGGACATCTCACAGGCATGTCAAGCTGACAGTGTCCAAAACCGAACTATACCATTCCTCCAAAAAACGTCATTCTCTTCCACTGTTCTCAGAAAATGAGAGCTACTGTCCTAAAATAATTTGTGAGCTATTCAAAGGCACAAACTCAGTATTATTCACCTTCATTTCCTACATGGAACGTCCTCAATGTTTGCTGAGCTGAATTTATTTTATTTTTAATTGATATATAATAGAAGCACATATTTCAGGGGTACCTGTGAGAATTTAATGCATTTATATAATTTGTGTGTGTGTGTGTGTGTGTGTGTGTGTGTGTGTGTGTGTGTGTGTGTGTTTGAGACAGACTCTCGCTCTGTTGCCCAGGCTAAAGTACAGTGGCACGATCTCGGCTCACTGCAACCTCTGCCTCCCAGGTCCAAGCAATTCTCTTGCCTCAGCCTCCCCAGTAACTGCAACTACAAGTGTGTGCCACCACACCCAGCCAATTTTTTTCATTTTTAGTAGATTTGGGGTTCCACCATGTTGTCCAGGCTGGTCTCGAACTCCTGACCTCAAGTGATCCTCCCACCTCAGCCTCTCAAAATGCTGGGGTTACAGGTGTCAGCCAGCACGCACAGCCCATTCATATAATTTGTAAAGATCAGATCAGTATAATTGGGATATTCATCACCTTAAATATTTATCTTTTCTTTATGCTAGAAACATTCAAATTATTCTCTTATAGCTATTTTGAAATAAACAAACAATTGTAAACTGTAATCACCCTACTGATCTATCAAACACTAGATCTTATTTCTTCTATCAAACCGTATATTTCTACTTGTTAATCAACTTCTCTTCATCCGCCCACCGTCCTACCCTTCCCAGCCTCTGGTAACCACCAGTCTACTCTCTATCTTCATGAGATCAATCTCTTTTAGCTCCCACATATGAGAGTGAGAAATGTGGTATTTGTCTTTCTGCGCTTGGCTTATTTCGTTTAATGTAAAGACTTTCAGTTCCATCCATGTTGTAGTAAATAACAAGACTTCTTTATCTTTTCTTTTATTTTCTTTCTTTCTTTTATTTTATTTTTTTTTTTTGAGACAGAGTCTTGTTCTGTCACTTAGGCTGGAGTACAGGGGTGCAATCATGGCTCACTACAGCCTTGATCTTCAAAGCTCAGTCAATCCTCCCACCTCAGCCTCCTGAGTAGCTGGGACTACAGGCATGTGCCAGTACACCCCACTAAGTTTTTAATTTTTTGGAGAGATGGGATTTTGCCATGTTGTCCAGAGTAGTTTCAAACTCCTGGGCTCAAGTCATTCTTTTTATGGCTGAATAATATTGCAGTGTCTACATATGCCACATTTTCTGTATCCATTTATCCATTGATGGACACTTAGGTTGATTCCTTATTTTGATTAGTATGAATAGTGCTGCAGTAAACATAAGAGTGCAGATATCTCTTTGATATATTGATTTCCTTTCGTTGGAAGATATACTCAGCAGTGGAATTGCTGAATTACATGGTAGTTCTATTTTTAGTTTTTTGAGGAATTTCCATCTAGTTTTCCACGGTGGTTGTACTAATTTACATTCCCACTAACAGTGTATGAGGGTTCCCCTTTTCCCTACATTTTTGCCAGCATCCATTATTCCCTGTCTTTTTGATAAGTAGGATAAGATGATATCATCTCATTGTTTTTTGGGCTTTGTTTTGTTTTGAGACAGTCTCACTCTGTTGCCCAGGCTGGAGTGCACTGGTGTGATCTTGGCTCATGCAACCTCTGCCTCCTGGGCTCAAGCAATTATCATGCCTCAGCCTCCCAAGTAGCTGGGACTACAGGCGCGCGTCACGATGCCTGGATAATTTTTGTATTTTTAGTAGACATGGGGTTTCACTATGTTGCCCAGGCTGGTATGGAACTCCTGTGGTTTTCATTTGATTTGCGTTTCTCTTATTATTAGTGGTGTTGAGCATTTTTAAATGTACCCATTGGCCATTTCTATGTTTTTTCTTTTTCTTTTTTTTTTTTTTAGAAAAGTGTATTCAGATCTTTTGTCTATTTTTTAATTTTTTTTTGTTCTTGAGTTGAGTTCCATATATATCCTGTTTTAAAATTTCTTGTCAGATGGATAGTTTGCAAATATCTTTCCTGTTCTGTAGGTTGTCTGTACACTCTATTGATTGTTGACTTTGCTGTACAGAACTTTTTTGCTTGGTGTAATCCCATTTGTCTATTTTTGCTTAGATTGCCTTTGCGTTTTGAGGTCTTACACAACATACCTTTGCCCAGACCAAAGTCCTGGAGCATTTCCCCAGTGTTTTCTTCTAGTAGTTTAATACTTTCAGGTCTTAGATTTCAGTCTTTAATTTATTTTTATTTGATTTTTGTATATGTGACAGATGGGGTCTCGTTTCATTATTTTGCATATGATTATCCAGTTTGTCCAGCACCATTTATTGAAGAGTGTTGAGCTGAATTTTAAAAATTTATAGTCGAGGAAATAGCCTAAGCAATAACAACGTGACAGCTACTTAACTAATCCAGTGAGAACTGGCAAGGCTCTGAACTTAGGAGGAAAAGTTAAGAAGTACTAAGGAGCTAGAAGTGACAAAATGTGGTCACCAACTGGAGTGATAATTGATTTACTGGAAGGAATTTTAAATGACTCCCAGCTCTCTGCTTTGGAAACTGGGTGCATGGGAGTGACAGTCTGGAAAACAGGGACTGTCGGAAGAGCAGGCTGAACTCAGGAGAGATATCAGGGTTCAAAACAGATTGTAGAGTTAACATGCAACAGCCAATGTGACTCAGTATTTACCCACCAGTGATCCTACCACGTTCCCCGAGTCCGTTACTCTCCTACCCTCCAAAGTGGTTACCTCACACCCCATTCTTTCTCCTTGAGCCTTCATCACCTCCTGCACAGACTTAGGTCTTAGCTGATGGCCTTATTTTCTATTTCGTGGAAATAGCAGAAGCAGTGAGAAGAGGATGTGCTTGAACTCACATCCCCACGCCTATAATCTGCCTTTTCTCTTGATGAAAACTAACCAACTTTTCTGTTAGTTTTCTGGGTCTCATCCCTTTTCCCTTTCCCAAGGACCTCATTTCAGTAATTCTATTCCCTCTCCACTGCGTCATAAAAATGTCAGTGTCTATTAGCTTATTTCTATTATTGGTCAAGCATATTGAATCTCCTATCTTAAAAGCAAATGTAAAACCTCCTTTGACTCCACACCGTCCTTTAGCTATCACCCCGTTCTCCTCTCCTTAACAGCAAAGCTCCTTGTCAGAGTTGCCTATACTTCTGCCTTCACCTTCTCTCTTCCCATTCTCTCTTTACCCACTATTGAAACTGCTTTGTCAGGGTCATCAATGACATCCACATCACTAAACGCACCACTCTGTTCTCAGCCTCCACCGTACTCCCTCTATCAGCAGGGGACACACTTTTCACCTCCTCCTGGCCTCTCTCTCTGCACTTGCCCTTGAGGACCCCACACACTCATGGTTGTCCTCCTTCCTCCAGGGCCACTCCTTAGTCCCCTTTCTTGGTTTCCCTCCTCTCCCTGACTTCTTCATATTGGCATTCCCGATTCTCAGTCCTCGGTGTGCTTCTCTGTTTTAAGTGCATACCCTTGGCGACCTCATCTGGCATCACTGCTTTTGAAATCCACTAGGTGCTGATGACTTCCAAAGTTCTAGCTTTAATCCAGACCTGTTTCCCAAACTCTACATTCACGTATCCAATGCCCTTCTCAACAGCTACACTTCAATGTCTAATAATCATGTAGAATTGAATTTACACCAAGTTGATCTCTGTTTTTTCACTCCCTCTGTGCTCCCCCACAGTCTCTCTCTCTCTCTCTCTTTCTCTTTTTTTTTGGAGATGGAGTCTCACTTTGTCACCCAGGCTGGAGTGCAGTGGCACGATCTTGGCTCACTGCAACCTCCACCTCCCAGGTTCAAGCGATTCTCCCGCCTCAACTTCCTGAGTAGCTGGGATTACAGGCATGTGCCACCATGCACAGCTAGTTTTTTGTAGTTTTAGTAGAGATAGGGCTTCACCACGCTGGCCAGACTGGTGTCGAACTCCCGAACTCAGGTGATCCACCCGCCTCAGCCTCCCAAAGTGCTGGGATTACAGGCGTGAGCCACTGTGCCTGGACGGTCTTTCTTATCTCTGAAAATGACAACTCCCCTTCTGTTTACTGGGGCCAAAACCTTTGAGCTCCATCTTGATTTCTTTCTTCCACTCCCCACATCCAACAGAAGACAGTGTTGGTCTCACCTCCAATTATGACTCAAATTCATCATTTCTCACTACTCTACCACCACCACCCTGATTCAAGCCCCCACTATCTCTCACTCTGATTATTGCAGTGGCCTTCTAGGAGCATAAATCAGATTATAGCGCTCCTCTTCTTAGAATCTTCAACAGCTCCTGTTTCACTCATGGTAGAGGCCAAAGCCCTAACATGGCCCTCGCAACCCTGACTGATCTGCCTTCCTGATCTTTTCATCCTCTTTCTCCCGTCATTCTAGCCCAATGATGATTCGTTCAAGATGCCAAACACCGTCCCGCCCCGGGGCATTTGTGCTTGTTGTTGCCCCTGCCCAGCCTCATGGTATAATCCCTCCCTTATTTTAAGTCTGTGCCTAAATGTTGCATTATTAAGGAGGCATTCCCAGGGACCCCATAATGAATAGAAGGGTCTGCTCATGGCCGCCCTATCCTACCTACCCAGCATTACATTTTTCCACAGCATTTCCTCCATCTAACATATGAAATGTTTACTTCATTTATTCATTGTCTGTCTCTTCATTAGAATGTAAGTTTCATGAGGGCATGGATTGGTCTGATTAGTTTATTGCTTTATCACCAGCATAAAGAACAGCACCAGGCATATAGTAAGCACTCAATAAATATTTGTTGAATAAAAAGTGAATTAAAACAATGTGCATTGAATGTCTCCTATGTGTCATGCACATATAAATAGGAGTTGAAAGTGTGGGAAACGATGAGACGTCACCTCAGGAACTGACAGGTGAGATTGAAACAGAGGGTGAGAACACAGTTTGGGCGGGGAAAAAAAAAAAAGAGGACCCTGGAAGCATGAAAAGGAGTTGCTAGAGAGGTAGATAGTAAACCATGAGAAAATTGTCATGGAACACAGGGCAAGAGGGCAAGGTAGAGTTTAGAGGAAAAGGAATTGACAACTGGGTGTGGTGGCTCACACGTGTAATCAAGACCAGCCTGACCAGCATGGTGAAACCCTGTCTCTACTAAAAACAAAAAAAAAAATTAGCTGGACGTGGTGGTGGGCACCTGTAATCCCAGCTACTTGGGAGGCTGAGGCAGGAGAATCGCTTCAACCCAGGAGGTGGAGATTGCAGTGAGCTGAGATTGCGCCATTGCACTCCAGCCTGGGCAACAAGAGCAAAACTCCATCTCAAAGAAAAGGGAAGAAGAAAAGGAATTGCCAAGAGGAGTGATGCTGCAGAAAGGTAAGGTAAGAGAAAGAAATGGAGAGCACCCATTGGATCTAGAAAAGCATTTGGAGGACCTTAGTGGCTCCTAAATACTGTGATAGTATTTACTCCCCTAGGAAGCTTCTTTACATAGCTTTATCATAATGCTTAATAATCAGCATGTGAGCTGACTGACCTGTCAGTTACCCAGCAAGTGAGACTGTAACCTGCCCAAGGGCTTTGGGCAAAAGAAACGGTATTTATTAGACACATCTATGGGCCAGGCGCCTGCCAGGTAATTTGCATATACTAATATACTTGATTCTCACTGCAACCCAGTGAGATAGGTGTAATTTCCCACTTCACAGATGCAGAAATTGAGGTTCCACAAGGCCAAATAACTAATCCAATATCTAACAACTACCAAGTAGCAATGCTGACCCTAAAATTTTGGTCTTCCTGACTCTGCGCTTACTAGGGAGTGGGGTTGGGGGTGGGTAGGGTTTCTTCCCCTCGCTCCCAGGTCATCCGAAAGTCTCTTATTGAGGCAGCCACTGCTGGTTTCTAATCCAATAACTATCCTTTCTCCCTGCTAAGGGTCCTGAATTGTGTTTCTGGATGGGGCATCTTTGTGCTTTGGGAAAGGCTGAGCCTTTTATTTTTTAATTTTTATTTTTAAATTTGACTTTACGTTCCAAGATCCGTGTGCAGAATGTGCAGGTTTGTTACATAGGTATACATATGCCATGGTGGTTTGCTGCATCTATCAACCCGTCATCTAGGTTTTAAGCCCCACATGCATTAGGTATTTTTCCTAATGCTCTCCCTCCGCTTGCCCCTCATCCCCCAACCAGCCCTGGTGTATGCTGTTCCCCTGCTTGTGTCCCTGGGTTCTCATTGTTCAGTTCCCACTTATGAGTGAGAACATGCAGTGTTTGGTGTTCTGTTCCTGTGTTAGTTTGCTGAGAATTATGCCTTCCAGCTTCATCCACGTCCCTGCAAAGGACATGAATTCCTTTCTTTTTATGGCACAGACTGAGCCTTTTCTTAACCCTAGGAGGTAAAATGTGATGGTCCTAAGCCAATTAGGACCATTTCATTTGCTTTGTTGTTGACTGGCTTGGGATGCAATTCTGCCTCTAGGACTTGTGGATATGTCTGCTGGGGAGTGAGCCTTGGAGGAAGAGTGTTTCTAGGAAAGGAATCATCTCTCAAAAAGAAACATAGGGATCCAAAGAAGAGTGGGCCTTCCTTTGGGGTTTTTAAATTTATTTTTGTTTAGATGTGGTTGGGAATGCACCGCCTAGAGCTATTGTGACAGTCTGCAATCATGAGGGAACCAAGAACTTCAGACCAAAGCTGATATGAAGACTTCTGTGGAACTGTTGAATTAACCAGTGCTGGGTCCACCCTACCCCCTGGACTCCTGCTTGATGAGGCAGCAAATATCTATAGTTCAACCCAGTATAAGTTGTATTTTTACATTATTTGGAGTAAAAATATCCAATCTACATAGTCTCCCAGACCATGTCTGTTTTTGCTCACCAGTTTATTCCAACTCTGAACACAACGCTTATTGCTCGAAAAATATGTTTTGATTGGCAGCAGGAAGACTGTTATTTTTAAAAAGTAAAAACCAATGAATTTAGTTAATTATTATAAAGTGTAGGAGGCTGAGGACACAATCATTTTTGGAGAATTCTCTCTAAAAGCGCAACAGGAAGAGAAGATGTAGCAAACCACAAAGACAAGTTCCTCCCAATGCTCTGCCGGCATAGTGCCACTGGGGACATTATGTGCTATGACCCCTATGGATCAGATGGCCATTCACTCCCATGTAATTAATTAAAATTAAATCAGCTTTTGTCCCCGATTACCGAGGCTCAAACTAAAAACAGCCCAGAATGTATTCTCAGTCAGGAGGTGGCTGTGTTGGAGATTTGTGTTGGCATCTCTGAGCTGTGGCCACAGCACACATTTTTGTGGGAAATATCGGATGACACTTTTCCAGCAGTGTTCTTCCATTAGGAAGGTGGGGGAACGCGGGGTGGTGGCAGGGCTCAGTGGACCCAAGAGACCTTTTCTCCTTCTGAAACTCATTTAGACTCGTTCTTCCCCAGTTAATGAGGCCATTTTGCACCCAGAGCTAATGTAACTGGAGAAACCAATGGGTGCAAAATTTAGAAACGTCAGAGTCCCCTTCCCAAAGCCTCATTTTGCAAGGCCCTATGTGGTTTGTGGGAGCAACTTGAGGTCCTGGTTACTGATAAAAATGATATAATTTTAGAACTTTTCATATGCCAATGTGGCCTCCTTATTAAAGAACAGCAATTAGAGCCTTGAAGTACTGAGTACAGTTAACTAAACTGTTTTCCAAATGCGCATATTCAGTCTTGGTTCTGGGGACTGATGTCTTCCTCCCATTTGGCCCCTTCTCACGCTCATTCATTCAGCTACATCGTTCTAGCTGTGGTCCCCCAAGATGGCTCAGCTTCAGTATATGCAGGGGTAAGCCACGAAGAAAATTCCAGCCCAGGATTTGGAGAAAAGTCTCTCTGTGCCTGCCCTGCCTGTGGTGCTATGCTGAGGGAGGTGACCGTGAGTGATTTCGTACGTGCAGATTGTCACGTTTGACCCCATGATCTTGGCTGATGGAACCAGGAAATGGCAGTTGTCTTTGAAGACAGCCATCAGCAAGCTGGCTGGCAGCCAGGAAGATAACACAGTGGGAACCTTTACACGATAAGGGTTGCCCAGTGCCCTGTAGCGAACAATGAACTATATCAGATACTTTCTTTTAGGGAACTTGAAAATGACACAGAGAGAAATGCAAGTGGCAATAGGATCCAGAAACCGAGAGACTCATGGAAAGGAGGCAGCTGGTGGAAGCAGGAGACAGCAGAAGCCAAGCCAAACAGCAAAAGGATGTTGAAAGGAGCCAGAAGGGGTCATCTGAGAGATATCAGGAGTGGCAGCAGAAACAGACAGGGGCCTCCTGTGCCAATGCCTGCTTTTGAGAGATCAAGATCATGGTATCTGCAGACTGAGAACAAAGTGTGAGGCTCAGAACTAAGTCCATTCGAGCTCCGCATTTCTTTGTTATGTCCCTTTCATCAGTAATTTCCATTAGTTCATTACATCTCTTTCATCATGAATTTCCATTAGAAAATCTAATTGCATCAGACTCTCTGAAAGAGTTTAACTAACAGATCCAATATTTACCAGCTTTGTGATCTTGGGTAAGTCACGTATCCTCCATGAACATCACTTGTTTCATCTCTTTGTGTGATAGGCAGAATAATAGCCCTAAACATGTTCACGTCCTAATTCTCAGAATTTGAGACTATGTTACCTTACATGGCAAAAGGGATTCTGCAGATATGATTAAGTTATGAACCTTGAGGTGGGGTCCTGTATTATACATGTGTGCCCAGTCTAATCACATGGGTTCTTAAAATCAGGGAGAAAATTTCCCAGCTGTGGTCAAGGAGAGATGTGCTGAGAGAACAATGGTCAGAGAGATGCAGCACTGCTGGTTTTCAAGATAGAGGAAGGGGCCATGAACCAAGGAATGTGGACTGCCTTTAGAAGCTGGAAAAAGGCAAGGAAGCAGATTCTTCCCGACCCAGAGAGGAGGAACACAGCCCTGCCAAACACCCTAGCTTTAGCCCTGTTAAACCTATGTTAAACTTTTAACCTGTAGAACTGTAATATAACAGATTTGTGTTGTTTTAAGCTATTAAGTTTGCAGTAACTTGTTACAGCAGCAAAGAAAACTAATACATTCTGATGGCTAACACTACCTATCCATGGGAAAATGTCTAAAAGAATATATTCTCCAGTGTAACACTGGTTTTGTCATCTTTTCAAATTATTTATTTTTTCTGGTTTCAACAATGACTGTATGTTATTTCTATAATAAAGAAATGATGGAAATGTAAAGAATAAGTAATATGTACTAAATTAAGTTAGATTACCTCTAAGGCTCCACCTAACTGTGGCATTATCTGAGCAATGCAGCTAGTGGCTTAATTGCCAATCCATATCCTGTTTCTTCTTGGATGCCATGGACAGGTCTTAACTCCTCCACAAAGGAACCTGAAAGAGCAATTTCAAATCACTCCTGGTGTCTTTATTTTCCATATCTCAGCTACAAATAGGTATTCACCTGTGTATGATATCAGTGTGTTTCTACATATTTATGTGTCCTTTTATTTTTTTTTTTTACAAATTATAATCAGATATAATTATGGGGTGCACAGTGATGTTCTAATGTATGTATGCAACATGGAATGTTGGAATCAAAGTAATTAACATATCCATCCCCTTAAATACTTATCATTTATTCCTCCTAACTCTTTCTACCCCTTCACCACCACCTCCCCATTCCCTGACCTCCAGCTTCTGGTATTTTTACATTATTTGGAGCAAAAATCATTTTACCATCACTTTACTCTCTATTAGTTAAATTATTCTAGAGTCCATGTATGAGTGAGAGCAGGCACTATTTGTCTTTCTGTGCCTGGCTTATTTCACTTAGCATAATGTCTTCCATATCCATCCCTGTTGTTGCAAATTATAGGATTTCTTTCTTTTTAAGGATAAATTGTATTCCATTGTGTGTATATACCACATTTTCTTTATCCATTCATTCACTGATGGACACGTAGGAAAATTTCCTATTTTAGCTGTTATAAACAGTGCTGCAGTAAACATGGGAGTGCAGATATCTCTTCAACATAATTTCAAGTCCTTCGGATATATATCATATATATATATATATATATATATATATATATATATATATATATATATCCCAAAGTGGGACTGCTGGATCTACATGGACTTTTTAAAAGGTTTCATTGTCCAGGCGCAATGTCTCAAGCCTGTAATCCCAGCACATTGAGAGGCTGAGCCTGGTGGATCACGAGGTCAGGAGTTTGAGACCATCCTGGCTAACATGGTGAAACCCCGTCTCTACTAAAAATACAAAAATTAGCCAGGCATGGTGGCTTATGCCTGTAATCCCAGCTACTCGGGAGGCTGAGGCAGGAGAATCACTTGAACTGGGAGGCAGAGGTTGCAGTAAGCCGAGATCGCGCCACTACACTCCAGCCTGGGTGACAGAATAAGATTCTGTCTCAAAAAAAAAAAAAAAAAAAAGATTCCGTTGATTGGTAAGTAATGATGCATAATACATACATATATACAACAAATATGTGTTGTCTATACGTCGTGTAGTCTTGAGGTCATTCAGATGATGTGTGTTTTTAAAGTCTTCATGGGTCCTGGTATGGTGCATTATGACAGATCTCAAAATTGTGTTGCTAGCGCTCAAGATTAAAAAGGACATTTTAGAGAGTTTGTGGCCAAAATAAGGCTTGCCTATTGTTACAGTCTCCCAGCAGCCTCACCTAAAGTCTTAAAAAGCTCATTCACGATCCACTCGATGTCAACAGGTGAGGGCTACTAGCTGATACTAGAGTTATCAATACTGATGACAAGCACAGCAAATGGAACTGTGCAGCTCATTAGAAGATACTTATGAACCACTTAAACTTAAGAACTTGGCTTTAGTGAGTTAAAAATGCAGAGTATGCCCTGCAAAACCAGTTCCCACTTGAGCAAGAATTTGTTAGTTCTTATCACAGCCAACCATCTTCCGGACTTTGAATGGCCCTAAACCTAATTTGGCGTTTTGGACAGGACAATAGGTACTTGCCTGGCATGGTTGGGGAATAATGCACAGCTGTTTCCCATTTAGGTCACTTTGATCTATGACTGAGCCAAATACTTGGGCCTGTCCCCAGCCAAACTACATCCCAGAGGAATGAAGGAAATAGAGCAGAATTTTAGGAGTAGGGATCTCAGTACATTTTTAAGCATGTTTTTATTCAGCAAATATTTGTTGGATGCTGTAGATGTGTTCTCAAACATTTATGTGCACAAGATTTACCTAGGAGAGTCCCACTACCCAGACAGACAGAATTTGGCAGCTCAGTCATGGGGCCTGGGAATTTACATTTAACCAGCTTCGTAGGTGATTCTGATAAGAAACCTTCATGGACTACTTTGTAAACGTACTTTGTTTAGTTTGGTCTCCAGAAAGAAGAAACAACAGTTCCCTGCCCTCTGGAGCCTCAATGTCCAGGGAATGGAGATACACTATTGTGACATTATGTGATTAATGCTATATAGAGGGCCTGGTGACAGTGAAGGAGGAAAGGATGATTCTGTCCCGAGGATACCAAGGGGTTGCCAGAAAGACAAGGAGAAAGGGCATTCGAGGCAGGGGAACAGCCTTTCCAATGCCCTAACCATGAGAAGTTATGGAATAGGAGGGGACAGAGAGGAACCTCAATGTTTAATAAATTAGCTGCCTCAGGTATTTCTTTATAGCAACACAAATGGACTGTGACAAATGGAAGTGTGGGACGAGAAGGCTTGTCCCTGATTTAAATGGGATGGACTTATCCAGAGAAGGCAGGAGCGTGAACATGTGTGGGGCCCAAGGTGAATCACAGTTTGATGTGATGGGAAGGTGAAGGGCACTGCAGAGGTGGACAAGGCAGGAGAGAATGTAAAGAGAAGAGTGGACTGCCATTCACCGGCGCAATCATTTCAATTCTATTTTGTAGGCAACAGGAAGTTGGTAAAAGTCTTTAAGCAGAAAGTGAACATGAGAGGATATGAATCTTGTCTATGGAAACATCTAATATTTTGAAGATGTTCATTCAATTGGTATCTCCTGAGGACCTGGTGTCTTGGCCCTTTCAGGCTGCTATACCAAATAACTAGGACTGGGTAACTTACAAACAACAGAAAGTGATTGCTCCCAGTAGTGGAGGCTGGAAGTCTCAGGCCAAGGTGACAGCAGATTCAGTGTCTGGCAAGGTCCCTCTTCCTCATAGATAGCGCCTTCCAGCTGGGTCTGCTTGTGGTGAGAGGAGCAACAGGCTCCCTCAGGCCTCTTTTATAAGGGGACTAATGCTATTCATGAGGGCACTGTCCTCACGTCCTAATCACCTCTCAAATGCCCCACTTCCTAAATAATAACACCTTAAGAATTAGGTTCCATCATATGAATCTTGTTGGGGGGACACAAAAATCTGAACCACAACACCTACCATGTTCCCAGCAGTACTCTATAGAGGCCAGAGGAGGACCTCGCAGCTAGGAATTGTTGTAACAGTCTGAGCAATTAATGTCTAAACTAAGAAAGTGGCAAGGGATACACAGAGAGGGAACTGAATGAGTCAACAAGACTTGATTTGAGATTTAATTAAGAAAAACAACAGCACAGAATATGGTGACTGGTTGGCTTGAAGACACAGTGAGGAAAAGATTTGCAGTGTTTGGGGGCAGAGGGACTGAGAATATGGTAATGACATGAATGATGCTATGGTTTGGATGTTTGTCCCTCCAAATCTCATGCTGAAATTTGACCCCCAATGTTGAAAGTGGGGTTGAATTGAAGGTGTTCGGGTCATGGGTGCAGATCCTTCATTAGTGCAGATTACATTAGTGTCTTCCCTTGACAGGGTGGTGAGTGGGTTTTTAATCTGTTAGTTCCCGCAAGAGCTGGTTGTTAAAAAGAGCCTGGCTTTCTTGCTTCCTCTCTCATCACGTGATCTCTGCACATGCAAGCTTCCCTTCTTCTTCCAACATGACTAAAAGCTCCCTGAGGCCCTCCTGTCCCTCCCCCAGAAGCACTGGCACCATGCATCTTGTACAGCCTGCAGAACAATGAGTCAAATAAAGCTCTTTTCTTTATAAGTGACCAGCCTCAAGTATTCCTTTATAGCAATGCAAATGAACTAGGACAAATGGAAGTGTGGGAAGAGAAGGCCCCTCTTTTAAATGGGATGAACCTACCCATAGAGAAAGCAGAAGAGTGAAAATGTGTGAGGCCCAAGGGTGAATCACCACAGCAGTAAGCAGTGAAGTGTACTGAACCAGTAAGAGGGGAACCAAGGCAAGAGATGTCCTCCAAAGAAGTAGAGAGGGGCCTGAGAGGAAAGAAGTGGTCAACCACTTTCAGTGCAGCAGAGGAAAAGACTTTGTAGTGTCTACTGGTTTATCATCCAGGTTACTGAGGGTGATCTTAGCAAAGACGATTTCAGCAGAGAGCTGGGGGCATGGACCAGATGTCAGGATGGAAGGAATGCAGTGAGGAAGGAAGGAATGAAAAGTGTGGAAGTGGAGGTATGGAGTGTAGACAAATTTTTTAGGACAACTGAATATGAAAGAAAGAAGAGAAAGAGGCCAAGAAGAAGATGGAACTAAGGAACTGAGTTAGGACTGCAAGGAAAACGTGGACATAAGTGTTTGTTTATAAGATAAGAAAAGTTGTGGTGAAAGTAGAGGGAGGGTAAGTTGGATTTCCAGTTTAAATTTCCATTGTCTTAGAGAAAAAAATAATTGCATAAAAACTAAAGGGAACAAACAGGGAGTGCTGGAGTTTTAACTATTAGGGATCAGTAAAAAATATTTCTCAGTTTAGAAAGTAGTTAACCCACAATATGGGACTGTGAAATGGAGGCTGCTACGAGTCAGGATAAGGGAAACGTCCAAGGAAGGAGAGAGGTAAACAGTTGGTCATTGTGGAGAAAAAAGTGGATGTAAGTAATTACAGCACTTGGCATCCCTCCCTGTGTCTGGGGTCATTGTCAGGGGCAGCTTATGTATGTATCAGGGAAGGGTTGTGATTTGACTTGATGTTTTGGCTAGGTGATTGTGAAGGCAAAAAGGAAAAATCCCCAAAATCATTTTATCAAATGGCAAAGGGACCTTTGGTATTTAATCCAGGAATCTCTACCCAGAGGTAAATCAGCTGGATGTGAATCCACATTTTTATGAATTTAGAAAACAAATGGACGATATTCAGATAAACAGGGAAGCCTCACCTCTTCAACCATCTAAAGCAGCAATGCAGTTTTGTTTTTTACATTCTCGTGAATAAGATGTTGTTTTCAAGTTGCTATTTCATGTGAAACCAGAACAGCAGTTTATACAGTTCCCTCAGAAACCGAGGATAGTACGGTATGATGGTTTCGGTCTCAGGTTCTGTTTGTGTGCACACACATGCTCAAGGGCAAGGGTACACATGTGCACAACTGCAAATTGACAGTGGTGACATATATTTATATGAATGCCTGAAAATGTCTTAGTAGAACGTACCTCAAACCGATAGTGAAGGTTCCCTGTGGGCAAAGCAAGAGAGAAAACTACAACTAGGGCTGAAGGGCAAAGACACTGGAGAATTTCATCTGCAATATTAGTTCTTTACAAGATAAATTTATTACTTGTAGATTTTAAAATTTTGTCTTAAAGTTATAGAGGGATTAGCACTAATTAAGTTTTACCAAACATTTTTTGAGAAGTCAAAGATGGTTATTATCTAGTGGAAAGGTAGGTAAACAGGGTGTAAACCATGGAGAAATATGTGCTTGCCAGATTCCTAAATGCGGTGAAAGCTTGCAATAAGTCAAAACCTTTACACTTTGCCATCACTTCTGTCTTTAAAAGTGTTCAGTCTTTCTTCCTTTTGCTCTTCTAGGTGCCCATGTTTTCTCAAGCAGCTGTTCTATGACTAGAAGAATGGTTTCATCTTTGCCAATGTGGTTTGCCTCCTGCTAATATAAATTTAAAATGGTAGCTATTACTATCGTTATTAATTGGGTGGTGATGCTTGAAGCCGTAATTCAAAGGACTGAAAATGAACAGAGAATGGGGAACAGTATGGAAGAAATGGTGAAACTGCAGGGATCACAAGGCATCCTGAAAGAGCTCCCATCAGGAGACCTCACCCTAGGCATGACAGGAGGCAACGGCTAGGCTTAGAGCTTTTAGAACATGAGAAAAGTATGGAAAGGATACCACAGGGGACCTGACAGACAGCAGGAGATGAGAAGGAAAATTCTTGAGCCGCAGAAGCGCCTCAGTTAAGGTTATTGGAGAGAATTTGCAAGGAAACAAGTTGCCTTTATTAACTTTCCCAGTGAGTCTGGATAGCTTTGGTGCATGAGAGAAAGTGGACAGACAGGGATAGAAATGGGCAAGGTAAAGACCCCGAAAAACAAGAACAAGGAAATCTACATTGTACACATTGCTGAAATAGGTCATGGAGTTCTGGCAATGTAGGAGGGCTAGAGAGCCCAGGACTTGGCTAAGAGACTGGGAGAACAGAGAGGCAAAAGACAAAGGTGTCCTGTTAGGGGAGAGAGAAAAATAGGTTTATAAGGGCAAGAGAGCAGAAGAAGAAGGTGAATAAGGCTCATTCTTCCATGCATTCCAGACTGTCATCTCTCTTAGGGGAGAAACTGATTCTCATTTGTTTTTTATTTATTTTAGCACATGTTAAATAATGCTTTTAAGACCATGAATGAACTAATTAACAGAAATAGTATCTTGCTGGTTTATCTCCCACTGAGCTACAGGGTTCTTGCAGGGTGTCCTGTGGAGTGACGTATGGAGAATGCCCGGGAAAGCTCGGGAGACTTCGCAGGTGTGCGGTAGTTAATGAATGGGGAATAATGACCGGGATCTTTTTGAGTTCTGATGTCCTCATCTAAAAATAAAAACCACAAGACAAGCTCCCATTCCCAAGAAGGGAGGAGGCATCCTTTATAATACTAGACAACTTTGCTCTTAAAATTTGCCAGACCAGCCCTTGAGCATTTTCATTTAAATTCCTCAGTGGGCAGTTGATTCCCCATGGCTCATACTGTCTTCCATTGTGGAGGGGAATGAGTCAAGCAAATGGAATCATAAATACCCACATGCGCATGCGTGCGCACACGCACGTGCACACACACGCGTGCACACACTTTGGTCATAGATTTTTCAACCTTCCAGTCTTCTCAAATTCTCCTCATTTTCCTTCCCCCACCCTCATCCTCCACTCCACAACAGCTGCTCCTTGGACCAGACCTCCAAAACAAATTCAAAACAGTTGCCTGGGGTTTGGCTACTGCTTCACAGGTAGTTATAAAGCATTTTGTGGTGTAAACCAAGATTCCAGCTAACTGAGATGGCATGAAGGAGCTAATTAAAGCAATCAAGAAGCTGGTTTAAATGAAGATGAAAATGTAAGCCCTGTCCTCATTGGACAGAGTGATTAGAAATTAAAGTTGTTTGTTTTTTGTCAGAATCGTCTGTGGTTTGCCAAAATGTTGATATGCAGCATAACCTGCTACTAATCAAAAAGAAAATAAAACAAACCAAAGAAGAAGAAGAAAATCTAGCACCGTAAGTAGGAAAACAGACATAGAAAACCGGCATCTTTGCAAATGGGAAAAATATTTAACTTGTTTTTCTAAAATAAGTCTGATCTGTTTTTGGACAAAGTCTCAGTTCCTTAGTTTGCCTTGAAAGACATGCTCTCTTCCTCTGTGTGTGTTCTGAAAAACTCAGCAGTGGGAGGTCCGGGCAGCTCAAAGTGGGAAATGAAGCCATAGGATGAAGATGAAAGAACAGAGTTCAGGATAATAAGGTTGTCAATCTCAAGTATTTTACGTAAAAGGAGTCCAAGCTTAGCATTTTTAATATCTCTAGAGTGTCACTGACTTATGCAGACAACTTGATGGCATTAATATTCAAGTCACACAATAAAATTATTAATTATGTTTTCTAAAATTTATACATTTAAATTTGTACTAATTAAATGCCTAATGAAGAAAGTAATTCCTTAACTGATATGGTATAATGGGAAATGCATAAAAGGACATTTTGATAAAACATGTACTATCCGGACTTCTCTGCCTCCATCAATTTATTATAAATACTCTGTACTATAAAATAAAAACTTCAGAGTAGAATAATTCTAACTCAAATCTGGAACCGTGTGGATACATAGCATGTACTCAAGAAAGATTTTGTAAGGAGAGAGAAAGAGAAGAAGGAAGAATAAAAGCATACCTTGATGAATATTGTTAATTGCCCTTAACAGGTACAATATATGCATGATGATTAATATCGATGTTCTTGTTACTGACTTATTCATAAGACCCAACTGTACATAGCACTGAGCTGTGTTTATTGCTTTAAGTGTGGCATCTTTGTATGAGCAGAATATTCTTTAGCAAGATTTGAACCAGCTCAAACATTTAAAATTACATGAATTTCAAAGGAGTCTTACAGAAAATTAAAACAAAACAAAACAACAACGAAAGAGATGCCACAAGAGCGCAACACACATGAGCTGAGTCTGATGGGAGGGACCAAGGGCAGCCCTTTCTTTGTCTTCATGATGGAGCAGGAAGGAGTTGGAGCAGAAACATCAGGCACCACAGGATCATTTGGGGAACATCCATTATTCAAACCAACTCTCTCTCTTTCCTCTCAACCCTCTATGTCCCCAAGGCATTTGCTAGACACGAGCAAGGAGTGGAAAATGAGGAAGGGTAGGAAAATAGCAAAGATCTCAGTTGATAATAATACAAAGTTGCCACTAATGATCATAGCAAACACTTACGTTGTGCTTACTCTATTTGTGCCAGGCTCTCTTGGAGTGCTTTACATGTACTAATTCGCTTAATTCTCACAATACTCCTGTGACTGTTCCCATTTTACAGATGAGGAGGCCATGGCACAGAAGTGTTTAAAGAGCAGAGTCATAATTCAAACCCAGGAGGCTTGTCTCAGAGCCACTTGTCTGCTACTCGAAAGCACAGAATGAAGAAGACAAAAGGTTTGGGCTTTCAAATTCCCTTCCACATACACAGATCTAGGCTTCCATACCACAATGTAAGTAGGAAACTCTTTGAGCACCTAGCCCCTAGCATAGTGTCTGTTCCAGTGTACAAGCTCAATAAACACTTGTCTTATGAAAGAATGTTTTGTGTCAATTAATAGTGGAACCCTTTGCAACATACGAAGTCCATAAAACCATAAAATCCCAATTCAGTTGGCTTGGAAATGCCTAACTTTTGCTTCAGTGCAGCCTAGGAGGGAGCTTATGCCACGTAGAAAAATACATTTTGACAAATTTCCTTGCAATACTAATTTAAAGATCACCTACCTTTCTAAAAATAGCAAAGAAGCCAGATGAGAACAAGCTTTCTTACCTGTCCCTAAACTACAAAGTGTCCTCAGCGAATCAGAAAGTGTGACAGAGAAAAAAAAGAAGAGGCACAGAGAGGAAATGAACCGAGACAACATCACTTCACAGCAACCGGAAGGAAAAACACACATATACATACGCCACTCACATCCGACGTGTGTGGTGGCTCGGTAGGGAAATGCTTACAGCTGCCTTTAGAAGCAAGTCTGCTCGCTGCATGGAGAGGGAAGCATGAGCCTGCAGCAGGACTAGCTGTCACCTCCCGCCCGCCCACCCAGAGAGAGGGCCAGAGCGTCAGGAAGGCAAGATGATCCACCGACAGTGCCTTCCTGCCCTTGGGTGAGTTCTCAGCCACTTGCTGTGGCCTGTGGGAGAGGAGGGACTCACTCAGGCTCCTACTTCCTGAGTCGGTGCCAGACATCTGGTGGTGTTTCCCCACTGTGAACACCCCTCAACTGGGGCAGGGAGGATCTCCACGTGCCCCAAAAGAGGAATGAGTGACTCCAGGTCTCCGAGTTGACCTGGAGGTGCTGGTTTTAGTGCAACATTCAAACCCGCATGATTTCTACTTTTGAAATTGTTCTGGGTAGGTGCTTCCTGGTGCGTAAGTACATGGCCCCTCCCCTCTTCTTACTGTTGTCAGAGCTTACCTGACAGCAACTAAGCTTTTATTTTTCCTGAATTATTTCAGTACTTCAAGGTGTGAGCCGTCACTTGTTCTTTATGATGGATTAGAATCATTTAGGTCCTTTTCAGCCTCTTTGGGCATGAGTCCTGACTGGTGAGACATGGTGACTGAGAACTGGATTCTGTGTATCCTATCCCTGTAGTCATTAGCATCATTTCCAAGGGACTGAGGACAAGTGACAACACACTGTGTTCTCCCTGTCCATAGTGGGCCGCCCAAGAGTTCCATCCTTACTTTTCTCTATGTTTATTCTTTCACTTAACCCATTCATTCATTTCTTCCTTCCTTCATTCATTCAATTGCCTTTCTTCCACAAAGGACTTGAGGCAACCTTTTTATCTTGCTGAAATTATCTCAAAATGAAGACCATCGATAATCACAAAGGGGACAATCGTTCTGAAAGGGTTATATGTAGTTCGAAGCTATGCAGAGATTGGCCACCAATCTTTTCCCTTTGCTTGTAAGCACTCTAGTCATTTAAACTCCTGCAGAAAGAGGCCCTCCTTCCCCTGCCCAGAAGCTGGTTTCCCACCCAGAATTGGGTGTGAAGAGCAATTGTCCATGACAGAATCCTGGAAATCAGCCAAATAGTTTTCTTCTTTGTTTCTGTTTTCTTCCAAGCTTGGTTACTTTCAAGGACATTCCTGTTCTAAGAATGTGGAAAGTAGAGTTGGTGGGAAAGAAAGGATATGAAATCAGTGTTTAGCTAGCGCTCCACCATTTCTTGTTAATTGGTTAATTTATTTAACAGCTATTTAGTGGTTGTCACTTTGTACGTCACCACTTAAACAAGATAGCTGGGCGCAGTGGTGTGTGCCTGTAGTCCCAGCTTTGCAGGAGGCTAAGGTGGGAGGATTGCTTGAGCCCAGGAGGTCAAGGCTGCAGTGAGCTATGATTGCACCACTTCACTCCAGCTTGGGTGACAGAGTGAGATCCTGTCTAAGAAGAAGAAGAAGGAGAAAAGGAGAAGGAGAAGGAGAAGGAGAAGGAGAAGGAGAAGGAGAAGGA
>NC_045438.1:157024391-157039563 GCF_002776525.5 Piliocolobus tephrosceles
AGAAGGAGAAGGAGAAGGAGAAGGAGAAGGAGAAGGAGAAGGAGAAGAAGAAGGAGAAGGAGACTAGGAAGATAGAAGCAGAGGTGTAGGAGAGGACAGGCTGTACGGGTCGAATGATGTCATTCCCGGTGCCTCTTCCTCTACATGTAAATAAGGGGAAAAAGCTATCTTGAATGGCTGTGGTAAGGATTAGATTGGATAGCAAACATTTAAGCATCTGGCAGAGAAGGGGTGTCCGAAGTAGTCAGTGTCCTGCCTCCCTCCTCCAGGCCTCACTGACTGAGCTCGCTGCTGACAACCTGAGTCTTTATCTCATGACCTGAGAGCTTTCTCCAAGTCACATAGGGCCAACTGCAATTGCCCAAATGGCAGACGAGAATTCCCAGAAATGAACTCCTCAAAGGCTGTAAATATTCCAGCTCCCTCAGTCCTGAGTGGAATAATCTACATGGGATCAAGCTCCAGTTGCCCACAGTGCTGGGGCCCTTTATGGCTTCTCTCCTTCCCTGTACACTCCTTCACTCCCCGTCAATGCTTCCTGGGATCACTTCTTAAACTACCTGTCCTCAAACTCTGCATTGGGTCTACTTCTAGGGTAACCCAAGCTAAGACCACCAGCCACCTCCTGCTGTAGGTACTTAAAGAGTTTAGTGCTCTGTTCCCCAATGATCAGCTCTATCTCCATTGGACCTTAGACTCTGAGTTTTGATTTCCCACATATCCATTCAAGGATCCCCCTTCTCTTCTTCTGGATTTGGCTTGGAGAAAGGGCACAGGCACAGCTCAGGGAGAGCACCTTAGGCTCGACGTGTCTCCATGCAAACCCGCACAACACGAAGATGTGTCCTACTGCATTTGACCTTCACTTAGTCCTGCTTATCTGTCACCTTCGCAACTCATCGGATCTACATTTCTGAAGTGTGAAATACAAATAGGAGAATTTTGTGTAGCACAAGATGCATAGACAAAGCATGAAGTCACATTGAGCCTGATCTTAAAGCCTCTCTAACTCTTGGTTCCTTACCGTTTTAACAAAGAGAAACTCGATCTGAGGCTCGGAGCCATCAACAGGCACTGGTAGCTAGCTACAAATTATTAACATGGCTGTATTTTCCTGTACTTGATTTTTATGATTACCTTATATTAAACCACAATGGTCTGTTGTTGTTGTTTTTATTTGTAGAAGTGGTATAAACATTTCTTTTAAAATATAAATGTATTTAAGTTTTTTAAAAAGTGAGTTTATTATTATTATTATTTTTGAGACAAAGTCTCGCTCTGTCACCCAGTCTAGAGTGCAGTGTGACTCACTGCAACTTCTGCTTCCCAGGTTCAAGTGATTCTCTTGCCTCAGCCTCACAAGTAGCTGGGATTGCAGGTGCCCACCACCACACCTGGCTAATTTTTGTGTTTTTAGTAGAGACAGGGTTTCACCATGTTGGCCAAGCTGGTCTCGAACTCCTGACCTCAGGTGACCTGCCCACTTTAGCCTCCCAAAGTACTGGGATTACAGGTGTGAGCCACCGCACCCAGCCCAAAAGTGAGTTAATTTAAAGAAAAACTCATTGCTGACAGTTCTGACAGAACACAGAATATGGCAAACCCTGGAAAACGGGGTTTAACTAAGAGAAGACTAGGAAAACCACACTAGAATGCAGGCTCCTAGAGGGCACGTCTGCGTCTCCCAGTGCCTTCCACCCAGGGCCTGCCTGGCCTGTGCCACTGGGCTGGAATTGTGTGGATTGTGGATATCCCAGGAAGCAGGGGTCCAAGCTGCCCTTGTTAGCCACTGGCTTTTTTCGTCTTCAAAATATACAGCTTCACTTAGCCCACAATGGCTCCCAAATGTCCCAGCAGTGATGCAGGATAGTATAGACTCTTAAAGATGGGTACAACACGGCCGGGCGCGGTGGCTCAAGCCTGTAATCCCAGCACTTTGGGAGGCCGAGACAGGCAGATCATGAGGTCAGGAGATCGAGACCATCCTGGCTAACACGGTGAAACCCCGTCTCTACTAAAAAATACAAAAAACTAGCTGGGCGAGGTGGTGGGTGCCTGTAGTCCCAGCTACTTGGGAGGCTGAGGCCGGAGAATGGCGTAAACCCGGGAGGCGGAGCTTGCAGTGAGCTGAGATCTGGCCACCGCACTCCAGCCCGGGCGACAGAGCTAGACTCCATCTCAAAAAAAAAAAAAAAATGGGTACAACACAAGCTCCCTTGTATGGTAGTTCCACCCTAAGTAAGAATCCATGGGACTCCGACGTAACTCAGCAATGTGAACCAAGGGGACGGGTGAAGGTATTTGTTGATCTGCATTCCTTTTCACTTTTGCTTCAGATTAGAAGCTCTGGTTCCTGAAGGTCTGTATTTCACTTAACTAGAGGTCAATGAATGAGAATTTTTTTAAAACAGCTACAAAACCCTCTACTTTCCAAGGAAAGTGATATGTGAGGGTGAATAATTTAGATAAATTTAGCTGAAGAAATTTTTAAAATATTGTAACATTTTATACTACAAAAAAGTATATATAAGGTATCCCTATATTCTAAATAATAATACGAATAAAAACATAAATACACATCCACCTGTTACCCACTACCCAACCCTGAAAGCCTGCTGTGTGCCCCTAAACAATTGTATCCATCTCCCCCAGTGCCCACTGGGTTAGTCTATGTTTTGTGGCTATAAATACCTGAGGCTGGGTAATTTGCAAAGAAAAAAGGTTTAATTGGCTCCTGGTTCTGCAGGCTGTATAAGAAGCATGGTTCTGGCATCTGCTTCTGGTGAGGCCTCTGGAAGCTTACCATCATGGTGAAAGATGAAGGGGCGCCAGCATCACTTGGCAAGAGTGGGAGCAAGAAAGGTGGGAGGTGCCACACTCTTTCAAACAATCAGGTTTTTTTTGAGACAGAATCTCACTCTCTCGCCCAGGCTGGAGTGCAGTGGTACAATCTTGGCTCACTGCAACCTCAACCTCCCGGGTTCAAGTGATTCTCCTGCCTCAGCCTCCTGAGTAGGTGGGATTACAAGTGCGTGCCACCACACCCAGCTAATTTTTGTATTTTTAGTAGAGATGGAGTTTTGTCATGTTGGCCAGGCTGGTCTTGAGCTCCTGACCTCAAGTGATCCACCCACCTCCACCTCCCAAAGTGCGGGGATCACAGGCATAAGCCACTGCACTTGGCCTAAACAACCGGATCTCATGTGAACTAACTGAAGGAGAACTCACTCATCACCAAGTAGATGGTGTTAATTCATTCATAAGGGATCCACCCCCATGCTCCAATACCTCCACTAGATCCCACCTCCAAAATTGGGGATCACATTTCAACATGAGACTTGGAGAGGACAGACATTTAAACCATATCATTCTGCCCCTGGTTTCCCAAATCTCACGTCCTTCTCACATTGCAAAATACAATCATCTTCTCCCAGTAGTCTTCCAAAGTCTGAATTGATTCCAGCATCAAGTACAAAGTCCTGTCTCATCTAAGACTCAAATCTGTCCACCTGTGAGACTCTAAAATCAAAACAATTTAGTTACTTCCAAGATACAATGATGGTGCAGATGTTGGGCAAACATTACCATTCCAAAAGGGAGAAATTGGCCAAAAGAAAGGGTGTAGAGGCCCTACACAAGTCTGAAACCTAGCAGGGTAGTCATTAAATCTTAAAGGTCCAAAATATAATCTCCTTTGACTCCATATCCCACATTTAGGGCACACTGTTATAGCAGTGGACTCCTAAGGCCTTGAGCAGCTCTGGCCCTGCAGCTTTGCAGGATGCAGCCCACATGGCTGCTCTCATGGGTTTAAGTTGAGTGTTTGTGGCTTTTCCAGACAAAGGGTGCAAGCTGCCAGTGAATCTGCTATTCTGGGTTCTAGAGGGTGGCAGCCCCCTTTCTGCAGCTCCACTAGGTAGTGCCCTGGTGGGGATTCTGTGTGGGAGCTCCATCCCCACATTTCCCCTGGCATTTCCCTGGTAGAGTTTTTCTGTGGTGCCTCTGCCTCTGAAGTAGACTTCTGCCTGAGCACCCAGGCTGTCCCATACATCCTCCAGAATCTAGGTGGAAGCCACCAAGCCTTCTTCACACTTGCATTCTGAGCATCTGCAGACTGAACCCCACATGGCAATCACCAAGGTTAATGGCTTGAGTCCTCCAGAACTGTGGCCCGAGCTGTACCTGGGCCCCTTTGACCTGAGGCTGAAGCCAGAGTCTGAAGTTCAGCAGGGCAGTAGGGCCCCAGGTCTGGCCCCCGAAACCATTCTTTTCTCCTAAGCCTCTGGGCCTGTGATGGGAGGGGCTGTCCTCAAGATTTCTGAAATGCCTTTGAAGCCTTTTTCCCTCGTCTTGGATATTGGCTTCCTTTTAGTCATGCTCATCTCTTTAGCAAGTGATTGTTTCACAGCCTACTTGGATTCTTTCTCTACCACAGATCCAGGCTGCAAATTTTCCAAACTCTTACACTTTGTTTCCCTTTCAAATATAAGTTTCAATGTTAAGTCTCTTCTTTGCTCCCATATGTGATTTAGGTTGCTGGAAGTAGCCAAGTCACCTCTTGAATGGTTTGCTGCTTAGAAATTTCTTCTACCAGGTACCCTGGGTCCTTACTCTTAAGTTCAAATTTCTACAGATCCCTAGAGCATGAATACAACGCAACCAAGTTCTTTGTTAGCGCATAATAAGAATGACCCCACTCCAGTTCCCAAAAACTTTCTCATTTCCATCTGAGACCTCATCAGCCTGAACTTCACTGTCCATATCTGTATCAGTATTTTGGTCACAACCACTTAACCAGTCTCAGAAGTTCCAAACTTTCCCTCATCTTCCTGTCTTTTTCTGAGTCCTTTAAACTCTTCCAGCCTCTCCCTTACCCTGTTCCAAAGTCACTTCCACATTTTCAGTTATCTTTATAGCAATGCTCCACTTCTCAGTACCAATTTTCAATTTTCTGTGTTAGTCCATTTTGCATCACTATAAAGAAATACCCAAGGCTGGATAATTTATTAAGAAAAAAGTGGGGACCAGGCACAGTGACTCACGCCAGTAATCCCAGCACTTTGGGAGGCCAAGGCAGGCAGATCACGAGGTCAGGAGATTGAGACCATCCTGGCTAACATGGTGAAACCCTGTCTCCACTAAAAATACAAAAAAAAAAAAAAAAATTAACTGAACGTGGTGGTGGGCACCTGTAGTCCCAGCTACTCAGGAGGCTGAGGCAGGAGAATGGCATGAACCCAGGAGCCAAGATTGTACCACTGCACTCCAGCCTGGGTGATAGTATGAGACTCTATCTCAAAAAGAAAAAAGGAAAGAAAAAGAAAGAAGAAAGAAAGAAAGAGAGAGAGAGAAAGAAAGAAAGAAAGAAAGAAAGAAAGAAAGAAAGAAAGAAAGAAAGAAAGAAAGAAAAGAAAGAAAGAAAAAGAAAGAAAGAAAGGAAGAGAAAAAAGGATTGATTGGCTTATGGTTCCGCAGGGTATACAGAAAGCGTGGTGCTGGCATGGCATCTGCTTCAGGTGAGGTCTCAGGAAGGTTACGATCATGGCGGAAGGTGAAGGAGGAGCCAGCATGTGACATGGCAAGAGAGGGAGAAAGAGACAGGAGGGAGAGGTCCCAGAGTCTTTTAAACAACCAGATCTTGGGTGCATTAACTGAGTGAAAACTCACTCACCATCAAAGGGATGGTGCTAAGCCACTCTTGAGGGAACCGCCCCCATGATCCAATACCTTCTACTAGGCCCCACCTCTAACATTGGGGATCACATTTCAGCATGAGCTTCGGAGGGGACAAACATCCAGATTATATCACCTACCACAAAAGGAACTATTGTCTTAAAATTTTGTTGGTCATTCCCTTACTTTACTTTTTGATTGACCTCCTAGGTCTAAGTGTATGCATAGACATATATGCATAAGTATATATGCAATTTGCATATAGTCCATTTCTGCCTGTTTGGAAACTGTAAGTAAATGTAATCATATATATGCATTCTTCCAAGACTTGCTCTAGGGTGAACATGATGTTTCTGAGGGTTGTCCACGTTGATGCCAAGAGATGTTGGTAATTCATTTTCACTGCTGGATAGTATCCTATTATATGAATGTATGACAATCTATCATTGCTATTAGCTGGCAGTGCTAAGTCATTGACAAAAATGATGGTTCAGAGTTAGGATTTCAGGAAGGCACAACGGCCACCAAATTTATCCCTGTTTCATGCACAAACTACTTGAGCAGAGAAGTGAAGCTTTGCCTCAAGTTAGAAACAGGTTTTAGCTAGGGGACATCAAAGGAAGGAAGGGGTCTTAAATGGGAGAGGAAGAAAGGGCTAAAGTGACTCCCCAAGATTAAAAAATAAAAACAAAAAGAAAAAAAGAGTCTCCCTGGACAGACAATTTGTGACTGGGCCAGCCCATGCTGATTGTGGGCAAATTAAGGCTTTCACTCTCGCTGTCACTTCTCCTCCAGATAAACCCTTGGGGAAAAGTTCTATATGAATACTTAATTTACAAAAACATTGTTCCCCAGACCAGCAGATTGGGTTCCATGAAGGTTCATCACTTTGCTTGATCCTGAAGAGAACCAGATTTCATATAGTGCTCATCTATAAGCTTCTCAATGATGTATTTTTTGTATTCACCTTTTTTTTTTACAGCATATGGGACTATGCAGCTACCACACAGTTATCAAATAGTAGTGTCCATGAACCTTTAGTAACCTTTGACTAGTTTCCATGACTCTGAAATTCCCCACCCACAGCTTCACTTGCAAAGAGTGGAAATATTTAGAGGAAGTGAGACTATCAGCAGCTTAGCGTCACCATGGGAAGCATTTTCTTCTCAAAGCACAGTAGTAAGCTGGTGCCTTCTGTCACACTATCAGGACATGGCTTTAGCAAGTACAGTGTCCTCTCTGCACCTGTTCCTCGTGCGGGTGCTTTGCATCACAGAAGAATCGAAATGTTAAGGAGGTAATGCTCTTTGTCACTCCACTGGAGTGGAGAAGTTAAAGCCAAGAGTGTACTTCAGGGGTTGTATCACTGGTTTGACTTTACTAGTTGGAGGTCTTGATGGGTGAGAGTGATCTCTGGCAAATGACATATATTGATTGATTCATTGAGTGAGCAAAGGAGTAAGGTGGGTGTATTAGAGTTCTCCAGACAAACAGAACCAATGGAGTGTGTGTGTGTGTGTGTATTACATATATATAATATATATAATATACGTATATGTGTATATATACTTATATATACACATATACCAACTTCATAAAATAAATCTCTCTACTTATATATACACATATACCAACTTCATAAAATAAATATACATACATATATAATAAATAAAAAGAGGTGGCTCTTTTTTCTATTAAGATCTTCAACTGATTGGAGGTCCACCTACATTATGGAGGGTCATTTGTTCTGCTCAAAGTCTACTGATTTAAATGTTAATCTTTTAAAAAAGATAGCTTCACAGTGACATCCAGAAGAATGTTTGATCAATACCTCGGTACCTTGGCTTAGCCAAGTTAACATGTAAAATTAACCATCTCAGATACTGTATCTCATTTCAGAAAATAATTTAGTAATTATTAATATTTATTGAACATCTGTTAAGGACTCTGTATGGGCCAGGCACCATATTAGGTGCTGGGGATTCAGCAGGAAAGCCAGTCGAACAACATTCCTATTTTCAAGGAGCTTACCTATGGGAGGGTGGGGGTCAAAGTAATTACAAACACTTGCAGTAGTTTTCATGCCTTCAAGAAGCACTGCAGATACAACTTAAGTCAATCAAATCCATTCTCCCATATACATATGGTATTGGGGTATAGTGAAAAGAGGAACAGAGGTTCTGACTTCTTGGACTTCATCTTCTACTGAGGACTTCAGGTCTAAATTATATGATGACCATAGACACATTTAACAATTATATACAACATATTATTCATTATGTGGCTTTCAAAAGCACATATGGTTCAGTTATAAAGGACAATGAAGATTAACAAATTGCATACAATTGTATTTAAAATAAAGTGGCAAAGGTATTCTGTACATAGTTATTTCATTTTCTTCATGAGTTTTTTTTCTTTTATTGTTTTTATGGCAAAACAGTTCAAAGAACCACTTAATGAAAGTGTTTGATTTCAAAAGAATTGATTTGGAAAGACAGAACTGCTTGATGATGTCTGTTTCTTTGTTGGCTTTAAGTAGCTGGTTTACTCAGTTGGCCTCTTCCTTCATTGTGTTTTGGGGTTTTTTGACTGAAGCAAAGACAAGCATTAGAAATAAAGAAATTAGTTTATGTTGTTTAGAACTGAGAATCCATTTTTTAAAAAAATGAATTGGAGTATCTATGCCAGATTGCTCTTGCATGATATATGTGGCCATGGGCAGAGGAGGGTTGCATTCTTAATTTATGCCCTGAAAGAATATCAGTCTTATTTCTCAAAAGAAAAAATACAAATGGCAAGCAGGTATATGAAAAGGTGCTCAACATAGTTGATCATCAGAGAGATGCAAATCAAAACTACAATGAGATATCATTTCACCCAGTTAAAATGGCTTATATGCAAAAGTCAGGCAATAACAAATTCTAGTGAGAACGTGAAGAAAAGGGAACCCTCATATACTCTTAATAGGAATGTAAATTAGTATAACCACTGTGGAGAACAGTTTGGAGGTTCCTCAAAAAACTAAAAATAGAGTTGTCATATGATCCAGCAATCCCACTCACATATACCCAAAATAAAGGAAATCAATATATTAAAGAGATATCTGCAGTCCCATGTTTATTGCAGCACTCTTCACAAGTGCCAAGATTTGGAAGAAACCTAAGTATCCATCATCAAATAAATGGATAAAGGAAATGTGGTACATATACACAGTGGAGTACTATTCACCCATAAAAAAGAATGAGATCCAGCCATTTACAATAACATGGATGGAACTAGAGGTCATTATGTTAAGTGAAATAAGCCAGGCACAGAAAGACAAATTTCGCATGTTCTCACTTAGTTGTGGGAGCTAAAAATTAAAATAATTGAACTCAGAAAGACAGACAGTAGAAGGATGATTACCAGAGGCTGGGAAGGGTAGTGTTGAAGGGGGATTGTGGGGGGCAGGGTAGGGGAGATAGACAATGGGTACAAATCGTAGAAAGAATGAGTAAGACTTAGTATTTGCTAGCACAACAGGATGGACTATAGTCGAAAATAATTTAATCGTACATTTAGAAATAACTAAAATATTGTAATTGGATTGTTTGTAACATAGAGGACAAATGTTTGCAGTGATGGAGACCCCATATAATGTGATTATTACACATTGCAAGCTTGTATCAAAATATCTCATACAACCCATAAATGTAAACACCTACTATGTATCCATTGAATTTTTTAAAAAAGAAAAAAGTATCAGACTTTAATTAGAATATTTGCATGTCACAGGCTAGGGCTAATAATCCAATTAAAATTTTGGGTAAGGGCTGGAGGACACAGGGATGCATCGCACATGTTGATGTACCTCAAAGAGAGGAATTCTTCTAAGAAAGCATCATCATGATTTCTCACCTGTTATCTACAACCTTCAACTCACTACTCTAAAAAAATCTTACATTTGAGTTGAACAAAGAACATATATGTTTGTAAAACAAAAATCTCATTTAAAAAATAGCTAAATATGTTGCTAAGTGAAAGAAGCCAATCTGACAAAGCTGTATTTTGTATGATTCTAACTACAATGTTCTGGAAAATGTAAAACTATGGTACCAGTAAAAAGAGCAGTGGTTCCCAAGGGCTGCAGGGAGGGAGGGATGAATAGGTGAAGCATGGAAGATTTGAGGGCAGTGAAAGTCCTCTGCATGATACAATAGTGGTAGACACGTGTCACTGTGCATTTACCCAAACCCACAGAATGTACAACACCAAGTGCAAACCCTACTGTAAACTATAGACTTGGGGTCATGATGATGTGTCAACGTAGGTTTATTGATGTTAGCAAATGTGCCAGTCTGTGGAGGGAGGTTGACAGTGGGAGAGCCTATGTGTGTGTGGAAGCAGGAGGTATGTGGGAAATCTCTGTACATTTTTCGCCATTTTGCTGTGAACCTAAAAGTGCTCTAAAAAATAGTCTTTTGTTAAAAGAGCTAAGTAGCCTCTTTGATGTTTCCCCAAAAGTTCAAGAAAGTGTCCAACACTGGACTTTTGCGCTGACAGTCCCTCTGCCTGGAAGGACCTTCTGGGAGATCCCTGCCAGACTCCGCCCCCTTCCTCATTCAGCTCTGGGCCACAGGTCACCTTACCGGGCAGTCCCCCCACCCACATGCCATGCGAAATGGCCCCGGGGCCACCTCTGTCACCCTCCCCATCGTCACCTGTCCTCAACACCACCCGACGCAGTGCAGACTGACATACTGGCTTATGGTCTGTTTCTTCCTCTGAGCCGTTGGCTCTGTGGGTGGGTGAAGGACTTTGTTTTGTTGGCTGCTGTGTTCTTAGCACACGGGAGGTGCTGGAGAGACACCTGCTGAAGGAACGAGTGAGTGAGCCAGTGAGTGGATCACCGGGTGAGCGTGAGGGACGGGTGCTACCAGGCAGAGAAAGAAGCAGGAAAGCCTGCTCAGAAGTGAAGCTGGTATGGCCCTTGCAAAACGGGAAAGACATAGAAAAGCATGAGGAGATGGTAAGGGGAAGAAAAGGCGGCTTGAGCAGAGCTGTGTACAGCCAGTGGGTCTGTGAGGGGACCCTTTGGACTGGAAGGCAGGTCTGGGGAAGACAGGAGTGGGAGCCATCCCTCTTGCACACCTCATGGAGCAGAGCAGGCCCGGCAGGCACCGGCAGAGGCCAGAAGCCCACCCCCTCCAGCAGTGTGTGCGTGCTGTAGGCAAAGGCAGGCTTTTCCGCAGGAAAGCAAATTTGGATCCATTCCAGCATTTGAATAACAGCCTGATTGAAAAACAAAGCTCTACTCGACGTAGCAGAGCAAAGAATGGTTTTGGTCAGAGCATTTTTCAATGTTCCTCACTGCCTGCTTCAGCCTAGGAACACATCAGCAGAGCTTCGGTTCAGTGTCTTATTCTAAGCAGGCCTGTGATTCAGGGACTGGCCTCCTGGGTTCCTGCAAGCATGATTTAGCAGAGAGATGTGTGTATTTCATCATTAAATGAAATATTCCTTAGGGAAAAGACGCTTTATGTACCTCAGTTAACATCCCTAACGATATTCCCTGAATACCCAGTTAGAGAAGTGTTAGCCTCCTCTATGTCATACTTTCTATCTGCTGAGTAATTTCTTTCTTAATTGCACAGAAGAGCTACTTGGCCCAACACCGCCTATTTGAGTTCAACCTAGCACAGATTTCTTTCTTTTGAGGCTATGTGAAATGCAGTTGAGCATGATATTGGAAACATGAACACAATCCAAAAGTCCATCAGTAGGGTCCTTATGACAATTTGGCAGTCCACACTGTGGAATACTGTGCTACTGGTGAAAAAGAATAAAGAGGAGATACACAAAGATATGAAAAGATGTGAACCAAATACAAAGCAACAAAATGCAAGCCCATTTTTATCTATCTCGTTTAGAATAAAAGTCTAGCAAAATATAGACCTCCAAATATTTTTAAATGTTTTGGGGTTGGGATTATAAGACAGGTTCACTTTCTGAAGTAGACACTGTCTGTCTTTGGATATTTAAAAATGAGTTTATGTTGCTTTGTGATTGAAAACTGGCTCAAATTTAAAAAACCCTGTGTGCGTGCACATGCACAATCACTCATGCATGTCAGGTTGTATGGTAGACAGAAGGAATGGTTGGAGAAATGGGGAGTTCCTAATAAAATTTAACAGTAGGAATGTGTTTTTAAGATTATTTTACTTAAAAATAATAATTCTTCTCCCCTCATCAGGCTTATCTTTTGACCATTTTTGTTTTGGTTTGTTTTCTTGTTTGTGAATACATAATTTGTATTTTGTGAATACATAATTGACAAAAATAAACATCAAAGCCAAAAAAAGTTCTAAGCAATGTAAGAAAGAGTCATGGGCAGACTCTTTAAGGAGATTCTTTCTCTGCGGCATGGGAACGTTCACAAAGCAATTATCAAGCAACGTAAGTTGGGGAAATGATCATCAGGGTTCAGGAAATGAGCAGATTCAAGAAGGCTGGAGTGCTTAAGAGAGAACCAACGGCCTGAGTTCAAATATGACCTCTACCACCCTCCTGCCATGTGCTATTGAGCAAATTACTTTACTTTTCTGTTTCTCAGTTTCTCATCTGCACAAAGGAGGTAATAAGAGCCCTACCTCACCGGTGGTTTAGAAGGGTTTATGAGTCGATGGATGACTTTGAGTGTTACATGAGTCAACACACACAGCACCTAAAGTGGTATCTGACACATTAAGTGCTCAGTACATGTTAGTGAGTGGGAGGAAGAGGAGGAGAGGGAATGAGGTTTCATAAAAGAAAAGGGATGTAAACAATGAGTAGGGTTTGACAGAAGAAAGAATTCCAAAAGAGCAAGAAAAAAACAAAAACCAAAGGCTTATAGGATGCATGAAATGATCCAGTTAAATTCAGCCCAACTTCTGTAAAGAAAGCCGAAATGATATTTCATGAGTAGATGATAAACATGGCAGACAGGTACAAGCACTCAAATGAAATAGACGGAGGATGTTTTAAAGTTAGCTTTCCTTCATTATTCTGTACACCCTTCTGTGTGTCAGTCATCAGTCAACAAATTCGTGTGGAGCCCATACATATGTGTGCTGGTGGTGGCATAGTTCCACCAGCATGGAACTTTTTCCAAGTGGATTTAAAGTTGGAAAACCATGGTGATCATTTGTTTTATTGTGTGTTGATTAATAGCATATCCAAGAGTTGTGGTAGTTACTTCAGTGTGACTCATTCAGGAATAGAAGAAAGATTCATTGTATTACTTTTAAAATATAAACAATTCTTAATTTTTCTGTGCTAATGAAGAACCACAGGAATAAATATAGTCGATAGGTTAGATTACATTTATTTTATTTTATCAGTAAATTAAACAAATCTTCATTGTTTTGCCTTTTTGAACCTTTTCTCCACCTGTTTGGGTTTCTGGTTACTCCTCAGCCCTGGTGTCTTCTTCCCAGCTTGCAAACAACCATCAGGGCCCAAGAGCAAGGTGAGAAGCCACTGAGGGCCAGGTTGTGCACAGGAGCTTCCAAGCAGGCCCTTGGTAATTGAGTTGCTTGACCTTGGCAAACACAGGACCAGCCTCACCCTCGAAAACACGTGACTAGGTCCCTGAGACTGACGATTTTGATCACTACCCCTGACCACACTGAAGAGCCCTTTTAAGAACTAAGGTCCAGTCTTATACAATCCCGAGAGTTCAGACAAGAAGGCCAGAATTTCATAGCTCTGCAGGACTTACTTGCAAGGGGTGCTGTGTAGAAGGTGCCGAAACGGCTAGTAGCTAGGTTTAAGAAATTACAGTCACTAGTTGGTTCAAAGGGATGCTATTCACTCCTGGAATCCTACTGTCAATGATTGGGCTGGGGAGTTTGGTCTCCAGGAAAGAGTTAAACATCAGACAGGAACCATTACAAAAATTTTCACTGAAAAATACGTTCCTTGTAAGAGAAGTTGAGAGACTTGCTAATTGCAGCTTACTCTAAACCTAATGACAGTCTGTATCATTTGCAAAGAAAGTACAGGATGTGTGAATGATGGTGAGGGGAGTGGGGAGTCTTGGCAGATAGATCTGACTCTGATAGACACAGTTGGTCCTCTAGACTGATGATCCATTTTGGAGTAAACTAGATTGGGAGATTGGTCAAATTTCCTTTCTCCAAGATTCTTACCAACAGTAAAGATTGATAAAACACATTTATGCTGCTGTGTTTTTCAAAAATTCGACCATATAATAACTTTAACAGACTCCCTAAATTTCAAACATTTCCTTGATGTAGGATGATCACAATAGAAAGGAATGTTATTCTTATCCAGCCATCGGTAAGGTTTTGTCTTCCTTAATCCCAGAAACTAAATCACTGGCTACCTCAGAGGCTCTGACCTAAATCTTAATTGATGCCCACTGCCCATTTAGACCACTGTGTGTGATTTTAACCAGACAAACCCAGGAGGAAGGATTAATGAAGAAAGGCTAATATTTTAACCAATCATAGAGTCCATTGCAATGCCCTTTCCATTTTTAACTGAGCTTTATAAGGCTCTTCTCTCGAGGTGACCCTCCTTTCTTAATGTTCAGTACAGCAAAATATAACCCAGGTTTTCTTGTTAATGTTTGATTTATCTTTTCAATCTTGGTGCTAGGTAACAACATTGGATCAAAATATTAACAGCCAAGATTTAGATATTATTTTACAATTAACTCACTACATTGACTCACATCATATTATTTCAGTTTCACAGTGGTCCTGGGGCATGTTTATTGTATCTCCCACTCTACAGATAGTGAAACTGAGGAGACTGCGGTGGGAAAGATGAGGTAACTCACATGAAGTTGGGCAACTGATCAGATGACACAGCTAGGAGTGAAGCCTGGGTCTCCTAAGTCATTTGCTTAGAGCACATTCAATGACGAGGCAACTCCTTGCTGTGCATCCTTTCAGCACACGTCATTGGTGTGAAGACACTAGTTTTCATCAGATTAAAATGCATCTTACTTCAAGATAGGCAGTTTCTGTTTTGGTTTCTACCTCTCACACATTGCTTTTAAAGTGCTAACTTCTAATGGCTATCTCATGAGAAAATCTACGGTAAGTATGAAGTGACCCTTTGGTACTACCAGGTTTTCATCCTAAATCCCCTTCCTTCCTTCCTTCCTTCCTTCCTTCCTTCCTTCCTTCCTTCCTTCGTTCCCTCCCTCCCTCCCTGCCTCTTTCCTTCCTTCCTTCCTTCCTTCCTTCCTTTCTCTCTCTTTCTTTCTCTTACTCCCCTCCCTCCCTCCTTCCCTCCCTGCTTCCTTCCGTCTTTCTTTCCTTTCTTCTTCTTCTCCTTCTCTTTCTTTTTTCTTTCTTTCTTTTTCTTTCTTTCTCTCTCTCTTTTCTTTCTTTCTTTCTCTCTCTCTTTTTCTGTCTTTCTCCCCTCCTTCCCTCCCTCCTTCCTTCCTTCCTTTCTTTTTCTTCTTCTTCTTCTTCTTCTTCTTCTTCTTCTTCTTCTTCTTCTT
>NC_045438.1:157039573-157086834 GCF_002776525.5 Piliocolobus tephrosceles
CTTCTTCTTCTTCTTCTTCTTCTTCTTCTTCTTCTTCTTCTTCTTCTCCTCCTCCTCCTCCTCCTCCTCCTCCTCCTCCTCCTTCTCTCTCTCTCTCTCAGTCTCACTCTGTCACCCAGGCTGGAGTGCAGTGGCTCCATCTCAGTTCACTGCAACCTCTGCCTCCTGGGTTCAAGTTATTCTCATGTTTCAGCCTCCTGAGTAGCTGGGATTACAAGCATGTGCCACCACATCTGGCTAATTTTTGTAGTTTTAGTAGAGACTTGGTTTCACCACGTTGGTCAGACTGGTCTCAAACTCCTGACATCATGTTCCACCCACCTCGGTCTCCCAAAGTGCTGGGATTACAGATGTGAGCCACCACGCCCAGCCTCGTTCTTTCTTTTTTTGACATTGTCTCTGGCTCTGTCACTCCAGCTGGAGTGCAGTAGCACGATCTCAGCTCATGGCAACCTCTACCTCCTGGGCTCAAGCGATTCTCCAGCCTCAGCGTCCCAAGTAGCTGGGTCTAGAGATGCATGCCACCACATCCACCTAATTTTTGTATTTTTAGTAGAGACAGGGTTTCACCATGTTGGCCAGGCTGGTCTTGAATTCCTGAGCTCAAAGTGATCCGCCTTCCTCAGCCTCCCAAAGTGCTGGGATTACAGGCGTGAGCCACTGCGCCTGGCCCCATTTTCTTTTCTTTCTTCTTTTTCTTGGCATTTGTTATGATCAAGCTTTTTTTTTTTTTAAAGTACTGAATATCCATGGACTCCTTCCAGTTTTACTTCATCAAAATGTGCTTGCAGGGAAGGATTTGGTCTCACTGATTTCAATTAATATAACTCCAAGCCACTACTCTTCTGCTATTTACCTTTTAATCTGTATTTCTTACTATACATAAGAAGCTTTGCTACTCTACTGAAGAAGAATTTCAAGGAGTGTAGGGTGAAGATGAGGTTTTTAAATTTCAATATTTTTCTTCAGTCCCTTCCTCCAAATTCTACACGTAGATGTACTATGCTTCAGCCAACTTATCTCTAACTAGGACATTCAGATCTACCAACTAAGCTATGACTTATTATAGGCAGGCGATCAGCAGGAAGAGCTGTTTTTCTTTGAAAGTAGGACAAGAATAGGTCTACGGAATGCTGGGGTCACTTGGTTTCCTCAATGGAAAGAAACGGGATGTTTCTGCACTAACTAGAGCACTTGAAAGGTAGGGAGGGGTGAGGGTGATTGAGAAATAATGATTTCAACAAACAGAACATTAAGTACTCTGTCAGACAGCGTGTTCCCATCTGGGGGGTAATTGGCAGAAAATATAGTCGCTATCATGAGAAGGGCTCCCCTAAATCTGCCCACCCACCTCCAACTCTCGCTCCAGTCAGTCTTTCTGAATGCCCAGCCTGCTACACTGGCCCTCACTACTCTTACCCCTGTGCCAGGGTGAGAGAGGGCAGGCAGCAGGTAAGGAAAGAGGAGAGGAAATGCAGAGGCTCCATTTGGCTTATAAAGGAACTGTACTGTAATAGATATTGTTGTTTAAAAAAATAGCATGACATCCATTCCATTTCTCTCCCTCTTCTTCAAAGATATTTCAGCCTCAGGGACTTTCTGCTTGTTAGTGGGTTGGTGAAAAATTCATGATAGATTTCTAGTTAGCAGGTAGAAGGGATGGGAGATTGCATCCTAATATACGAGGGTAACTATGTCTTATTGAGCACTTAATGTGTACTGAGTGAACATACCTGTTTTCATTCACGACCACTTAATGAGGGAACTTTGGAGCCTCCTTAGGGGTTAGAAGCAAAAGCTGCAGAGCCAGCTTGCCTGGGTTCAAATCCTGGTTGTGCCATGTACCTGCTGTGTGACCTTGGTGTAGTTACTTCACCTCTCCATGAATCAGCTTCCTCACCTTAAAATGGAGATAATTATAATGTCACGCACCTTTCGGGGGGATTCCCAAGGCCACCCCCAGGTTCTATGACTCATTAGGAGGACCCACAGGATTCATCATAGAGTCAGACCCACTGCTAAGTTCTGTTACCTCAAAAACATAAATCAGAATCAGCAAAGGGGAAAGCAACAGAAGAAACCAGGCATGAGCTACCAAGAGTCCTCTCCTAGGTGAGTCACACCAGACACACCGAACTCCTCCAGCAACGAGTTCTGACAGGTATGAAATGTTGCCTACTAGGGAAGCTCAGTAGAGACTTAGTGCCAGAGTTTTGATCTGGAGCTGGTCACTTAGACACACTCTGTCTGGCATATAAACAAATTCCAGGCTCCCAGAAGGAAAGCAGGTGTTCAGCATAAACCGTGTTGTTTGCACACACAGTTAAGTCACAGTGAGCCACTCACATCATGGACCAGCAGGAACCCCTCACATGTTCCCAGTTGCCAGCCAAGGGCCAGCCTTGCAAGCAGGATTGAGATAGCAATCTCAGGCCTGCTACGTGAACTCTTCTACTTGCTACTTTTTGATTGCCGTGAGATTACATAAGGTAATATATATCCATTGCTTACAACAGTGCCTTATTTGTGGGAAGCCCTACAGATGTTTTTAGCCCTTACTATTATGTGGAAAAAAAACACTGAAGTTTAGAATGACTACATAGTCAAAATTGAACCAACTGGAATCTGAATTCACATTTCCCCCAAAAAGGTTCATGCATCTATTCACATCACTCTAACATGAGCAAAATAGCATCCTTCTTCAAACTGTAACTGGATATGGAGTTGGTGGGTCCATTCCTTTTCAGGTTCACAGCAGATGGAGCCTTTCAGTCCAGTTGTGTTTTGAAGACAGAGCTTCTTGGAGCTGTAAGCACCATCAGGTTGCTTCTTTCTCAGGTTAAACCTACTCAGAGTACATTTACGGTCTGGTAATGCCCTACATGAGCATATTTTAGCCTCACTCCATGAGGCACGCTTTTGTTGATGCCCTTCATTTTTCAGGATACGTATCCACAAAGCCATAAGAATTTTCTTCCATAAGATCTAGATAGTGAATCATCTCACTGTAATTGAAATCATCCCATCGTAAACCATTTTTAGGCTTAAAAAAAATTCTGATGAAGAAATTTCTCCCACCTACTTCCCCCAATGCAAAGAAGTAGTTAATCAATCTCTTCAATCATAGGATTACCTCTGTCTTACCTTTCTCCAGGTTTTCTGGTCTTTGGTTATGTCAGTGGGCAGGGCAGCAGAATGTCCATAGCTAGCTGTGAATGCTAAGCAACTGTAGTAGATGTCAAATCAGTTGCACCACCTAAGTCTGTGCACTGAAATGAAGTCATTGCCTGCAACCAATTGAGAGGTACCTTTTAGTATTTTGTTTTGTTTCTGTTTTTGTTTTCTAAAAAAGAAGGATTTCAAAATGGGAACAGGGCTAGAAGAATCCTTTCAATTTTATGTTAAAAAATACACATCATCAATGCAGATTGCCATATGGTCCTAGAGTAAGATGAAACAGAGTCTTAGAGCAATCGTTTATTTCAACATTAGCATTGTTAGTTGTTATACATCTGTCCCTTCCAATAAATGAAAATTTTGTAAACTTCTTAGTCATTTCTAATCCCACAGATCCAAGAATAGAATTCACACATGGTGACTGTTTATTAAAGGTCTGCTCCGTTAACACTCAAATGCTAATGCACTTCCATTTAATAAAAGAGCTTCATCTTTGGGTCTGGCAGCTCATGACTTACCCCAAGTGAGTAGGTGGCTATTTCCTGGATGACTGTAGTCAACGCAGTGCCAGATTTTGACATCTACACAAACATCTCCTTGTGGTGAGAAAAGCAAGCAAAAGTTATAGTGAAAGAATAGTGTGACTGCGGTTAATACCATAATTTAAAGAACAAATAAGGGCATCTAGAAAAAAATAAGATGGGAAGCTTATAGAATATAAGGATCAAAGTGCTTATGGTAGCCCTGGTTGCTACTAGCTGAGTCTACGGATGCGACTAAATGGCTGAAGACATGCAAAGGCGAAGCAAGAGGCAGAACACAGAGAAGAGAGAGAGAGAGAGGGATGAAAATGGAATTATGTCAGTGTCCTCATCAGTTTGGGCTGCTAGAACCGAGTACCATAGACTAGGTGGCTTGTAAACAACATACATTTATTTCTCACAGTTCTGAAGGCTAATATTCTGAAATCAGGGTGCCTGGTGAGGGCCCTCTTCTGGGTTGCAGATTGCTGCCTTCTCATTGTATTCTCACATGGCAGCAAAAGAGGTAGAGAGCTCTCTGGGATCTCTTTCATAAGGGCACTACATCCATTCAGGAGGCTTCACCCTCATGACGTAATCACCTCCCAAAGCCCTCCCCTTCTATCACCATCACAATGGGGCTTGGGAGTTCAACATATAAATTTGGAGGTGATATAGCCATTCAGTTCATTACAACCAGCACAGCACAGTTCATGAAGACTTTTTTCTGGTATGCAGTCTCCTAAATATTCCTTGAATATCTGTACCTCTGCCTTTGCTCAGACTAATTTCTCCTTTCTCTCTGTATGCCAGGCTCAGCTCACACACCACCTACTTCTTGAACACCCCAGCCCATCTCAGCCCCCAGTGCTTTCTTCCTCCTGTAAACTCCTAGAGTTTCCAATGTAATGTTGAATGTTGTTCTTTCGGGTCGCAATTGGATTGTATAAATGTTCTTTGTATACTCCTAAGTTTCTTAAATAAAAATGACATGGTTTTTTTCTTTCATCAGCTATAAGCATTTCCTAACCATCCACTGTGTATAGGGATGATATAGTTTAGGTTTTTGTCCCCACCCAAAAATCTCATGTTGAATTGTAATCTCCAGTGCTGAAGGTGGGGCCTGGTAGGAGGTGTTTGGATCATGTGGTGGATCCCTCATCGCTTGGTGCTATCTTTGTGATAGTGGGTTCTTGTGAGATCTGGTTGTGTGAAAGTGTGAGGCACCTCTCCCCTGCCCCTGCCACTCTCTCTGTCTTGCTCCTGCTTTCACCATGTGACGTACCTGCTCCTATTCCACCTTCCACCATGATTGTAAGCCTCCTGAGACCTCCCCAGAAGCAGAAACCTCTGTGCTTTCTGTACAGCCTGCAGAACCATGAGCCAATTTAACCTCTTTTCTTATAAATAACCCAGTCTCAGGCATTTTCTTATAGCAATGCAAGAATGGCCTAATACAAGAGATAAAGAGGATATGATCTAGAGTTTGGCCAGACTTTAACCAGGACCCCCATCCCTACAACTCTGACTCCATGACACTGCTGTCTGAGGACACAGGTGTCCTCTAGCAAAATCCCAAACCAGCCTTGTCAAAGACTGTTTTCTTATTTCCAGAACAAGTTGCTTATTTCTGGAGACCATTCCTCCACTATTTCACTTTTTGAATAAAGCTTGAGTACCCCAAAAGTAAATGGCAATAAGAAAAAAGTACCACTCATGCATCACACACATGTACGCATACAGTCCTACACACAAACAAGCTGATACCTTAGTTTTACTTTGGCCCACCTCTAGGATCTGGGTGGACATTCCTCTCTATGCCTTTTCTGTTCTTTCTCTTCCATTGCCCACAGAATATGGAGACCAAAGTGCTCATTGTTGCTTCTTGAATGCTCCATGCAGGCAAGGAGTGGTACCCTTCCCTGATGTATTAGTCAGTTCTCACACTGCTATAAAGAAATACCTGAGACTGGGTAATTTATAAAGAAAAGAGGTTTGATTGGCCCACGGTTCTGCAGGCTGTACAGGAAGCATGATGCTGGCATCTGCTCAGCCTCTGGGGAGACCTCAGGAAACTTTCAGTCATGGCAGAAGGTGAAGGGGGAGCAACCACATCTTCCATAGCTGGAGTAGGAGGAAGAGAGAGAGAACATGGAGGTGCCACACACTTTTAACCAATCAGATCTCATGAGAACTCACTATCAGGAGAACAGCAACCAGGGAAAAATCTGCCCCTGTGATCCAATCACCTCCCACCAGGCCCCACCTCCAACACTGGGGACTATATTTCGACATGAGATTTGAGTGGGGACACAAAGGAAGCCATGTCACCTGGCTAAGTGGTGACCACACAGTTCTCACCCGTGTGTGGGTTATTCATTTTCTGCTCTTCGCTAAGACTCTCCTTAAATTCCTGGCAGACTCTTACTCATACTCTCCTTTGGGAGTTCTTCTTCTGCTCTACGATACTTTCTGTATTTGACCCCTTTCCTCATATGTCACACCCTCTTCACCCTGATGGAGGTTTCTTTTGGTTGATCACTCTTTAATCCATCCACACTTTCCCTTTTGAGTGGCACCCAAGACTGAGCCTTGTTCCCATAGCAGTGCCCTGGAACCACAGATTTGGGAGCTGGATAGGACTGTCGTCTCTTCGCTGTATCACACACTAGTGATGGAAGCCTGCAGAATTCTCCCACAGATGGACGGTTTAGTTATGAATCCTACACCAACTTCTGCTCATCAAACATCCTCCTTTCATGACACAGGCAGGAATTTCAGAGGATTATTTGATAAGGCCTTATTTTATTTTATTTTTTGATGCAGTTGTCAACCATGCCACTTCAAGATGTGGTTTGTCCCCCATGGCATGAAACAGGTCTCAAACGACTTCCTATCTGGTAACAAAATGGTGCACCAATACATTAAACTCCCTCAACAAGAGAACATCTTCATGACAAAGACAGTGGTTCACAGGTTGGACGCCAATCTTATAGGATGAGTTTCCTTGGAGTCCAGGGTTAACAACATGTGGCAACTTGTTTGGGATATTATGAAAGAGAAAATTATTCAATTCTGCCTTAACCATGGCGGAAGCAGCCCTTGAGGAGCTGCTGTAATGACTTCCAGCCATCTTTCTAAAGGAAGACGGCTGGAAGAACGTGGGGGCAAAAGTAAAGTTTGTACAGACAATGAGAGGAACTTACAGATAACTTTGAACTGGCATATCTGTAATTATCTCCATTAATGTGAATTTACAAAAAGTTAACTAGTGAAATAGAGACAGATAGGCATTTGTTCTCTGAAGCCATTTGGGTATGTCTTCATAATTCCAGGACACTGGGCAGAGGCTTCCTCTATCCGCTTTCTCAGAGAAATCCAAGTATGGCAAATGACCCCTGTAGCCTCCTGGGCAAAGGCCCATTTGCTTCTGATTCTTTCAAGGGTAAACAGGAAGGCTTTATAGAAAGCTTCAGCTTGTTTCTCCAACAGTTTCCCAGCACAGAGATAAATACATACCCTCCCCTGACATTCCTCCACCCTATCCCACGTGAAACCCTTGCTGGCTCTCTGGCTCTGAAACTCCTCTAGCCTTTCCTTTCTGGGGGGCTTGCCAGCTTGCCACTCTACCTGGAGAACAGAACAGGACAGAGTAGAACAGGAATTTTAAATTCTTTCCATTATATACAGAAGCTCTCTCAAGTCTCTCTAAGCTTTTCAGACTTAATGTGTCTCTTACAAAATATTTGTTCCTGACTCACCATTAAGAAGATGAACTTTGAGAATTGCACAGTTTGCCTCTTCCCCATGATAAGATACATAGCTAAGCACAGCAAGGCTGCCTTTCTCACTCTTCCTGCCTGCCGCTGGTGTGACCTTAGCCCCCCTCTCAGTATTTGAATTTCCTCGGTCTTTATGAATGGTAACAGTTGTTTAAAACTCTCCTTGCAACACTCCCCGAGCCCCCATCATCCCATAATCTTTCTCATGGAAGACTACATGTATTTTGTAAAACCCGGGGGGAAAATCCTGATTCTAAATCAACAGGCAATTATTAAGAGTGGCACGCAGGTCAGTTTTAGTCCTTCCTCCAACCACCCTGTCAACCACCACCTCCCATGTTCACAAAAGCCTGCAAGGCTACCTGCAAGAAAATACCCAGCTTTCCTCTAGGGTGATTTGACTCTTCAAACTGCTTCTCAGTGGAAAACTTTTGAAACATTCCATTTTATTTATTCTCTAACACAGTTTTCCTGTCAGCCAGGTTTGGAGGTGTTTTCTGAAACATGAATGTCATTAATCCAACACCAAAAAGATTCTAGAACCTTCCAGGGCACACGTGGCCAAGCCTTCCAGAACAGTTTGCACTGGAGGAGTGTTCTGCATGGGCAGGCGTTTCTGTAGCTTCTGACATCAGGAAAAGGGTGTTATTCCTGCAGTGCTGCTGACGTTATGTAATAGTAGAGTCATCGCTTTTTTTTTTTTTTTTTTTAATGGAGTCTTGCTCTGTCACCAGACTGGGAGTGCAGTGGCTCCATCTCAGCTCACTGCAACCTCCTCCTCCCGGCTTCAAGAGATTCCCTTGCCTCAGCCTCCCAAGTAGCTGGGACTACAGGCACACACCACGCACACCTGGCTAATTTTTTGTATTTTAGTAGAGATGGGGTTTCACCATGTTGGTCAGGATGATCTCGATCTCCTGATCTCGTGATCCGCCCGCCTTGGCCTCCCAAAGTGCTGAGATTACAGGCGTGAGTCACCGTGCGGCCCCATAGCTGCTGCTTCTTTTTTTTTTTTTTTTTTTTTTTTGAGAGGGAGTCTTGCTCTGTGGCCCAGGCTGGAGCGCAGTGGCGCCATCTCGGCTCACTGCAAGCTCCGCCTCCCGGGTTTTACGCCATTCTCCTGCCTCAGCCTCCCGAGTAGCTGGGACTACAGGCGCCCGCCACCTCGCCCGGCTAGTTTTTTGTATTTTTTAGTAGAGACGAGGTTTCACCATGTTAGCCAGAATGGTCTCGATCTCCTGACCTCGTGATACGCCCGCCTCGGCCTCCCAAAGCGCTGGGATTACAGGCTTGAGCCACCGCGCCCGGCCCCCGTAGCTTCTTGAGTTGAATGGCTGCCTCTGGAGGCGAGACCCACAGGGACAGCCTGGGTGGAAGAAAGGCAGAGAAGGCTACTTTCACTCATCACCACAGACTCACTGCCATTCAGCTAGGCCGTTCTTGTAGAACTGACTTAGAAAAGATTACTTCTCCATAAGTATATGTTCTGGTCAGAACCAAACTCTCTTTCCAAGGAGGAGTTGGGAAGGACCCCTGCTTCCTGCCTGTTTGTGCACACATCTTGTTTTCTTAGGGACAGTGGGACTCGATACTAATTAATCGACTGTCTGCATAATCAGCACGGAAGCAAGAGCCTGAAAAGAGAGGGAATCTTTTTTAAAAGTTACTTTATTATTTGTATTTATTTTCTGGGTGTTGTTTCTGATTCCAAGTAGTTACATAAAAGTTGCAAAGCCAGTTAAACACCCTCTGAATGTTCCTGCAGAACTTGGACAGGGCGCTCCCTATTTAGTGGTTAATAATGGTCAGTGGCTTTCTCTTCCTTTCTAACTTTATTTGGGGTGTGCCTAGCCTTGAGGTCTGGGTTGTGGCCATGAATAGGTCTCTGTAGTCCAAGAAACATTTCTCAGACTGCTGAAGATGTGTGGAAAGACAGTGCCAAGCTGCCTGCCGCTGTGGCAGCACCAACGGAGAAGAAAAACAAGCCAAAGGATGCGGGTGTGATCAGGGCCTGCGCAGGGATTGGAGTGGTCATTTGGGGCTTCCAGAGGGATAATGACAAGTTTATCCGCAGGAGTAAAGCGTTAGAGCAGCAAGAAGACGCTTGTGTAATATCCTAGCAAATCAATTTAAAAACTTAAATATGACAACATGCTAAAGAAAGCCAGAAAGGAATTGGTAGGTGAAAAGGAAATCTGCCAGCCTTCAAAAGTGAAAAACGAAGCAAAATGGAGCTCCAAAAAATGGAGCCTTGAAGAGACCCCAGTAGGCTTGGCTAGAGGCTCCAGAAGAGAAGGCGGCTGTCGCCTCACTGTATTCAGCACAAAGTCTCTAAAGCTGAGAGCAGGAAATCCTGTTGCCCCACCCATGTCCTCAGCTGAGGTCCCATGAGACAATATTCCTTAGATACCAGCAGAAACTTTTCTTACATGTGAAGGGGTGTAATTCACAATATTCTTTAGAAAGATGGTTGAAAGGTCACGTCATTAAGGCCATAAAACATTTATCCACACATTTATTCATCAATAATTTATTGAGTGCTATACCCGGGGGAGGAGAAAGGGTGGGGTGTGGGTTATAATGATGACAACGATTAAAGAGACCAGTGAAGACACTCAGGTGAACCTGTGGTCTAAAATGATGCTACTGGATGCTACTGAAGGTGGCAGACGCCCACCTCGGAGTATCTTAGAAATGCAAATTCTAGCCCCGCCCAGCCTTACTGAAACAGAAACCCTGGGGGTGGGGCCCAACCATCTGTGTTTTAACAAGCTTTCCTGATGCATGGAAAATTAAAGATGTGTGGGAACATGGTGTCTCAAACAAAGATGTGTCCTGGCCATTTGCGAGACGTGTGGAAAGTAATATATTATTAATGATAGTTAGCATACCGACATTTGTGAATAATTTATATGTATGACACCTGCAAAGGCTTTTTAAAAATACAGATCCCTGGCTCCACCCAATTCCAACGGAGTAGAAATATCCAGGTGTGGTAGCTAGTAATTAGTTTTAAGGTTTCCCAGGTGACTCTTAGGATCAGCCAGGTGTGGGAACCAGTGGTCTATAAGAGCCATTTGCCCCATAACAAAGAGAAAAAATCCTTCAATTCTAGAGGGAGGTCCCTCAGAGAGCAGGTTTCCCCACCCCTAACAAACGTTAGGCAGATCTCCATTGAAACACATAGAAAAGAAACTCCTTTGACTGCAGCAGAAGTGGAGTGGAGATTGCTTCATACTTTCCTTTCTGCAGTGGCCGTTGCAGCCCTTTATAAAAATCTAGAGCTCTCAGCTGGGCATGGTGACTCATGCCTACAATCCCAGCACTTTGGGAGGCTGAGGCGGGTGGATCACGAGGTCAGGAGATCGAGACCATCCTGGTTAATATGGTGAAACCCCGTCTCTACTAAAAAATACAAAAACTTAGCCGGGCGTGGTGGCAGGTGCCTACAGTCCCAGCTACTAGGGGGGCTGAGGCAGGAGAATGGCGTGAACGCAGGAGGCGGAGCTTGCAGTGAGCCGAGATCATGCCACTGCACTCCAGCCTGGGTGACAGAGCGAGACTCTGTCTCAAAATATGTATGTGTATATATAGAAAGCTCTCAAAAATATGGTATGAAAACCATGGATGGTTCTACCACCACCTCCTCTTGCCACATAGGCCCCATTCATTGATGAAGACACCAAGGCTCAGAAAAGTAAAATGACCTGAAAACATGTGACTGACCATTCAGGTCTCCCAGAAATTAGAGCGTTCAGTTTTAAAACAGTGACAGTCCCAGACCAACCAGGATGAATTCGTCACCCTAGATCGGAGACTTCACTACACCCACAGTTCTTGCATTTTGGCTGATTTATTATTGTTGTTGTTGTTGCTATTATGCCATATTACTGCAAGAAGAATTCAAATTACTATTGGTTTTTAATTTTTTTTTTTATTTTTCTAGCCCCCTTGAGATGTTCTTACTAAATTACTATGGTTTTCTTTTAAAAACCGTATTTGTTTTTATTCCCTCATTCCAGAAGGATTTAAGGGAGTAATACCCTTATTTTATGTGTTTCGAAATACTCCTAAGTATTCTAAAATACTCTGGACTATTCCTGTGTCCATGTCTCCTCTATCTGACTTCAGACCCACCATACCATGTACATTTTCTCTCTAGCTTCCATATATTTGTGTGATATTTGCTATGGCACCTACTGTGCCCTACTGAGATCTGTGTATTAGTCAGAATTCTTTAGTTTGCCAGTAAAAGAAAACAAAAGGATGGAGTATATCAGCTTAGGTAGCAGAAAAGAGCTTCAGGCATAACTGGATACAGGGGCTCCATCTCATCAGGGCATGTCCCTCTTTGAACCCATAGCAAGATGGTCAGGTGCAGCTCCACACACCCCCATCCTCCCAGAAACCCAGCTGACGGCATCTCATCCCCAGTAGCTTTTATACAAGTCCGTAGGATGGACTCTGTTTGGGCTGACTTGCGCTATGCCCATTCCCTAAACCAGTTGCTGCCCCCCAGGACAATGGAATACTCTGACTGTCCAAACTGTGGCCATGCACCCATCCCTGGCACCAGGGTCTAAGAATAGAGAAATGCAAGTCCCCCAAAAGAAAGTCAAAAGATGGTTCCTAGAAGCAGAGGAGGAACAGATGCTGAGTAGGTGAAAACAGCAAATGTCCATGGTAGTCTTAAACAGTTCAAGAAGGCTGACCAGCTGATTGGCTGACGCACAGGCAACAGCGTGCAGCCTGTGTCTTCCGCTGCCCCCGCTCTGCTGAGATCTAGGTACTATTTTCCCCTGAAACACTAAGTTGCATCATTGTCAGTTCTAATTTTGAAGACACGCACCACGTTTAGCTGAAGCTAGCAGCAGCCCCAGAACCCGTGGGACTCCATCCGAAAAATGATAAGCCCTTTGCTGGGCTCCCAAATATGGAGCTCCTGAGAGCGAGGAGCTGGTGACTCATGTTCTCTGTGCTTTGGTTGCCCCCACGTTTTCCAGCTGGGTTGGTGACGTCGGACTCAGTACTTTCTTCAATGCGTCCTGTACACAAAGAATAAATAGCCCCGGAGCTCTTTCTTTTTCTTCCTGCCTTTCTTCCTGTAATTCATTCTCAGCCCAACTTGGCTTTGTTCAAACCACAGTATTTCATGTTGCCTGGCAAGTTCTGACACAGCTGCTTGCTTTATTCTTTCAGTCTTCTGTTAAGCCAGAGGTAAAGTTATACCTTGTGGCTAATTTTTAGTCTGTAAACCTTATCCCTTGTTCAAGCTGAAATCTTAGATTAAATCAGCATGAAAATGCCAGCTCCCCGAGACCGTTGAATTATGGCCCCCATCACTCTTCCTGCCCTGACATTCATTTAATCCTTTTCAACTTTTACGAGTTGTTTTCTCTTATCCATGAGCAAGGTGGTGGCTTGGGTCTTTTTAAGCAATTTTCTTTTCTTCTTAATCACCCTGCCCCGATTCCATCCAATCTATTTCGTTTTCTATATAATGATGTAACACATCTCCAATTTGAGTCACCAGGTTTTCCATGTTAAAGGTGGACTTGAGAAATGTTTATTTTACAAACTAATAAACATTTCAGTCCTATGGACTCTAGTAGTGGGGCCACCATGTCAGCTTCCCAGAGCTGCTGTTACAAAGTACCATAAACTGGGTGGCTTCAGATACAGAAATAGATTTTCTTCCAGTTCTGGAGGCCAGCAGTCTAAAATCAAGGTGCTGACAGGGCCACACACTCTCTGAACCTTCCAGGGAGGATCCTTCTTTGCCTCTTTCAGCTTCCAGCAGCCCTGGGCATTCCTGGGCTTGTGGCGGCATTTCTCACACCTGTGCCTCCATCTTCACAGGGCCACCTTCTCCCTCTGTGTCTCCCAGCGTTCTCTTCCCATTTGACAAAAACTGCAGTCATATTGGATCAGGGCCCATCTTCATGACCTCATCTTAACTTGATGAAATCTGCAAAGACCCTGTTTCCAAATAAAGTCACATTCGCAGGTGCAGGGAGATAGGGCTCCCACATACCCTTTCATGGGGAGGGAAGACACAATTCAGCCCCTAACAGCCAGGAAAGAGAAAAACAGGGACAGAAAAATAACGATCTGATCTTGGTCAACCAAAAAGGGGATCCCGATGTTCTCAGAGGATGTTCACCCAGAAAGAGCCCGGGACCTGACGGGAACATCTGGAGATGGAGGCGAAAGCCGAGCAATAAAGGTGATCATTCAAGGGGGCAGGAGAATCCACTGGAGGGAGAAAGGCAAGGACACATTCATGCTTGAAGAGCCTACTGTGTGCCGCATGTGCCTTTATCCCATTGAATCCTCAAATAACTCTGTCAAACAGTTGCTATTATTCTCTTTTAATACATGGAGAAACTGAGGCTCTGATTAAATAATGAGACCCAGATTATACACCTGTAAGTAGAAGAGCGAGATCATCATTGCTATTACCGCTGCCACTTCTGTTTTTAATAGGCATTGGATCGCTTGTGGTACTGTATACGAGGATGTTACCTACATTAACTGAGATCATCACAGCTCACAACGCTAGATATTGATGGCCTTATAGAGATGAAGAAACAGAAGCTCAAAGGGGTTTAGTCACTTGCCTGAAGTCACACAAGTATTACATAATTGAGCCAAAATGTAAACTCTGGTCTTTCTGACTGGCAGGACCATTCCTTACCATGATGCCATGTTGCTGGTGGACTTTAGGGTATCTAAATTAGGATATTCTTAGCTTCAGATAAGGAAGTTGTATAAAGCAACCAAATGATTAAACTTGAGGCTTAACTAAAGCAATATAAAAAGTGTATGTTCTGGGGGGAATAGGCAAAAGAGAAGAGAAAGAGGCCAGCCACCGAGCCGCTGTGGGTGAATGAGTTAACCAAAGGGCAAACGTCCAAATTGGATGGTGAAATGGCAGAGCAAGTGGGCTCGGTGTCTGTAAACATCTACACTGCCCACAAGGACAAGATCTGTATGCTCCATCGACACCCAGAGGCTGAAGGAATGCCTGTGGTGTAGACAACTAACTTTTCTAGAGAATGGAGAAGGGATTAAACATGTTAACCCTGAAGAAAAGGAAACTTGGGGCAGGGTAGGCTCAGAAAGTCTTCAGAGGTTGGGAACATGGCCGGTGGAAGAGCAGGGAGACTGGAAAGGGCCCCCCCCCCCGCCCGTGTTTGTGTGGAGGCAGCTCTGGGCCCCCCTTGAACACACATGGGTGAACCGCTTGACTCACCTTACAGTGAAAGAAGTTGGCGCCCATGGGCCGCTGGAGAAACCTCAGTAGCCATCCGGTGTTCCCCAATGACTGTGTTACTCACAACCCTCCAGGGTCCCTTGTTGCTTTTGGGGTTGTAGGGCTGGCAAGATGTCTTCACCCACAGCTAGATTCATGGCTGAGGCCCCTATAATGAATGACAGATGAACAAGAGAAGAACATACAAACACATAGAGTATAAGTTTTACATGACACAGAAGCCTTTGAGAGGAAATGAAGACTCAGAGAAACAGGGAAACCTGCGGATTTGCTATGCTGGGTTGGATGAAGAGTGGACAGTCATGGAGAGGTGTGACCGAGCAAAGCGGGTGATAACCTGGAGGGAATGTCGCCAGGTCTGTTGGCTCAGATTCTCCTCTGTGTCCTTGTGTCTTCAGAAATAAGGATGTTCCTTTCCTCCGAATATGCAGACATCACTCACACCAGGGTCCAACTTCCTACTTCAGGGGAAAGTCAGGAAATCCTTCCTGGGACTGATGACCTGCCCCAGAGAGAAGGGCAGAACAAGGGAAGGTGAGAGTGGCCTTCCTGCTTCTGCTGTTTTCTCAAATGCCAATGTTCTATTTTGGGGGGCAGCATGTCCTGAACCCCATCAGGATGAAATCCCAGCTCCACGAAGCCCCTCTTGAACTGGTCCATCTTACTGCTCCAGCCTCAGCTCCCTCTGCTCCTGGACTTGAACTTCACATTCCAGCCTGGGGACTCCTGGCAGTTCTCTAAATATGCAAAGAGCTCGGCTTTCTTTCCTGGTCCTGGTCCTGGTCCTGGTCACTTGGCCCTCTCTGTCTCTCCCCTCCTTGTTCCCATCTCTCTTCCTTTCTGGCTCAGGTCCCTCGCACATGCTGTAAACTCTTCCTGGAACATCTCCCTTCCACCTGTGAATCTCTTGCCAGCTCACTTCTTTTCTCCCTTTAAGAATCCACTTCTCAAAAGAAAATGGCAACTCTGTGAGGTGATAGAAATGCTGCTTCACTTGATCATTGTGGCGTCCACGATGCATACATAAAACAAGTTGTACACTTTACCCTGTATAAATTTTTGTTTGTCAATTATATATCAAGAAAGACAAGGGAATTTGGAAAGACTTCACCTCTGCCAAGACAGCTTTCTGACCACCACCCCTGACCCTGGGTGATATTCCCTGACATGAGCCCCCGAGTGTTTACCTACGCTATGTGTATCAGGGCATCCCGACCACTTGCTCACTCGCCTGTCTCCCCACTGTGAGGTCGGTGGCAGGGCCTTGTTCAGTGTCTTAGTCATATCCCCTCCAGCACCCACCATGACCTCTGGCACTAAGTAGGGGCTCAATAAGTCAATCATTGTGTTGATATACCAGCGATATTGAGGGAAGACCAGACCTGCCAACCTCTAAGAGCCTGTCCGCTCAGAGAGTCTGTGAGTCTGTATTTCTGCTCCCACAGTTAGTCATGGAGGAAGTTGCCAAAGCAGATGATGAGACTTCTGTTTGGGGTTGCCCAGGTCTGCCTGGCCTTTGCAATTTGTAATCAGGTCATTAGAAAGAGAAACTGAACTGAGAGAAAAACATAGTTTGGATGAGGCAAGAGTTGCAAAATAATGAGTTATGTAATGGTGATGGTCGCCTCTGGTAGCATCTTTGGCCCTACCCAGATGATACAAGACTTTGTATGTATACCCTTGAGCTTGGCCAAGAGGACAATTGTCAAAACCGTGGCTTGAGTGTTCAACAGCCTCTTTTCCCATAAGGTGTTGCCTTTTGAGGTCAGACTGAAATCCTGTACCTGCAATAATTTCCTCCTTAGGACTGGATATACTTGAAAAGATTGGAGAGATAGATATGTTACCTTGTTTGTATACCATGTAAATGGTATAACCCTTGCACTCTTTGGCCATTAGCAGCCAATTGTCAATTAGTTTATTGTGTGTTAGATCAAACTGTATTGCTCAGGCCAGTTACTCAAGAACTGTGAACTGTGAACATCTCAGCCTAGAAGGATAATGTGACCTTCAATTTGCACACCATCCATTGTCCCTTTCAAACAAAGAGCCTCTCTGAGCTAGATAGTCCAGGGATTTTTTTTTTTAACTTTTACTTTAGGTTCAGGGGTACATATACAGATTTGTTACATAGGTAAATTCATGTCATGAGGGTTTTTTGTATAGATTATTTGGTGACCCAGGTACTAAACCTAGTACCCATTAGTTGTTTTTTCTGCTCCTCTCCCTCCTCTCGCCCTCCACCCTTAGTTAGTTCCCAGTGTGTGTTGTTCCCCAACATGTGCCCATGTGTTCTCATCATTTAGCTCCCACTTCTAAGTAAGAACATGTGGTGTTTGGTTTTCTGTTCCTGCATTAGTATGCTGGGGATAATGGCTTCCAACTCCATCCATGTTTCTGCAAAGAACATGCTCTCCTTCTGCTATATGGCTGCATAGCATTCCATAGTGTATATGTACCATATTTTCTTTATACAGTCTGTCATTGATGGCCATTTAGGTTGATTCCATGTCTTGGCTATTGTGAATAGTGCTACAATAAACATAACGTGTGCATGTGTCTTTATGATGGAATGATTTCTATTTCTTTGGGTATATACCCAGTAGTGGAACTGCTGGGTCAAAGGGTATTTCTGTCTTTAGGCCTTTGAGAAATCCCCACACTGCTTTCCACAATGGTTGAACTAATTTACATTCCCACCAATGGTATATAAGCATTCCCTTTTCTCCACAATCTTGCCAGCATCTGTTATTTTTTTTATTTTTTGTTAATAGCCATTTTGACTGGTGTGAGATAGTATCTCATTGTAGTTTTGATGTGCATTTCTCTAATGATTAGTGACATTAAGCTTTTTTCATATGCTTGTTTGTCACATGTATGTCTTCTTTTGAGAAGTGTCTTTTTATGTCCTTTGCCAAATTTTTAATGGTGCTGTTTTTTCTTATAAATTTATTAAAGTTTCTTATGGATTCTGGATATTAGACCTTTGTCAGATGCATAGTTTCCAAATATTTTCTCCCATTCTGTAGATTGTCTGTTCCCTTTGGTGATAGTTCCTTTTGCTGTGCAGAAGCTCATTAGTATAATTAGATTCCATTTGTCAATTTTTGCTTTTGTCAAGATTGCTTTTGGCATCTTTGTCATGAAATCTTTGCCAGTTCCTAAGCACAGAATAGTATGGCCTAGGTTGTCTTTCAGGGTTTTTATAGTATTGCGTTTTATATTTAAGTCTTCAGTCCATCTTGAGTTGATTTTTGTATATAGTATAAGGAAGGGATCCAGTTTCAATCTTCTGCAAATGGCTAGCCAGTTATTCCAGCACCTTTATTGAACAGAACTCCTTTCCTGTTGCTTGTTTTTGTCAACTTTATCAAAGATCAGACCATTGTAGATGAACGGCTTTATTTCTGAGCTCTCTATTCTGTTCCATTGGCCTATGTGTCTGTTTTTGTACCATGCTGTTTTGGTTACTGTAGCCCTATAGTATAGTTTGAAGTTGGGTAGTGTGTTACCTCCTGCTTTGTTCTTTTTACTTAGGATTGCTTTGGCAATTCAGACTCTTTTTTTGGTTCCATACTAATTTTAAAATAGTTTTTTCTAGTTCTATGTAGAATGTCATTGGTAGTTTCATAGGAATAGCAATGAATCTGTAAATTGCTTTGGGCAGTATGTCCATTTTAACGATGTTGATTCTTTCTATCTATGAGTATGGAATTTTTTCTATTTGTTTGTGTCATCACTGATTTCTTTGAGCAGTGTTTTATAGTTCTCATTGTAGAGATCTTTCACCTCCCTGGTTAGCGGTATTCTTAGGTATTTTATTCTTTTTGCAGCAATTGTTAATGGGATTGTGTTCTGATTTGGCTCTCAGCTTGACTGTTGTTGGTGTATAGGAATGCTAGTAACGTTTGTGCATCGATTTTGTATCCTGAAACTTTGATGAAGTTGCTTATCAGCTCACGGAGTGTTTGGGCAGACTATGGGGTTTTCTAGCTGTAGGATCATGCCATCTGCAAACAGAGATAGACTTCCTCTCTTTCTATTTGGATGCCCTTTATTTCTTCTCTTGCTTGATTGCCCTGACCAGAGCTTCCAATACTATGTTGAATAGGAGTGGTGTTAGAGGGCATCGTTGTCTTGCTCCAGTTTTCAAGAGTAATGCTTCCAGCTTTTGCCCATTCAGTGATGTGCTGGCTGTGAGTTTGTCACAGATGGCTCTTATTATTTTGAGGTATGTTTCTTCAGTACCTAGTTTGTTGAGAGTTTTTAACATGAAGGGATGTTGAATTTTATTGAAAGCTTTTTTTCATCTACTGAGATGGTCACATGGGTTTTGTCTTTAGTTCTGTCTATGTGATCCATTGCATTTATTGATATGCATGTGTTGAACAAGCCTTGCGTCCCAGGGATAAAGCCTACTTGATTGTGGCAGATTAGCTTTTTGATGGCTGCTGGATGAGGTTTGCTAGTATTTTGTTGAGGGCTTTTGCATCAATGTTCATCAAGGATATTGGCCTGAAGTGGTTATTTTTGTTTGTTTGTTTGTTTGTTTTGTTTTGTTTTTCTTGTTGTGTCTCTGATAGGTTTTGGTATCAGGATGATGCTGGCTTCATAGAACGAGTTGGGGAGGAGTCCCTCCCCCTCAATTTTTGGGAAGAGTTTCAGTAGAAATGGAACCAGCTCTTCTTTGTACATCTGGTAGGATTTGGTTGTGAATCCATCTGGTCCTGGGCTTTTTTTGGTTTGTAGTAGGTTGGGGATTTTTATCCCAGATTTATAAATACAGAAACTGAGTCTCAGAGAGAAGTGACTTGCCCAAAGTTGCAGCTCATGAAGATAAAAAGAAGTGGCCAGATATCCAATCTTTGTACCCCAGGGCTCCTCTCCACTCCTCACCTCTTGGGCCTGCTCTTCTGGTGGAAACACAAGGAGGGCTGAGGAGAGCAGGCTGCTGAGCTGTGCTTTGGGGCCTCTTAGCCCATGGGGATACATGAAGGATGAGGGGAAAGGGTTGGAGCATAGAAATGGAGTTTGGGGAACAGGTAATAGGAGAAGCTGGCTGACCTTTCGCAACACAACTTTCAGGCCAGTCCTGACTAAGATGCTCTGGGCCGAAGCCAGCTGAGTGTGAGCTCCCACAGAGAAAAGAGGTTTGCACATCCTCTCCACATGGGTGCCCATGAGCCAGGACCCTGCTAAGCACAAACTCAGGGTTCCTGCCCTGAGCAGCTACTGGCTGAGTGATCAAAGCAAGTCAAGAGCCTTGAAAAGTTGAAGGTAGTTGCTCAGCCAGCAGCCAGTCCAGATCCTATCTGTAACTCCAGTCCTCTCCAGCCCCCTCCTTCCCCGACGAGAGTCCAGGCCAGCCTCAAACAGAAACTATGGAGATGAATCAAAGACAGAGACAAGCCATCTTTGCCTGTGAATTCTAGTGTATCCATGATAATCGGGTTTATTTTACCCAGTAAAGAAAGGGCTTTCTTTTTTTTTTTTTTTTTTTTTTTTCCTTTTTGTGGAGAACAGGGTCTCGCTATATTACCCAGGCAGGTCTCAAACTCCTGGGCTCAAGCTATCCTCCCGCCTCTGCCTCCCTGAGAGCTGGGATTACAGGCGTGAGCCACCGCGCCTGGCCAAAGAGAGGGCTTTCAATTCACTTGGGGGGACCTCCGACCTTCTTATAACAGCACAACGAAAGTGAACCACAGACATTCCCTCCCCTAATTAAGAGAGTTGCTCTTTTGACTGGGTCTTGAACTGTTAGCACCGGTCTGCCACATTCTTTAGTTAGTTAAGGGCTGCCACCATCATGACATGGAATAGTAGGACTGGGAGAATCTACTGGATCAGTACCTGGTGCAGAACAAAGCCCTTCCATGGAACATAAACGTACAAATATTACATTCACAGCCATGTTTGTTCATTCAAAGAGAATCTACTGAGCACTTTCTGTGTGCCAGACACTGTCCCCAGTGCTGGAGAAAATAGACAAGATCCCTGTTATCATGGAGCTCATATGCTAATGGTGGAGACACAAAGAAGCCAAAGAAATAAATAAACACACTAGACTATGTCAGAGAGTGGCAAGTGCCATGAAGAACCTAAAAATGAGACATGGTGTTGTAGGAGATGCCTTACACAGGGAGGTCCTGGAGGCAGAGTACCTGGAGGTCTGAGATCAGAGCTTTTATGCAAACAGAGCAAGTGCAGAAGTTGTGTTTGAGGAACAGCCAGAAGGCCAGTTGGCCTGCAAGGCATGAGCCAGGGAATGGTGGTACAAGATAAGCTTGGAAATTGTTTATGCTCTATCTCTCACACCGACTTGGCCTTTGATCTCAGCTAAAATGCTGCTTTACTTCCTACTGTATTGGTATTTGCAACCAATGCATGATGTGTCACGTACTTTCTACTCACCCTCATACCAGTGTTGATGAGGGTGAAAAGATCATTCCTCCTCCAGGAAGTCTCTTTGGAAACTTGGTGGCAGAAGACAGGAGAGCTAAGAGCAGGTCCCATCTTGTATGATCTAAGGTTCCCCTGGATGTGAAGCCATGATCCCCTGCAGCTATCACAGCATAGGGATGTGGAGAGATCCTGGCTCCATATATAGTTGGCAGGAGGCGAGTCTCCTTTAAGGTGTTCAAATGTAGCGCGCACACACACACACACACACACACTCTCTCTCTCACCTGCTGTCTTCCTTGATGCTCCATCTCTTCTACTGCTGTCCTGAGAACCAAGACAGCTCCATGTACAAGTAACTCAAAACCCTGACACTCCCTCACACTGCCCAAAGCAAGACACTGCCAAAATAAGTCACAGATGTCACCGTTCCTTGTCACTCAGTTTTCTTGGCTCAGATTTAAAGCATTAGATCAGCTCATCGTCATCTCTCATTCCCCAGCCCCAGCTCTTCCCTGCTGAGTTATCTTCAATATTCCCTTGGGTGGATTTCTTCTTCCTCCTTCTTCTCTAAGAATCTCTAAGTTTATTTTCTCTCTTACTCTCACCCCGCTTCTCATCCTGCCTCACCCCGGTCCCTCTTTCTAAGCCCCCTTCTCTGCCACCCTATTCTAGACAAGATCTTACAAAAATACCTTCTCTACTTCCACAAGAATTCCCCCAAATTCCTTTCCTTTGTATTGAAAGGGTCAACTTCTGGCATTTATAATTTTAACCATCAGAAGGACTTGGAATGAGAAGTATGAGTACTCCCGACTCTTTTCCACACCTGATTCCCAATCTCCAGTTTTCTTGAATACTGACTCTATAATGGGTGGAGAGTAGGGGTACAGAAAGAGACATGGAAAAACAATAAATGAAATGGTTCTTTTAGTAATAAAAGCAGATGAGGAGATAGGGTAGCTGTGTTCTGAACATCAGAGCTAGAGAGGCTGATGCTCATGACGGACAGGGGAGGAGAGATGCAGTGCTGGCTAACAACCTGTACACAGCACCAAGCAGGTTGTAGTTACATGCTAAAGTGTGTGCTGTGCCATCTAAGTGCAGTAGAGATCAGCCATAGGCTGGAGTTTGCCCCGAAGGAGGTGGCATTGAGGTCACACACTGCAGAGTCATCCACATGACTTTGTAGGTTGGAATCTTATTTTATCAACTGCTTACCTGAAATAAACATGCCCCACCTGAAACTTAAATGCAGCTTGATCTTTTCTTTGGAAGAGTGTGATGCTTAGGACAGGAATGTGTTGCCATGGGATGCGGCTATATTTTGTCCCCACTCCTATCTGAGCCTTTCGCCACTTTGAAGGTGCTCTCTTTCTCCAGGATAAACATCTTCAATAGCGGGGACTTTCCAACAGAGTGGACGAGGTGAATTTTTGTAACTGTCTGGAATTCGATGCTATGTGAGATTTCTAACTCTGTGGAATTGCGCTCACATTCATGTTAGAATATTCTGTCTATCACACATTCTTATCAGCACATTTTTGTAGCCAGAGATATATGCAACCCAAGTGTCATGAGCCCACTACACCTAAGAGTTGGTACTTACGAATTCCCTGAGAACTTAAAAGGGGCCTGAATGTAGTAACTTGCTTGGTGATAGATAGCAGCCTACTCACCCTGTCTCTTGAGAAATAACTTCACTTCTCTCCCCCTTATCCTAATTCCCTAAAACACCCCTATCTTCCAATGGATAAAGTACAGACAAATATCTGGTTACCTTTATTGTAGACATCTATAGTTCACCCAAGAGCCTAGATGAAGCACCTTACATAGCACGCCAACTGTTGGCCCATGTATTTAGTCTACGTTTAATACCCTTTTACTTAGGTTTCTTGCCCTGTAAACTGGGATTAGACAAAAATCTGGTGTCTTGAGTTTCATAGCATATTAGTATAGTATGATTTTAGCCTGTCTACTCCTCTTACATCTGATAACAGTAAAGAAGGTAAATTCATTCATTCATATATTCCTTTATTCATTCATTCATGTAAATGTATTGAGCATGCATTATGTGCTAGGCATTGTTCTTGGTATGGTCCACAGCTCTGAACATAACAGGCAAAAGTTCTTGCCCAAATGGAAGTTACACTCTAGGAGGGAAGATAAAGCAAAACAAAAATATGCAGTGTGTTAGACAGAGATATGTGCTAGGGAGTAGTGGAGTAGTGGGGTGCAGTTTTAAACAGGGTACTCAGGGAAAGCCTCATTGAGAAGGTACTTTTCTTTTTTCTTTTTTCTTTTTTTTTTTTTTTGAAATGGAGCTGCCCTCTGTTGCCCAGGCTGGAGTGCAGTGGCTCCATCTCCACTCACTGCAACCTCTGCCTCCCAGATTTAAGCGATTCTCCTGCCTCAGCCTCCTGAGTAGCTGGGATTACAGGCGCACGCCACCACACCCAGCTAGTTTTTTGTACTTTTAGTAGAAATGGGATTTCACCATGTTAGTAAGGCTGGTCTCCAACTCTTGACCTCATGATCCACCCGCCTCAGCCCCACGAAGTGCTGGGATTACAGGCGTGAGTCACCGCACTGGGCCAAAGTTACCTTTTTTAAGGGTTTTTATTTTTTTTCTCAACCAGTGTTACCATGGTATAATTTATCTTCTGTAAAAATCCCACATTTTAAGTGTACAGATGAGTGGCTTTTGACTAATGTATACATCCACTACCCTAATCAAGCTATAGAAAGTTTCCATTTCCTTGAAATGTCTTCTTTCTCTTTCATAGTCTCCTACTCCCACTCAAGCTACCACAGATATTATTTACATCATAGTAAGTTAGTTTTTCCTGTCCTAGAATTTAATATAAATGCAACTATGCATGTTAAGTCTTTTGAATGTGGCTTCCTTTGCTTTGTTTAAGCCATGTTACCACATTTATCAGTCATTTTTTTTATTACTGAGTCTATTGTATGAATGCTTTATAATTTGTTTACTCAGTTACTTATTGTTTCTAATACTCTTCATTCTTTGTGTGGTTTCTTCCGGGTACTATTGTCTTCATACTGAAGAGCATCCTTTAGCATTGTCTGTAGTTCAGATCTGCTTATGATGAATCTTCTCAGATTTTGCTTATCTGAAAATGTCTTCATTTCACCTTCGATTTTGAAGCCTATTTTTATTCAATTTGTATAGAATTCTGTGTGAAAAGGATTTTTACTTCAATACTCCTTGTCTTTTAGCCTCTACTGTTTCTGATGATAATTAGTAATAATTCTTAACTTTGTTCCCCCATATGTGTCTTTTTATTTGGCTGCTTTTAACATTCTACCTTTATCTCTAGTGTTCAGTCATTTGACTGATGTCTTACATGGGGCTTCCTTTATCTTCATTCTGCTTGGGCTTCGTGGGTTTTTAAGTCATTTTTAAAAGTTTTGGGAAGCTCTTGGCCACTATTTCTTCAGATATTTTTTTCTGCTCTCTCTCTCTCTGTCTCTTCTCCTTCTGGGACACCGAACACACGTAAGTTAGACTGTCTGATATTGTTCCACAGGTCTTTGACCCTTTGTTCATTTTCCTTAATATTTTTTATTTCTGTTCTTCAGATTTGATATTTTCTACTGTTATATCTCCAACTTCACTTTTTCTTCTATCATCTCCACCCTGCTATCAAGCTCCTCCGGTGAGTGATTCATTTCAGGCATTACATAATTCTAGCATTTCCATTTGTTTCTTTTCATGGTTCCCATTTATCTACTAAAAATTCCTCATCTACTCACCACTTAGGACCATTTTTCTCTAATTAATTAATATATATTTTGACTATATATTGTAAAATATGTATGTTTTAATGTTTTTATTTTCTAAATCCAATATTTGGTCCGTGTTAGAATGGTTCCTTTGCTTTTATTTTTTTTTACTATGGATTACATTACTCTTGTATGGTTTTTGTTGGTTTTTATGTCTAGTGATTTATCTTTGAATACCGGGCATTGTGAATGTTACGTTGTAGAAGCTCTAGCTCAGCCCTTGTCAATGGTACCTGCAATGAAGAAAGTGTTCTATGTCTGCACCATCCAATAGGACAGCTGCTGGCCACATGTGGCTATTGAATACTTCAATGTGACCAGTGTGACTGAGGAACTCAATTTTAGTTTTAATCTAAATGCTTGCATATTTACCCCCAGAACTGCTCAACCTCTGTTATATTGTTTCAGTCTCAATCTCATAGCAGCTGACATCTGGCAAGCCTCAGATGGTTTTGCCTGCACATACACAGTCAAGCCCTCAGCCGCGGACTCATGGAGGGGCTTCCCACATGCATGCATGGACTTTTAGGACTTTCTCTTTGCACAGATTCCAGGTATTTCAGTTACCTCAAACTCTGATCCTTGCCTCTTCAGCCTAGCAAGAGTCTTGTGCTCTGCTCAAACTCAAGTCTCCAGGCAGACAGCTGGACTACTGTGGGGCTCACCTCACACTCCCATCTCCCCATTTTTGCAGTCTGGTGTTGTTTATTTTCCATTGTCTAAAAACTATCTTGCTTCACATACCTTATCCTGTTTTCTAATTGTTTACAGGGGACGAAATAGTCTGAAACTAGTTATTCCATCACAGTCAGTAGCCTGAGAAGTGTCCCTTTAGGTCATACTCCAAAGAAGATTATGGGATAACTAACTAGGGGAAGAGAGTTTCAAACAGGAGGATGTCAATGGAAAGGGTGGGAGGCAGAAGCATGCCTGGCTTAGAACGGTAAGGAGGCCACATGGCTGAACACAGGAGCTAAGGGCAGAGAGAGTAGGACAGGAGGTCAGAGAGGCATGGCGGTGGGAAAGACACTGTTTGATTTTATAGGCCATTATCAGAACTCTAGCTTTTACTCTAGTGAGATGAAAAGTCATTGGAAAGTCTGGGGCCAAGAACTGATTTGGGTTTTAACAGGATCACCCTAGCTCTTGGAAACACCTCCAGGACAAAAGCAGGGTGCTGAATCAGAAGGCCATTGAGAAAATCTATTGACTAAACTTGAAAATCTAATTAAAATTCTGAATTATTCAAGGTCAATGGCTGAGTTTTTATCCATTTCCTAGAATTTGGGGCTCGCTAGCAGACAGGTACCTTAGTGTGGAAGATCACATCATCTAAAGCCTGATTAGCTGTGTGACTTTAGGCAAGTGACTTCAACTGTCTTTCTTTATTTCTATACAATGGAAATAATAAGAATACCTATTATGTAAAAGATATTATGACAATTAAATGAGATAATTCCTGTAAAATTCTCTAAATGATACCCAGTGCGTATGAAGTAAGCATTCTACAAATGTTAACTATTACTATCTGAGAGGCTGAATGTCTGATGATTATTACTTTACCCTGTGGACATTGACCTTGGTCTGCTCTGTGAATAAAGGGTACCACACTCAATTCTGATTCTCAAGAGATATGTGCAGCTGGCATAGAAAAACTATCTCAAAGACAAGACTGAAGAAAATAAGAGCCAAGTAGAGGTCCATACTGTCAGCTCTTGCATAAGGAGGGAAGGCTGAGGCATTATTCATTCAGGCTGAGGAGATCTTTGAAGACTATTGAGAGACAATGAGTTAGGGTTTGAAGAATGGATTAGATATAGAGACTGTGGAAAGGGAAGGGAATTCTGAAGGTCACCTGAACTTGCGGCCATCACTAATGTTTAAAAAGTTTCTTAAATTCAAAGTGAAAATTACGAGTTCAACATGGTTATTATCCCCTTAAGCTCACATTTGGAATCAACCCTATGAAGTAGGATATCATTACCGTACAGCTGAATGGCTTTATTAACTTATTTTTGGAAATTAGATGACAAATGCAAGCACAGTCTTGTTTAATAAGAAGCATTTCCCAGTTGCTTCTATGAGAATTTAGGAAAGGTTCTAGAAAAGCAGAGAGAACCCAGGCAAGTCCTGAAATCTCAGTCCAGCAGAATTGAGAAAGTGAATAATGGCCCTCAGGTCACAGGAAGGCAATCAATACACTAATCAAAGGTTGTGATGAATCTAGGTTGTCTCACATTTCATCTGGCATAACATGTATCCAATTGATCATTTTTAGCATAGTTCATCAGAGGAGAAAAACTTGGTGAAATATGATCTAGTGGGGCAGGATGCACCAGTTGCACAACAGACATAAGCTGCTCTGCTTTGCTACACCTGTATAAAACATGAGAAAATATGTTTTCATAGAGTTTGAGGCATATCCAACAACCTCAGGTAGAAAGAGTATCCATTTATTTAATGGGGGAGAGAGCAGTGGAAAGGCTCAGCCTCATCCAGACTGAGAAGTGATTACCTTGGAAATGTTGTTTGTTTTGATTGAGAAAGTCAGCTGAGAATGTATTTTAAATGGGCAGAAAATACCTCCATCAAAGAAATAGTAGGCAGTCATCAAAAAGAATGAGGCATGTTTGATATTTTAATAGCGAGTTATCTCCAATGTCTATAATAAAGTGATAAATGCAATATATAGATAATTGTATAGTGTATGACAATTATGAGAAAAATGAAATATACATTTGCACATACATAAGGTTGTACACACAAAGGATGCCTGTGGGGGAGGGAAATTGGGTAGCTGGGACTGAAGATAAAGATAAACAGGAAACTTATGTTTCAGTCTGTATCTTTTGAATTTATTTCTATATGCACCTAGATTCAGATAGTTTTATTTATCAGTTGAAAAAAATTAAAAAAGAATAGGAAAAAAGAAAATAACAACCATAATTTAATTCTTTTTTAAGAGAGAGAGAGAGTCTCTCTCTGTCACCAGGCTGGAGTGCAGTGGCATGATCTCTGCTCACTGCAACCTCTGCCTCCAAGGTTCAAGCAATTCTCCTGCCTCAGCCTCCCAAGTAGCTGGGACTACAGGCACACACCACCATGCCCAGCTAATTTTTGTATTTTTAGTAGAGCCGGGGTTTCACCATGTTGGCCAGGGCTGGTCTCGATCTCTTGACCTCGTGATCTGCCCACCTTGGCCTCCCAAAGTACTGAGATTGTCGGCGTGAGCCACCGTGCCCGGCCTAATTTAATTTTTAAAAGAGCTGGAATACGTCCATTCCTTTCCCATTTGCAAAGGGCTCCAGAATCATCCCAGATGATGGCTTTCAAAATGATAGTTCAATAAGGGAGATTTAGGAGAAAGTGGCTTCTTTCTCATGCTTCACTTAAGGATCCCTGAGAGTATGAGTTTGCTAGGGCTGTTGTTTAAAAAAACACACACACAAACTGAGTGACCTAAACAGCAAACATTTATTGTCTCCCAGTTCTGGAGATTAAAAGTCTGAGATCAAGGATGTCAGGAGGATTGGCTCCTTTCGAGGACTGCAAGGGAGAACCCATGGCTCTCTCCTAACTTCTGGTGTTTACTGGCCGTCTTTGGCATTCTTTGGTTTGTAGAGGCATCACCCTAATCTCTGCTTTCATTCTCATATGTCACTGTCCTTGTGCGCATGTGTGTTTATGTCCAAATTTTCCACTTTTATAAGGACATCGGTCATATTGGATTACGGGTGTGCTCTAGTGACTTCTTGTTAACTAATTACATTTGCAACAACCCTATTTCCAGATAAGATCACATTCTGAGGCACTGGGGCTTAGGACTTCAGCATAAGAATCTGGAGGGGACAGCACTCAACTCATGGCACTGAGGGACACTTACCCAGAGTTAAATTGCTTACTGAGGGTGGGTATTCTGCTATGTGTCTATGAGGCACAGGTAGTAACATGCATCTCTTCATGCCCCAGATGTATAAAGTGAGTACACACTGGTATGATTGAATACCTTCATATTTTTTAATGCATTACTGTCCTCTGAGGAAAGAAGAGAGCTTAAACCTGATTAGCTAAGAACAACAGCTTGTTAGAGCAATAAATCCATGAAACAAAACTCAGATCCCCTGCTCTTCCCTCCCCATCCATGCCAGCTAAAGGCTTATGTACGCAACAATGTTTATTAAACACCTACTGATGCCTAATGCTGCACTGAGAGCCAGGGAAGGAGCTGGACAGAACATCCTCCTGCCCTTCAGTTGGAGAAAAGACACATAAATTAACGCAGACACTCACCAAGTGACTACGCTTCAGTCAACGACAGACTGTATATAGGACCGAGGTCCCGCAAGACTAGGATGAAGCTGAAAATTTCCTATCGCCTAGTGGCATTGTAGCCATCCTAACATTACAGAACAACGCATTACTCACATGTTTGTGGTGATGCTGGTGTCAGCAAACCTACTGCATTGCCACCACATACAATCGTGTACAGTCTGTAATATTTGATAATGATAGTGAATTACTATGTTACTAGTTTGTTTTTACTATAGTATACTTTTAGTCATTACTTTAGAGTGTACACTTTCTCCTTACTTTCAAAAATTAACTTTAAAATAGTCTCAGGCAGGTTCTTCAGGAAGTATTCCAGAAGAAAGCATTGTTTTGGTTTTGGTTTTGTTTTTGAGACAGAATCTCACTCTGTCACCCAGGCTGGAATGCAGTGGCATGATCTCGGCTCACTGCAACCTATGCCTCCTGGGTTCAAGCGATTCTTCAGCCTCAGCCTCCCGAGTAGCTGGGACTACAGGCACCCACCACCACGCCAGGCTAATTTTTGTATTTTTAGTAGAGACAAAGTTTCAACTATTGACCAGGCTGGTCTCGAACTCCTGACCCAGTGATCTGCCTGCCTCAGCCTCCCAAAGTGCTGGGATTACAGGCGTGAGCCACCACGCCCGGCCAAGAAGGCATCCTAGGATATGGCAGGTCCCTTTGTGTCATCACTCCTGCAGGCCTTCCAGCGCGGCAAGATGTAGAGGTGGAAGACAGCAATGCTGCTGATCCTGACGCTGTGTAGGGCTAGGCTAATGTATGTTCTTGTGTCTTTCTTTTTAATTACAAAAGAGTAAAGAAGTTTTAATTTTTCTTAAGTTTATAAAGTAAAAAAAAGTTATAGTAAGCTAAGGGTAATTTATTATTGGAGTAAGAAAAATTGTTTGATAAGTGTAGTGCAGCCTAAGTGTACAGTATTTATAAAGTCTACGGTAGTGTACGGTAATATCCTAGGCCTTCACATTCACTCGCAGACTCACCCAGAACAACTTCCAGTCCTGCAAGCTCCAGTCATGGTAACTGCTCTATAGAGATGTGCCACTTTTTACCTTTTATATCCATATTCTTACTGAACATTTTCTATGTTTAGATAGGAAGTATTTACATACACAAATACTTACCATGGTGTTGCCATTGACTACAATATTCAGCACAGTGACATACTGTCCACTTTCGTAACTTAGGAGCAATAGGCTAGACCAAATAGCCTGGGTGGGTAGTAGGCTCTACCATCTGGGTTTGTGTGAGTACACTCTGTGCGCTTTGTACAATGACAAAATCATCTAACAACACATTTCTCAGAACATGTCCCCATGGTCAAGTGGCACATGGCTGTAATTATATCAATATATTGTAGTAAATGTAGAGCCGTGACCAAGGCAGAAAGAAAACCCTTAACTCTACCTGGCGATGCCGAGAAAGGTGTCCTATGAGAAGTGTCATAAAAGCTGACTGTGGAAGGCTGACTCTGAGGGAGGTGAAGGCAGGGGGAGGTGAAGAGGGAAAAGGGAGTCCTGGGGCATGTCATGTCTTAAGCGAGGGAGCCCAGACAGACTCCTGGTTACCAGGAATGGAGACAGGAGTTGGAAGTAAATCTCAGGTGCAGATGAGCTTCTGAAGGATCTTATCTTTAGCCTGAGGATTTGGGACTTCTTTATCCTCCAGGAAACCCTGGAAGATTTAGAGGAGTCACTTGGTCAGATATCGTCTTTTGAAAGATATTAGATTGGTGCAAAAGGAATTGCGGTTTGGGACTGTGAATTTTAGATCCTTATAACTAGGCTCAGACACATCTTTATTATTAAAGTAGGAACAATTACAGTCAACACATTTTTGCCAATGAGAATTAAGTTTGTTTATTCCTGTAGTGTAAAGATCTATGCTTTGGGATTCAACGAACTCTTGGAAAGCATTTTCTGCACACTGCTGGTTGTGGGAGCAAAAAGTTGTTGAGATGCTTGAAGAAATGATAGTCGGTTGGCAAGAGGTCAGGTGAATATGGTGGGTGAGACAAAACTTTGTAGCCCAATTGGTTCAACTTTTGAAGCATTGGTTGTATGACGTGCAGTCGGGCATTGTTGTGCAGAAGAAATGGTCCCTTTCTGTTGACTGATGCCAGTTGCACGCATTGCAGTTTTCCATGCATCTCATTGATTTGCTGAGCAGACTTCTCAGATGCAGTGATTTCACCAGTATTCAGAAAGCTGTAGTGGATCAGACTGGCAGCAGATCACCACACAGTGACCGTGACCATTGTATACAATGGACCATCACTGGTTGTTGTATAAAATCTACTTTTCATCGCATGTCACAATCCGATCAAGAAACGGTTCATTGTTGTTGTGTGGAGTAAGAAAAGACAACATCACCAAACGGTGATTTTTTAAACTTTCAGTCAACTCATGAGGCACCCACTTATCGAGCTTTTTCACCCTTTGAATTTGCCTCAAATGCCAAAGGGACGGTAAAATAGTGGACGTTGAGTTCTTCCGGCAACTTCTCATGTAGTTGTAAGAAGATCAGCTTTAATGATTGCTCTCAGTTGGTCGTTGTCAACTTCCAATAGCTGGCCGCTACACTCTCATCTTCAAGGCTCTCTACTTCTTTGCAACACTTCTTGTACCCCCACTGCACTGTACATCCTGGGCCAAATGTGTTGTTGATGCTGCAGGTTGTCCCTGCTGCTTTACGTCTCATTTTGAACTCGAATTAAAATTTTGCTTGAATTTGCTTTTTGTTTGACATCATTTCCATAGTCTAAAATAAACATAAAATAAACAGCAAGTAATGAATCGTTAGCAAAAAAACATAAAGCGAGAAATGCTCATTAAAATGATATATAACATAACCACATTTATTTAAGAATGTATTCCAATATCAAACAGCAAATTCCAACAATGCAAAAACACAATTACGTTTGCTCCAACCTAGTATTTTCAGAGAGAATGAATGATGGGGAAAGAAATTGAAGAGAAAATAACAGGCAAGGAGATTTTTGCAGGTGAGAAAAAAATTATGACCAATAGTCTAAACTGTGATAGTGGTGGCATGAATAGCGAAAACAGGGGCACCCTTATCTTCTCCTATTTGTACAAATTCAGTTAATTCTGTTTAAACTTCTTTATTTTTTCAGGTGACAAAAGATAATACATACTCACTATAAAAATTTTGGATTAAAAAAGTTAAAATGTGTAAGGAATAAAACAAAATCACCCCTTAATTATTCAGAAATAAGCATTCTTATTAATATTTGTGTATCCTATGAAGTTCTTTTCAAAATCATATCTATGTGCATATATAGTCATTTAGTCAAACTGTTTTATAAACAGTTTTTTCCACTTTACATATTTCCCTATTAGTAACTTTATAGAACTTGATTTTTGGTTGATGTGCTATATATATTTATTTAGCTAATCTAGAAGACAGATTTGAAAACTGTTAAGGAATTATAAATAGCAGTAGGAGGTGATTAATTAGCTGATGGGGTATGAGGGAAAGGAAAAAAGCTGAGCAACCCCAACTTTTGCGCTAAAGCCCTTCTTTTTACGGCTTTCTTCTTGTTTTGGCCAGAATTGGAGGGTCCATTCTGTGAAAAGGAGGTGGCAGAAGGATCCGTGAATATATATTACATTCAACCTCAACAACGGTGAACATAATCACCGTTCAGGGCATGCAGACACAGCCCCACGTTCACAAGCTGCCAGAGCATTCATTAAAGTGGATAAAAACGGCCTGCAATGAAATCCTCAAAGGATGTGGTAGATAAAGCAAATGCCCTCCTAAACACAGCTGCAGGCTGCCAAAACCCCCAGCCACACCTGATGAGCATTCTCGGAGAGGAGCAAGTAGAGACAGCCTTGCTCGCCAGGAGGGAGGCCCTCTCCAGGCTGTGTGGCGCTGGCTGTGGTCTCTGCACCTGCCACTCACCTGATGGCTTTCTTACATTCTGGGAGGGCATGCCTGTCCGAGCACTTCCTCTGCTCAGTCTTTCCACAGCAAGAGGAGGAAGAGCAAAAGGAGTCAATATCTGTGAGGCACAATAAATCCAACTGAGGTGAATAATAAAGCGTATTCATTTCCAAAAACTTAAAAGGCAATGTTAGGGGAGATATTAGGAAAGAAACTGACTAATTAACCCAGGTTTTCATGTCAGGCTCAGTTTGGTTTCCATTGCCTATCGCAAATCTCCTACGCTCCTGTGCCTCTTCAGAAATGGCTTCTGGTTGAAACACAACCTGTGTCTTTTGATTGGTTGGGAACTGAAAGATGTTCCTCTTTTAATATCATAGATGGAATCCAATATATTTTACTTTCTTCTTTGTGCTCATGGACAAAGCCTCAGAAAAAAGTACTATTTAAATAATATCTTTCACTGACAGTAGACTCATGGGAAAACTGTCCTTACTTCCCTCCCTCCCTCCTTTCCTTCCTTCCTTCCTTCCTTCCTTCCTTCCTTCCTTCCTCCCTTCTTCTTTCCTTCTTTCTTCCTTCCTTCCTTCCTTTTTCTGAAGTGTATGGAACATTACTGCTTTTATTTTGTCTTATTTGTCTTATGGGAAACCGTGGGACTTCTCATATATCTATGTGCTGAGCTGACGTAAGGGGGACTATTAACTGCTTCTATGCAGCATTTATTCTGCCGAAGAGAAAACATGGGGTGTGGCTTTGTTGAAAAGCTCCCCATCATTCACTGTTCGCTGAAACTCATCTATTCAGTCATCAAGCACAGATCTACCTCTGCCCCCCTTGTGCCTGGGATGGTGCTAGATGCTGAGAACGTGCCATTGCCTGCATGTTCTCAGCAGCTAGCAGAAAGCTCAGTTCTAGAGCGCCTTCCCCCAGCTTCTGGAATCTCACAGGTTAGTTGGGAGGTCACTTAAATAGAACATGATGTGTGCTGTAAACAACTTAAGCACAGAGTGCAAAGGAGCATCTAATTTGAGAGCTGCTTAGTAAGATGGTTTCACAGAGAAGGCATGTATGATTCTAAAATGAGGGCATGGCATGTGTAAGGCTGTGGTGTTACAAGAGAACATGGAGCATTTGGAGAAGTGGACGTAGCTCAATGTGAGGCAAGTGAAGAGAGTGGTACATCCTAGCAAGGAGATTTCCAGTCCTGGAGGTAATGGAGAACCACTGATGAATTGTGTTTTAAGAATAGGCATAGTCAAATTCACACTCGGTGAGGTAGTCCTTGAACCATTGTTCACTGCACCACATGGTCACAGTCTTATTAAGCTGAGAGTTGAAAGGCTCATTGGAAAACCAACCTGGCAGTTCTTGTAATGGAGACATGAAGGTAATGCAGGGCCTACAACTCTAGGTTTCAAAAAGATCAAGGACATTTCATAGATCTTGCCTTACTTTTCCTCTCAGGGCAAAACACACATTACAAAGACCCTCAAATGATGCTCACTGTTACCAACATTTTTTTCTAATCTTACATCTTTCATCCTAAATGCTCATGAAAGACATGCTGCTTCTGGTTCAAACTTGGGCCAATGACAATGCTTTTCATGTTTGTTGACCCAATAATCAGCCATTGCACTCAAAGACTTAGAGCGGATCAGTTTAAAAACAGCTATTACTGCATTTGAACTACAGCTCCCCTCCAGTCCCCCGTATGTCTGGGCTTGCTGCTGCCACAGGAAAGCTCCCAGTTCTACCCAGGGAGGGATTGAGTTTCTCAGCTTGTTTCAGCACCAACCCGTAAAAGCTGTTTATGTCAAATGTCAGTAAATTGCAAACTTACCCGTGAGGTTTAATTGACTTTATTCCACAACAAGAGTGGCCATATGAAATAAACCCAAAGACTCATAATCAGGCAGGACTAAGTGTTGCATTTTGGAGAATGGCAAGGGGTTGTTTCGGGAAGGAGATGGAGCACCTTCCTATGCTAATCTCATGAGATTAGCTTTAAACATCTTTAGTTTCTCCAGTCAATTATTTGTTATGGAACTCTCATTTTACACTTAAACATTTTTTTTTTTGAACTCTTATTTTTGCACCCTTTAGCACTAGGATAAAAGATTCTTAAGTCATATCTCCTCCCCACTCCCACCACCACCACACTGTTTTATATAATACTTCCTTTTACTAGTTTACCGTTTTAAATTTATCTACCTTCCTCTCCACACCCCTCACCCCCTCCTCACCCTGTTGCTTCAGAAAAACTCCTGATTTGTGGAGGAGTAAATGCTCACAACTATCTATTCTCTCAGCCCTACATCTCTCTCAACTTGCGCCTCTCTGGACAGAACAATTTTTATCTTTTTAACAATTCTTATACCGCAGTTCCCCTTCACTGCCATAATTCTGGTGAACTCACTGTTTGAGATCAGTCTCCATTGTTCCCCATGGAGATGACCAAAACTGATACTACCAGGAGCTTACATTTGAGCCCCGCAGAATATTTAGGAAGAGAACGTTTTGGGTTTGGTTTGATTTGTTTCAGCTATTTTTTTCTGTCTCTAGAAACATGGGTAGATCGAGCTTACCAGGTGAGGTTAGTGGTTTTCTTCTCCGGAATCTTTAGAGTATCTACACAATATTCCATCTGTGAAAATTTGCACAGTAGACTAGATAAACAATGGATTACGGAGAAAAGAGTCCTAATACTCAGATCCTAAAGCAGTGCTAGGTTAACAACAAGGTGCTTACTTGCTTGGGGTGCCAGCCGAAATCAGAACAATGAGGCTTTCATGGACTTATCCAGAATTTTATAATTGATAAAAAGAAAAATCATTTTATTTTTTGTGGTTTAGTATTGCTTTAATTTGGGTTTATACATGGGAGGAGGCACCAAAATATTTCAGTGCTTGGGGACTTAGACTAAGAACCACAAGGAGGTGGAGAGAGAGCAGGAAACAGGCTGCCCTTTGTCACAGACCTTGTCTTTTCTGGCACTCTTTGGCTCTGATTTTCACAGACGTGAGTCTGATGAGAATGCTGAGTAATTGGCTTCTAGTCTCAGCAGAGCGTATATGAGTTGCCTTTGCTATCTCTAGCCTATGTCTCCCCCTCCCGCACCCCTCTCACCCCATCCTAGTTAGCCCCTCCCCAAGCTTACCCCCGGTCATTCTTACGGGGTCCTGTTTTTTACCCTAGGCCCCTTAGTGCTCTCTGTTCCCGCCAAAATATCTTTCAGATCCGTGAGTCATATTAAATTAGCAACAGCTCTTTACAAGTTAAAAGTCGTCTCCCTCCTACAGATAATGTCATACAAATACGGGTTAAAGTCTTGGCTAAAGAAGGAATGTCTAACTGTGGACTTTCAGTCATAAACCAGTGGAAAGGACATCTGACTAGGGGCAGGTGATCTCAGTGCTTCTAAGCTCTCATTGTATGGACTTGTGCTAACAGAGTAGCTACCAGTTGCAAGGGACCATTACAATTTAATTAATTAAAATTACATAAAATAAAAAACTCACTTCCTCAGTCACACTGGCCACATTTGACGCACTCAATAACCACATGTGGCTGGTAGCTCCCACATGGGACAGCACAGATACTGATCATTTCTTGTCTCACAGGAAGCTCCACTGGATGGTGCAAATCTAAATAATTTCCTTCTTGGCTTCCTCGAAGGCAAGGCCTTCCCCAGTGCAGGGCTGCTCAGGCTTAGCACTATTGCCATCTTGGACTGGATTCTTCTTTGTTGGGGGGTGGGGGCATCCTGTGCATTATAGGATGTTTAGAAGCATCCTTGGCCTCTATCCCCTACATGCCAGTAACAGCCACCCCCACCACCCAGTTGTGGCAATCAAAAAACGTCTCCAGACATTGTCAAATGTCCCCTAGGGGACGTCTATGCTGAAGCTGGCTGGAGCTCTGGGGATCAGAGAGGACGTCTGTAAGCGTGCTTATGAGTTGTAAGCTCTAAGAGGGGAGAGACATTGCACAGGGCAGGTCAGGCACATTGTAAGTGATCTCAGAACATTACAATTGAGAAGAATTTCAGAGTGACGTTTATAGCCAAGAAAGATATTCTTCCCCCGACTGGGGCATTCCCTTGATGTTAAATTGTGTGTGTCAAAACCTGTGTGTCAAAACCCTAAAGAACTGCAGGGAAGCCTATAACTCCAAAGGAAGGCAGAGGAAGGTCCCAGGGGACAGGTTGTGGGGTGAGTTAACTTATTCCAGTCAAGGTGAAGGAGTTGCCTCTGGGCTTCACTCTGAGACTTGCAGCCTAGTGTGCTAAGCTCCCGGTTCCCAAAGTGGCCATTCCCACGCTGAACGGCATTACTGCCTCATCAGCAGCTTGTCAGCTGTAAATTCTAATCCCAGGCCGGGTCTCTCTTCCCAGGACCAAAGTCATAAAGATGTTTGCCCTTGCACGGGTGTTTGACATGTGCTAGACCACATTTGTGTATTTGTCTTAGGGCCCTCTTGAGAGCTTAGCACTTCTCTCTGACCCAGGCAAGGCTTTATGTGCTGTGCATTCCTCCTGAACATGATGTCATGCTTGTGCCTCACCATGGAATTCTGCAGCCAGGCACAGGGGCTCAAGTCCAAAGATGGGAGGACTTAAAAGGCTTAAACAAGCAAATGTTTTTCATCATTTAAGGTTTTAAGAAAACTGAATTCTGAAATATTTATGGTCCTGGACTCCTTTGTGGGTCATCAATGACCTCTTTCCTTTTAGGAGATATCTCATGGAGAGGGCGTCTTGGCCTGCTCCCCTCTGGGGCCACTAACTCACACCAGAGCTGACTCAACCATTCCAGGAGAAGACTGGTAAAAAGTTTACTCACCACACACGTCTAGCTGAAATGAATGAAATCAAACTCAGCAGAAGTCAACACTTAGCATGGAAGGCAAAGTAGAGATGAAGGGTCGCCCAGCTGCTGCGCACCAGCCTTTAGCTTTAGCTCAAGTTGTTCTGCTTTGAAGGACAATGCCAATCATCTCATAAGTAAATGAAGACAATGGTTCAACAATGCTGTCGAGTCTGAGAGAAAAGAGAAGCCATCCCTATACCCAAAATTTAGTATATATTAAGATTGGGGTGGGTTGCCCAGTGCCTTCTGAGATGACCTGTGCTCTTTTCTTTTATCCAGGAGCAATTAGAATCAATGTGCTCCATCTGGAAGTTCTGCCTAAGGGTCTGGCACCCTAGGAAGTTGTCCAGGATGATTTTAACCCTGTTACAGGATCCAAATAATTCCTGATATGTATGAATGTAAAGCCCATTCTTGTATCCAGCATTTCTCAGTGGAGATGGTTTTGACATTTTGGGTGGGATGAATCTTCCTTCTGGGAGTGTCTCCAGCACACAACAGGGCACAAAATGCAAGTGGTGTTCTCCTCTGGTCATTGTCACAACCATCCACCCACCAACGCATGCATTCCCGGGCACCACGTGGTGGGTGGCCCTGCCCCCACTGAGTACATTGCAAGCTTATTGCCGTAGAAACTAGAATGCTAGTACTACCCATGGGAGCAGGCAGCAGGCCTGTTCTTTATTTATTTTACTCTTTGGTTCTGCAGACCTCAGATTTACCTGCTGTTATTGATCTGTGGAGGGCTTTTGACTGCCCATTTTCCCCCTAGAGTGAGCTCATGTGAGTGGAAAAGAAGCAAAGAGGTAGCTGTTACACAGCTGTTCCATTCCTGCTCCCTGTTTGTGTCCTAATGTTGTGAATACACCCTAAGAATTCCCCCAGGTGTGGATTAAGATGACTTAAGCCAGGAGGAAATTTGCCCCAAGGCAAATTTCCCCATCTAACATCCTCATATGGGCCCTCTTGCTAGACCCACATTATTGAACTACAGCTTCAGACTCCCAGCAGGCCCTCTTTCATTTTCCATCATCTTTCTCTGTCTGTATTTTATTATAGTACCAGGTACTGAAATTATCAGGTGATCAGAGAAGTCTAGAACTGGATATAAACCAATAGGTCATCCAGGAACGTGGCTTTCAACCTCCAGACTTCGATGTCTATTGACTGTGAAGATACTGGAGGGGACTCAAAAGCTATTATCATTTTCAAAAATGATGTCAGAACTGTTCAATGTACTTTAAATAGGACTCACAGGTGTATTAAAATGTCAAGCTTTCTTTTGCCTAAAACCGTGTGAACACGGTGCAGTAACTGGTTATTTCAATGCTGACAAAAGTTCTGATTGACAGAACTTGCACTCATTATATATCACTCAGTACCTAACTGATATGATAATTTCCAAATCAGGAAGATTGTGGAGAGAGATTAGTAAGAGGTCCTCAGTGGTAAAAGGACTAAGGAAAGTGTAGCCCGATTGTCTCTTTCTTCAAAAGTTGAGGCCCAGAGATGTGAAGTGACTTGCTGACAGTTGGATGATTAGTGCTCTAGAACTATGGTGGCCATGCCACACCAGGACCGTTCCTATGTGCTCCTGTTGTCCCAGTACCATCACCAATAGGAATCCCTGTCGCTCAAAACAGAAATCCAGTTTGATTAATAAATTACATGGTCATTCTACCTAAAACCCAAGTCTCCAACGGTCAATTCAGCCCTTTTCTTGCCACAAAACTCTGCCTCTTTCTCTCTCTTTCATGGCTCTCAAAATTGTTCCCCGTCTCTGATTCCATCTCCTACGTTTTCACAAGTAAGTCATCCTCCACATTTGGGTGACTATAAATGACAGCTCCAACTCCAGACGGCCTGAATCATGGGACCTTTTGTTCCTGAGTGGAGGAGGAAGGAAGATGGCACAGGGACAGGGGCAGCTGGGCCACAGGCAAGCCCAGGGCCTTGCCCAAGCCTCAGACAGCCACCCACGTGCTCCTATGTTCTCAGTGACAAAGGCTGGGAGGGGCAGAGGGAAGCTGGCGAATTTTTATGATTTAAAAACTATGAATCCACACTGAATAGAAAAAACTACAGTGTAAAACATCACCCATGCAGCTCTGAACGTCCAGAACGTCCAGGTGACTCCAGTATGGTGTTCATAGACTTTGGCAATACTTTGAAAACCTCTGTGAACAATAAAAGTTAAGCATGAGAAAGAAAATATTTCCCATAAGAAAATATAAACCAAACCCTTTTCCTTGTCTGCCACATGGGGCCAAACATACCAGTGTGTTTAATTGGTAGATCAATACCACTCTCAAGAATTTCTTAGATGCCATAAACACACAATGCAATTTTGGTGGAGTCCCACAGCAAGCTATAATCATGAGAGGGGAGGACCTGGGTTCAGCAGCTGTGCTTTACTCCTGTGTTGCTTTGAACTCACAGCAGAGCTAAATACCCGGCTCACAAAACCTTCTGATAACAAAGTCCAGCAGACTTGGGAGTAACTTGGTTGTTTTTTGTTGTTGTTGTTGTTGTTGTTGTTGTTTTTTGAGATGGAGTTTTTGCTCTGTTGCCCAGGCTAGAGTACAGTGGTGCGATCTTGGTGCACTGCAACCTCAGCCTCCAGGGTTCAAGAGATTCTCCTGCCTCAACCTCCCAAGTAGCTGGAATTACAGGCATGTGCCATAACACCTGGCTAATTTCTATATTTTTAGTAGACACAGGATTTTGCCATGTTGGCCAGACTGATCTCGAACTCCTGGCCTCAGGTGATCTGCCCGCCTCGGCCTCCCAAAGTGCTGGGATTACAGGCATGAGCCTCTGCACCCAGCCGAGAAACTTGTTAAAATGAAAATTGGGTCTATGTAGACTGGGAGATTAAAACTGACTCCTTTTTAATATAAGGAACCTTGCTTTACTGTTTCATTAAAAGGTTTGCCAGTGCAAACTGAAAATGTAGGAGCCCTTTTTAAAAAGCAGGAACAAAAACAACAACCTCTGCTGTGAAAGGTACTAAAATAAAAGCTGCTTTTTTTTCTTCTGCAGTCTCTCTTTTGACTTGTCACAAGGCTTTTAAAATCATTCTTATTTGTTATTTAATGCCAGTCTAAGTCAAGGAAAATTAAAATTTTAAATTGTTAGCATGAATCTTACCTTTCATCTTTATATTGTGCAAAGCCAGCTTTAAATGAAAATATAAGAGCATTTAATTTGTATGCTAAATTGTTCAAAATGATGCAATTTGCATATTTCATTCTTATCAGAACAGTGGAAAACGCTGCACTAAACTAATTCAATGCTTCCATTTCACTTCTCAATAATGCACATTCTTTTTTTTTTTTTTTTTTTTTTTGAGACAGAGTCTCGCTCTATCCCCCAGGCTGGAGTGCAGTGGCATGATCTCAGTTCACTGCAACTTTTGTGTCCTGGGTTCAAGCAATTCTCATGCTTCAGCCTCCTGAGTAGCTGGGATTACAGGCACCCGGCACCACGCCCTGCTAATTTTTGTATTTTTGGTAGAGACAGGGTTTTACCATGTTGGCCAGGCTAGTCTCAAACTCCTGACCTCAGGTGATCCACCACCTCGGCCTCCCAAAGTGTTGGGATTACAGGCGTGAGCCACCGTGCCCGGCCTGATACATGCACATTCTATCAACACTCTCTACCTTTGATGTACTGACAAGTAAAGAAGAATTGAAAAAAAAAGGCCTATGGGTTGCCTTATCTTTCCCTTTCTCTCTGTGTCTTCATTTTCAGTGTAAGTTGTTTGCAAATGCAAAGAAGTAACATGAGTAAGAAAGGACAAACCAAGTTTCCTTGGTCATATGTGTTTCTTAGAATACCACTGCTGCCTTTGTGTTTGAAGCAAGTTGTGGTTCTCAAATGGAAAGTGTGGCCTCTCAGGGCTGTCAGTGTCCCTCCCCCTCCCCAGCTAACTCAGTCATAGACAAAACACACTTTGTAGTCACTTAGAAGCTCCATGAACTCCCACACATCGTGAAAACACCAGAATTCTGAGCTCATGGACAATGCTCCATGTGAATGGGGTGACAAGAAAGGATGGGCACATGTATCTCCTGTTTCTGCTCCTTCCATGTTGTCTCATCAGAATTCACTTACAAAATACAAGTTTAAAGAGGAAATTATTACAATTTTAATATGGTGGCCGCAGAGCATGAAACTCATCAAGAAGTCCTTCTGAGCACCAAGTCCTATGCAAGCACACAGGCGATGTGCCATGAAGCTGGCCCTGCACATGGAGTGGCAGCATGCATGAAAATGGTGAAGAGATCACACGGGATCGGGTGGTGCACTGAGAAGGAACAGCGGGCATCCAGAACTGCACACAGGGCAGTGTGCACAGCAGGAGTCCAGGGCAGCCAGAGATTCACTACCAGAGGTACAGCCCCAGAGCACATGCATGCCAGGAAAGAGGAGACAGGCAGAGACAGGAAGATCAAAGTGGAAGGAGAAAAGCCAGAGCGCTGGTTAACTAAGACACTCAGCCGGCAGTATCGGGAGAGACACAAAATGAAGGCAAGGGAATCAGGGCAGCGAGATACTAGCAAAGGGGCATTGGAAACCAGCGGCCACGTGGCTCTGATCCCAAGCACTGAGTGCCCTCCCCGGCATCTCTGTGGGGCTGTGAGGTACGTTTCATGTGTCTGGACGTGGCTCCTCAGCGTGTCCTTCCAGCTCCTCTCATCCCTCTACCCTCTTGGTAAAAACAAAGACATTCTCTAGGAGTGAGGCAACCTCCCCGCTGCCCTGTAGAGAGCAACACTTCTGCTTTTCTAGTGTTCTAAGAATACTTTTCCTGATTTATCATAATGAGAACAGGCGGGAAACTAGCTATGTTGAACATGTGATGTACAAGGTGGTTAATGGTGACCCACCAATGAGCAGGACGCCAGGATCTTGTGCAACTGTGAGACTTTGCAACACCGCAGCGGAAGGCTGTCCCTCAGAGGTGTGTAGCCACCTAGGGGCCTCCTTCTATCACCCATGACTAAGTCTTCTGCATTAGCTTAGAGCAGGGTTTCTCGGCCTTGAAACCATGAACATTCAGGGCCAGACAGTTTTCTGTTGTGGAAGACTGTCCAATGTACTGTAGAATGTTTAGCGGCCTCTCTGGCCTCTGCTCACTACATGCTAGTAGCAACCCCCTTTCCCCACCGTGTGACAATCAAAAATGTCTCCAGACATTGCTAGATGCTCCCTGTGGGAGATCATCACCCTGGGTGAGAACCTGTGACTTTGAGCACATGAGCCCGGCAGAGGATCACGTATGAGAGGACGCCACTCCCACCACATGCTCTTCCAGCTGGAACGGTTCTTTGTCTTTGCAGTGCCTGCTTTTCTGAAAGTGTCTCTTTATTGCTTTGTCTTCCTTCTAGCACTATATCTCCCACTCCTGGGCAAGTTAGTAAGGCCTGGGGGTGTAGTAAAGTCACTCAGTGGGCAGTCTCCTTGCTCTGTGTCCACCCAAAGAGAGTTAGGTCAGCCTTGAAAGTCACTGCAAAATATATATATCCTGAGGCCTACAAAGATTTTTGTGAGCTCACCATCCCTTTTCTAACTCTCTAGGGTACTGTGTGCTACTATGTACTATGCTCAGTGTTTGCCAGCCTTGTCATATGTTTTGTCTCATTTAATCTTCAAAGAGAAAAGAAAATAACTCCTGTAACATAACAGCATATCTCCTATAACTTAAAAAAATTCCCATTAAATAGTATTGACTCCCATGCTGGGAATTAATAAATAACTTGCCCAAGACCACCCAGGTAGTAAATGGATTTGAACTTGGGTTTTTTGGCTGCTGATCCAAGACCTTTTCTATCAGTGCTTCCCTGGCTAAGTGCATTTGAGAATCACCTGTGGGTGTTTGCGAACAATGCAGGTTCCAAGGCCTCGTCCCTGGAACTTTGGTAGGCAGGTTTAGAGTAGGCCCCTAGAATCGGAATTTGAAACAAGCAATTCCGGTGACAGTGGTGCAGGTGACTGCCCCTTGAGAAACACTGAACTCCATTATTCTGTGATTCCTGGAGAGCCGTCGGGGAAGGAGAGAACAGAAAAGAGAGGAGAAGGACTGAGAGAGATTGAAAGCACTCAGACTGATGCAGGATTGAGAGGAGTTGGTTCCCTCCTTCCTCTCTCGTCCTTGCAGGCTTAGCCACATGTCTGACAATGGCAATACCATGTCCAAAACTCCACACCCATGAGATGCCCCTTGACCTCTCCTGCCTCTGTGTGTTTGGGCAGCCTGGGTGTGGGTTCCCCCCGCTCAGTCCTCAGGTGCCAGGACCCAAGCTCCCATCAGCTAACCTGACTGATTCACAAAGCAGTTCTTTTTTTTTTCTAAAGTTCTGGGGTACATGTGCAGAACGTGCAGGTTTGTTACATAAGTATGCGTGTGCCATGGTGGTTTGCTCACCTATCAAACTGTCATCTAGGTTTTAAGCCCCACATGCATTAGATATTTGTCCTAATGCTTTCCCTCCCCTTGCCCCCCACCCTGCAACAGGCCCTGCTATGTGATGTTCCCCTCCCTGTGTCCACGCGTTCTTATTGTTCAGCTCCCACTTATGAGTGAGAACATGTGGTGTCTGGTTTTCTGTTCCTGGGTTAGTTTGATGAGGATGATTTCCAGCTTCATCCACGTCCCTGTAAAGGACATGAACTCGTTCATTTTTATGGCTACATAGTATTCCATGGTATATATGTGCCACAATTTCTTTATCCAGCCTATCATTGATGGGCATCAAATCACAAAGCACTTCCATCAGCTTCATTTGATTATGGAAATTAGCCCACTAACATTGCATTTGTTTGTCCACAGATGCTTTCTAAAATCCTTGGCCTTCCCTAGAGACTTTTCCTGGAATCTTTGTCTCCCCTGGCTAGATCATGAAAAACCTGGATCAGCCTTAAGTTGGATATCTTTTGCTTTTAAATAGTCTGGCAAAGCCAGAGGTACAACACATCCTGGTTTGATGTACTTTCCAGCAAAAAGTATTAGCAAAACAATAATAATATTCAGAGGGCTCAGTTCCCAGTAGAATTCAGCACATACTCCAGATCTCCTGAGGTTCAGGTCTAGCTGAAGGGAAAGGAATGACTGAGACAGGTTTGAGTTTCAGACTTGTATTTCTCCCAGCTCCCTTGAGAGACAAAGAAAACCTGCCGATAAACACAAAACACAGCTCATTGCTCTGCTACTTGTTTGCAAGCAATTGTATGTCTGTCCTAGACACCTCACCAGGCTCATGGCACTTTGAACAGCTTTCTGTGATGTAACACACCTAGGTTTTCACTCACACTATGCGCAGGGAATTCAGCCTCTCGGAGTCATGACTACGTGGTCCTTCACTGCTCAAACCATTGTGCTGGTGGTCTTGGCTTTTATTTGTTAAGCTGTAACTTCAGGAAAGAGCCAATATCTTCCCTCCCTCCCTCCTTCCTTCTTTCCCTCCCTTCTTCCCTCCCTCCTTTCTTCCTTCCTTCCTTTCTTTGCCCCTCCATTTCTCTGCCTCTTCTTCTTTTCTTTTTCCTTCCTTCCCTATCTCCCTCCCTTCATATTCTCTCTCTCTCTCTCTCTCTCTATATATATATATATAGCATGGTTAACAACATATGCTTCAACAGGTTTTTTGACCTCTTGAGAAGTATGTGGTTAAAAAGTCTCTTTGCTATTCCTGTCTTGTACCTAAGCCACCTGCCCCCACCCCATCCCTACCATATACACATTCATACACACAAGTAAACCACTGGTACTGATGTATTGTTTTTCTTTCCAAAGTGTTTTCAACATATATGTAAGCACATTTGAATAGATGTTGTCAGCCCACAAACGACAGCCTATAAAACACAGTGTTCTGCACCTTACACTTTCCACTTACTATTATGTCTTAGAGATCTTTCCAAACATAAAGACCTCGTTCATTCTCTTTTAGGGCATCTTAGTACTCCAGTTGCATAGATTAGCATAATTTATGTAGCCAATCCTTTCTTAACAAAAATTCAGGTTGCTTCCAATATGTTGCTATCACCAACAATGTTGTAGCAAGTAGCCTTACACTATGTCTTTCTGCACATGTGCCAGCCTGTGTGCAGCATCAACTCCTGAGGATGGCGTTTGGGGATGAGTGGGTGTGTGCACGTGCAATCTGGATAGATACGAACCAATCGCTCATCGCAGGCACTGCGTGACCCTCTCTTCACCAATAGCACAACAGGGCGTGGCAGTCCCTATTACAATGAGTTCCTGAGACTTTCCTGGGATAAGAAAAGGGTAAGAGAGTATAGAAGGTTATTTAATTGGAAGTCCAGGTTCCCCCTCTCACTTCCCATAGCTGCAACCATCAAAATCCTCAAACCCGATTCTTTATTATAAAACCCAAGAAAGATATATTTTTATATTTAGAATTGTAACCTAATGAATTAAGATTTTTTTCACTGTGAGTAACAAAATACAGTTCAACTCAGCTTGGTGGTGGGCTGGGGGAGAGAGAGGGGCAGGGGGTGGTCACTGTAAGGAGAAGGACACATTTCATGGTACTGGACGCAGGAGTGCAGCCATGCTCCCAGAAGGGACAGCATCTAGGAGCTGGGAGACCCCAGAACAGCTGGGGATACAGGGCCTGTCACCCATTGCTGCTTGTATTTGGGTCTTCTTTCTTGAAGTATTTTTTCCTGTCTTCTCTTCAATCCTTACAACAGGTAAAGGTGGAAGCTCACAGTGACCAAATTCACAGTTGGAGAGACTCAGCGACTTTGTGTGCACGTGTGCATGTTTGTGTGTGAGTGTGTGTGTGTGTGAGTGTGCATGAGTGCATCAGTGTGAGAGTATTTGCTTGTTAGTGCGAGTGTGCACCAGTGTGTGAGTGTGGATGTTAGTGTGTGAGCGTGTGTGACTCCGTGTGAGTGTGCGTGTGAGTGTGCGTGTGCGTGTGCGTGTGTGAGTGTGCGTGTGCGTGTGCGAGTATGTGTGTGTGCGTGTGCGTGTGAGTGTGCGTGTGTGCGTGAGTGTGCGTGTGTGCGTGTGCGTGTGCGTGCGTGTGTACGTGAGTGCGTGTGCGTGTGCGTGTGTCAGTGCGTGTATGAGTGTGCATGTGAGTGTGCGTGTATGAGTGCGCGTGTGAGTGTGCGTGTGAGTGTGCGTGTGTGAGTGCGCGTGTATGAATGTGCATGTGTG
>NC_045438.1:157086844-157110031 GCF_002776525.5 Piliocolobus tephrosceles
TGCGCGTGTATGAATGTGCATGTGTGTGAGTGTGCGTGTGTGAGTGCATGTGTGAGTGTGCGTGTATGAGTGTGCGTGTGAGTGTGCGTGTGTGAGTGTGCGTGTGAGTGTGCGTGTGAGTGTGCGTGTGTGAGTGTGCGTGTGCGTGTGCGAGTGCGTGTGCGTGAGTGTGCGTGTGTGTGTGTGAGTGTGCGTGTGTGAGTGCATGTGTGAGTGTGCATGAGTGTGCGTGTGAGTGTGCGTGTGAGTGTGCGTGTGTGAGTGTGCGTGTGTGAGTGTGCACGAGTGTGAGTGCGAGAGTGTGTATGTGAGTGTGCGTGTGTGTATGTGAGTGTGTCAGTGTGTGAGTGTGAGTGCACGGGATGCTTTTCTGCTTTGATTTCGCATTCCCAGAAAAGGGTGTTGGCCCTGAACTTGGGGCCAGGCACCCATGCCTGGGCCAGGCAGCTGTGAACAGCAGAGCTTGGTTATATTGTCCAAGCTGAAATGTGGGTCCTGCTGTTCTGAGTGGGCAGAAGAGCCAGGGGAATCTTTTCAAGCTGGGCAGATATTCCACATGGCATCTGCACAGCCACAAATAAAGTTGTTTATCTTCGTCACTTTAATTTTATAACAAAAATATTATAAAAACAAGGCAGAAACATACTGAACTCTAAGTGTCTAATAAATCTCTCTGTTCAATGGCCCTAGTGGTTTCTGAAGTTATCCCAGAATAGGATAATGGCAGAAATGAAGTAGGTATAAACTGGACAAATTCTCACCTCTCCTGTTGTTTCTTTTCAGCAGATAGTTTCCTAAAAACTGGGTTATCAGAGACACTTTTTAGAGTAAAACAATTTTTTTTACATTTTTAAAAACAAAGCTTCTCTCCCTTGAATATCCAGAAAGACCATACATTTCAGGGCCGGCCTACAGGACATATTTCAAAGTGACATGTAACGTCATTTTAGAAGAGTGAGTTGTTTCTTTTTTTTTTTTTTTTAACTTACAGACAAAATGGCCAGGGAAAAAGCTGCCAAGTCTCTGAGTAATCTTATTGAGGGTTCAGTTTTCTAAGTATGACCTTATGCTAGCAACAGCCCCTGAGTAACAAGAAAACAAGCCAAGCTAGGAAGCCTTGTTTCTATGAGACAAAATTGTAAGACAGCAAAGTCTGAAGGTGAATTCTAATTATGTAACATGAGTGAGTCATCAATGCCGTCAGAGATCACAGACAATGAAGCAGTGACCCGCCGTCTCCCCACACTTGCAAAGCACCCAGGCTCTGTTTCTCATCCCCCCCCACACCTTCCTCTCACCCTCCCTTCCTTCTTTTCTATTTTTCTCTTTTCTTTTCCATTTTGTGCTTCATTACTCAGGGTTCTCCAGAGAAACAGAACCAATAGGATGCACATATATATTTAGAAAGCGATTTCTTGTAAGAACTTGGCTCATGTGATCATGAAGGCGGGCAGGTCCCAAGATCTGCAGGATGAGTCAGCAAACTGGGGACCCAAGAGAGCTGATAGTGTGGTTCCTGTCTGTGTCTGAGGGTCTGGGACCCAGGAGAGCTGATCACGTAGCTCTAGCACAAAGGCCAGCAGTCTTCAGACCCAGGAAGATCTGATGTCTCCATTTAAGTCCAAAGGTGAGAAAAAGCCAATGTTCTAGTTAAAAGACAACCAAGCGGGAGGATTTCTCTCTTACTCAGGGGAAGGTCCACCTTTTTGTTCTATTCAGGCCTTCAACTGATTGAACAAGGCCCACCCACATCAGAAGGGCCACCCGCTTTACCCAATCTACTGATTTACAGATTAATTTCATCTCAAAACACCCTCATGGGAACACCCAGAATAATGCTTGCCCAAATGTCTGGACATCCTGTGGTCCAGTCAGGTGGACACAGAACTATCACATGTGCCTTCCTGTTCTCGGGTGCACTGGTCACGCATGCTATCACCCATTTCCCATTTACAATCTTTTCTTTACAGCAAGGTTTCTAGAAAGAGAAGTCTAGACTCTGTCTACAGTTTCTCATCTCTCATTCACAGGTCAACCCAGCGACAGTTGGCGCCTGTCCCTATCATTTTGTTGAAACTGATCTCAAGAATCTCCCAAATCTAATTGTCAAGTTATTTCATCTCATCTTTGTGTAATAACGTGCCATCCTGAATCTCCTCCAGCCCTCTCTCTTCTGTGTGGCCCTCTAGGAGTGATAGTCCCCAAGATCCTGCCATCTTCCCCTCTCTCTTTTTTTTTTAATTTATTTTTTTGAGACAGAGCCTCACCCTGTTACCCAGGCTGGAGTGCTCACTGCAACCTCCACCTCCCAGGCTCAAGCGATTCTCCTTCCTCAGCCTCCCGAGTAGCTGGGATCACAGGCCCGCACTCCCATACCCAGTTAAATTTTGTGTTTTTAGGAGAGACAGGGTTTCACCGTGTTGGCCGGATTGGTCTCAAACTCCTGACCTCAGGTGATCTACCTCGGCCTCCCAAACTGCTGGGATTACAAGTGTGAGCCACCGCGCCTAGCCCCCTATCTCATTTAACAAGCTCTGTCTGGCTGGTGTTTAAGCGCTCTTGCTTTAACCACCAGCTCTAAGCTCATGACTGTAAAATCTCTGTCTTCAACATTCTCTCTCTCTGAATCTCAGACTTGGGATATATAACTGCTTACAGATTCTCTCTCCATTGGACATTCTCCACATGAAACTGGAACTTAACATGCCACATTCAAATTCGCCATTTACCCCATAGACCTAATTCTTAATTTCTTCTTTCTCAGAATGATACTAGCATCCATGAAGTCTCCAAAGTTTTTTTCCGGGAGACATTTATTACCAATGGCTCCCTCTCCTTCACCTTGTAATTCAAATCAGTTACTATGCTCTTTTGGTTCTCCTTGCTAAATATCCATTTCCTCTCCTCTTCACTGTACCTGTCTCCGGCTTAATCTGAACCTTCCTTATAATTCTCATCTGGAGCACAGCTTTATAATGGATTTCTCTCCACCTCCATTTCAACTGCCCCTTTAATGAATTAGCGACTATTTTCAGTGTGATTCTTATGCAAGAAAATGTAATCAAGTTAATTCCCAATGAAAGGATTTCCAAGCCTACCCCATTGCCTTTAGGATACAATGTGGAGACAATTGCAACAGTCGAGGAAAGAGGCTGTGAGCTAAGACAGAGGCAACTGAGATGGAGACACAGGGCAGAATGAAGGGAGCTGGGAGATCCTACAAGCTAGAAATGCCAAGATCCCATGCTGATGAGACGATCAGACGTGGGAGTGAGAGCAAAGGGAGATGAAGGAAATCCTCTCCATCTTGACTTTGATAATAAAGTGAATCATAGTCTTGTCCTCTGAGCTGAGGAACTCTAGATCCTGACTTTCCTCAAAGCAAACAGCAAGTGAACTTACTTGGGTGGGGCACCCTGTCTGGGGAAGCAAAGCCTTCAGGAAACTCAGAGGGCTGCATAGAGATGAATCAGAGACCCAATAACGAAGAAATCAAAATTAATACCAGATGGGTGAAGGAGGGAGTTGAAAGTCCTTGTAAACAGTCAGCGTCCAAGAGCACTGGAGGAGTGGAAGGGGCCACAAGCAATGCTCTTCTGCCAGGAGATTCCTAAAAATCTGCTGGCAAAGACCAGAGAAAGAATCATAGCCATGTGCCCAGCAAGACATTACCTAAGCTCAAAAGGGTTTAAAGGACTTATAACCCTGCCTTTTACCCTCAATTATTTCATGATCACCACCATGCCCTTTTTCCTGGTCAGGTGGTTGGCAGTAGTTTGGAATATCTTGCTGTTTGTAGAACACGTTAAAGCATGAATGATGTGTTGCTATGCCTTCAGGGTACATATTTGGATGCCCTCACAGATGAACTAATAGCTCTTTTCATCTCACTTTCCTTATTGAGTCTTGCCCATTTACAACAAAGGAAAGGCTTGTTTTGTAGATCTTTAAAACACATCTGAGGATTTTGAATTCATTTATAAGCCAATCCCCTCCAGTGATCATTCAGTAAGAACCAAAGTCATTTGCAAAGCTATACACCAACAACATGTAAACTGGTTAAATGGAGCCAAACCACCCAATTTGACTGTTCAGCCAAATTCAAGTACGTCCAATGCATTGGGATATTAAATCCCAAGAAATTCTTCTTTGGCATGGCCTGACAAGATCACTGGTATTTATTGGTTGCTTTTATGCAAATGGAAAGAAATATATCACAACCAAAAAGTTTTCCCAGGCAACCTTGTTAGAATCTTGCATGAGACCCAAGAGCGGGCTGAAGAACACGATCTTTCCTGCCAAAGAGCAACCTTTTGCTCTGCAAGCAGGTGGCTGATGGGCTGTTTTATGAAGGGTTTAATGATCTCTCTCTGCCTTAGTTACCTACCAAAATAAACTGTGTGAATCCCAATGTGGTAGAAGGACTGACTCCCTCATCAACTGTCAAGCAAAAATCTTGGTAGGACTCCACAGCCTGGGGAAATAAAGTTGCTAAGGAAGAAAAGTCAGTGACTCTGTAGTTTCAGTGGACCTCTCCTTCAGATACTGTTAGCAGCCCAGGAAGTAGCTCTGCTGGCTGCATTGATCCTGGGCCCAGAATTACCCTCAGGAAGAACCATCAGGAAGACAGAGCTAGATCAGTCTCCATTCCCTTAGGACACTACTCATTTGGCGACAGGCTAACCAGAGAGCTTCACTCAATTTATAACATTCATAACTGATAAAGGCCTTTTCTGGTATCCCACTAATTATACATCCAGGTTATAGCCTAAATAAGATACAAAACCGAGGATGCATTTTTGTCTGATCTCTTTATTTTACACACGAGGAAACTGAGACTCAGGAATGGCTGAATTGCCCAAAGTTGCACACCTGAGAGTAGAGCCAAGGTCTCCTGACTTGCAGGTTACAGTTCTTCCCGCTGTGAACACCATCACAAGCTGCCAGCTGCACATGGCTGGATGGGAGTTACAGAAGTTTGGAAAACCTGGTGTATCTCTTCAGCTGCCATGTGGCTTTCCATCAAGGACCTTAAATATAAGGGTCAGATATCAGGCTAGAGAAACACCCAAGGTGGGATGAGAAAAAAACATAGACTGGATGGTCCACAAGCCTCAGTGTAGGAAATGAAGCAGATTAGCCAGGAAATCAGCAATCTAGACTATTTTGAGGGGGGCATAAAAGCTGCCTTGCTCAATCCTGCTTATTTCAACCTATAGAGAGAACCGCCCTACGAGCAGAAGCCCTGCCATTTTTACCCATGCCTGAGCCAAGAGTACGTCTTCCTTCATCCGTATTTCTAGCTTTCTCCCCACACTTTCCTTTCTTTGGGAGGAAATTATTTTCCTTTCCTATCACTGAAAATTCTAACAGAGCCCCACTGAGAGTCTTCTTCATCCTAGGTCCTCATTTAAAGCAAAATTTTACTGAGCACTTAATATGCACCAGATGCTCAGCTGGGGTAACAAAGATGGAGCAGTCACAGTTATAATCCACAAGGATCTCCTCATCTAAAGGTCCTGTTTATGTAGAGTGTTTGCTTGCACCATGTGGACAGTGAGCATACTTCTAAACCCCAAATCTCAACATATGGTCCAAGAAAAGACTGCTTTTCTAATTTGCAAATGTTTTATATGAGTGTCTTTAAAAGGCTTACAAATTGAATTGTGTCCTATAACAAGTTCCTTTACTAGAAAAAACTAACTTTTATTAAATCAGGATTTTTGAGAAAAATCTGTGCTCTGTGTTCACCAAATCCATATGCTTTAACTTGGAAAACCTCCCTGTAATCACAATCTATTGCAGTTGGGAAGGATCTGAAATGTCACCTAATCCAGAAGATGTAAATTTTTTATTTTTTAACAATGAAACAATTTTCAAAAACAAATATTACTGTGACTTCCAAAATAATAAAATAGTTAAAACTGGCACCTCTCTCCTAAAAAATGATGATGAGCTTGTTTACTCTTCCTGTTGCAAATGAGGAAACTGAGATCCAAAGAGAGTGAGAAGTCAAAGGTCTCAAAGAAAGTTATTTGCAGAGTGAGGGTAGGAATATAGGATCCTTTCCTACTCTCTTTCCACCCATTCATCCATCCATCCATCCTTCCATTCACTTACCCACCCACCCATCCATCTATTCATCTATCCACCCATCTATCCATCCATCCACCCATTCACCTACCCATCCACCCATCCATCTATTCATTCATTTGCCATCCATCCATCCATCTACCCACTCATCCATCTATTCACCTACCCATCCATCCACCCACCATCCATCTATTCAGTCATCCATCCACCATCTATCCACCCATCCATCTATTCATTAATCCACCCATCCATTCAACCATCCACCCATTCATCTATTCATCCGTCCATCTATCCACCCACCATCTATCTATTCATTTATCCATCCATCCATCATATATCCACCCATTGATCTATCCACCTATCTAGATATTCACCTATCTACCCATCCACCCACCATCCATCCATTCATCCATCCATTCATCTATCCATCCCTCTATCTACCTACTAATCCATCTATCCATCCATCCACTTCACAAATCTTCAATAAGCCCTGGGGGTCCTGCACTTGAAAGAAAGGTAGACAGAGGCCAGACCATGCATGGCCTTATGAGTCATCTTAAGAATTGTGGACGTCTTAAGAACAATAAGAAAAACATTGCAGTACTTTTTGTTTTGCTTGAGTTTAGGGATTTTATTTCAAAAATGTTTTATTGTAGAATGTTTCAAAAGTAGAAAGAGTAGTATCAATTACCTAGATTCAATAATTCTCAGCACATGGAAAACCTTGTTTTACTGTCTCCCCACTCTCCCCACCCCACTGGATTATTGGTCTGCAAATACTCAGTGTGAATCTTCAAAAGATAAGGACTCTTTAATATATATATATACACACACACATATATAATATAAAATCATAATATCATTATCAAACTTAAAACATTTCCATAGTAATTCCATAATATTAAAAATTCCATCAGTTGACTAAAAAACTTCAGGGATTGGGAACTCACATGACACAGTTGACATTTTAGAGACATTAGCTCTGGCTGCAGCATGAAGAAAGGATTATAGAGAGATGAGCCAAGTCTCAAAGGCCAATGCAGCAATCCAGATGAGAATGGAAGTGGCCTGAACATGACAGCAGTAGGCACAGAGAGGAATGGAGAGGTACAACAGCACTGCAGGAGGCATCATTGAGAGGACATCTTGAAAGCCATGGGGAAGATGGACAATGGAAACCATTAGGAGGCCCAGCATCTAGTGTGGGTGATGGTGCCATTCACTGAGAGGAGACCAAAGCTGAAAATATCCATTTGGATTAGCAGATGGGGTGTGTCTTTTGGAGAGGTGGAGCACAAGGTGGGAGAGGGACATCAAGGGGAGCTGTCCAGGGCCAGTTGGAGAGAAGACCCGGGCTGGAGAGACAGGTTCGGGAGTCCTGAAGCTGTAGGTGGAAACTGAAGTTGTGGTTGCAGGTGGTGAAAGCAGAGGAGGCTGAGAACAGAACAGGAGGAGGCTCAGTGCCATGATGGGAGGTGAAGAGAAACACCCAGACAGACTAGCACCAAGGAAAGAGCACCATTTAAAAGGGGAAACATGGTCAATGATGTCAAATTTTGCAGAGATGTCAAGTAAAGTCAGACTCAAAGTAGTCCACTGGGTTTAGGAAAAAGGATTTAGAACAAGGGATGTTGGGAAGAGCCCCTTTGGTGAGGTAGAGAAGACAAACACCAGACAGTCACCAGTGAAAACAGAAGAACTGGAAGTTCCTCCGCACCCGACCCAAAGTGCTAGGATTACAGGCGTAAGCCACTGCGCCCGACCCAGTCTGTGATAGTTGATTATGGCAGTTCTAACAAACTAATACAGCCAGGCACTGTGATTAATGTGGTACTTCCTTCTTTTTATTTAATGTTCACAACAATCTCATGCAGTTAGTGCTCCTGTATCTCCTTTTCTAGATGAAGAGATTGAAACTTACAGAGGGAAACACGCTAACTTGCATCAGGTGGAAAAGTTAATAAGCAGAATTCTAATGCAGTTTCCCAGGGATGCTGTCACTAAGCACCACAGACTGTGGGGCTTAAACAGAAACTGATTGTTTCACAGCTCGGGAGGCTGGAAGAGACCAAGGGGTCGGTAGGGTTGGTGACGTGAGAGGGCTGTGAGGAAAGAATCTGCCCGTGTTTCTTCATATCAGCTTTCCTCTCCGTATTACTCCTCTTTATAAGGACATCAGTCCAGTTGGATGAGGGGCCCACCCTGCTCTGGTAGGACCTCATCTGAACTAATTACATCTGCAATGACTTTGTTTCCAAATAAGGTCCCATTCTGAGATACTGGGGGTTAGGAATTTAACATATTAATTTGGGGGGACACAATTCAACCCTCCTGCCCTGCTTGGATGAAGGCCATGCGAGCTAAAGGACTCAGTCGGCTACGGGAAAACCTGACTTCAGGGTCTTAAAGGAAAGGCATGACTGCTGGGAGCAAGTCAGGAGAGAGGTCATATATGGAGAAAAGTCCCGTAGAAGGCAGGACAGGATGGCATTGAGTGACAGGTGGAGGGATTCACTTGGGCATGAGAGGAGACATTTTCCGTATTGTCACAAGGATGCGGGAAGGAAAGAGGGATGAGTTGAAATGTGAAGTGAATCTGCAGATGTGGAGGAGGGAAGTTGAGGAAGTTCATTTCAGAGGGCCCCTGCTTTCTTTGTGGAGCAGGTGGGGAGACTGCCTGCTGAGGTTAACAGCAGGGTTTAAGATTGGGGCACAGAAGACGGACAGGCAATAAAACCAGAGATGTTGAAAAAGGTGGCGAAAGTTTGAAACATCCACTGTGTATAAACTGCAACAGCCTGCTGTTTCTAGAATAGGCCCCATTCAATGTAGCATTGCAGAAGATAATCTACTCTCATTTTAATTAGAAAAATGGGAGAACAGGAAGGTGAGCTGGCCAGGGAACTACAGAGGGCTGCCTGACAGTAACAAGGATCTAGATGGCATTGGTGACCGTGAGTTTGCAGTGGCACCGTCTGCAGGGTGTGTGGTTTTGCCAGCCATGCTCAATAGCTGGGTGATTGATGCAGAGTAAGTAAACAGTTGAGCTCGTCCAAGGCTGGGCTTTGGCCGGGGCAATGCATTAAAAGGACAAATGGCAAGGAGGTTGAGTATATTGGCAAGAGGAGGGCGAGGTGGGGAAGCTCAGGGGTTTCAGTGGGCAGAGAGGGAAGTGGGCATGTGAAGAGGCTGTGGCTATTTCTGCTGAAGAGGCCTGCTCATGCCCCTTGCTTTTGGAGCACATGGCTGTTGCTGCTTCCTGGAGGAACAGATGCTGTCAGATGTGGCATACTAATGAGCTGCAGGCTGACAGGCTCCCCAGCTGGTCTCCCTCTTCTGCAGTGGTCCTGACTGGTCCCAGCTGGGCAATTCAGCAATCTGTGCTCAGTGCTGCCACAACTCTCAGAGCATGCTCTGGGGACACACACCCCTGTAAAAGGATGAGGTTGGTACCAGCTGCCTTCCTAGCGGCGTGTCGATGTATCCCTGGGTCGGTCTGCTCATTTCTCTGTTATTTTAAAATGCTGTGTGGGCTGACTCTGCTTACATCTTGGATTTTATTACTGTAATCTTCTAAGACTACCAATCTTCCTTTAGCTGCCATATTTCAAATAAAAGCTATGGATATTATTATAAATATTATTGATATTACTATTCTATACATCTACTAATATTATTAGCAGTCAACTTGAAACTCTAAGTTACCATATTCACTTCAGTATCTTCATATACAAATAATGGAGGAAAAAAACCATAAATGTTTTACAGGGGTGGTGACACACTACTATTATTCCTAGTACAAAATGGTCAACATTTAAAAAATATATACTAAACATTGTCAGAAGCAATGGGAGCTATTATACCTTGTTGATGAGAATATCAATTGATACAACCACTTTGGAAACAGTTTGGTATTTTCTGTTAAAGCTGAAAACAAAGCGGGCAAGGTGCTATGAGCCTGTAGTCCCAGCTACTCAGGAGGCTGAGGAAAGAGAATCCCTTGAGGCAGCCTGGACAACACAAAGAAACAAAGAAGGCAGGAAGGCAGGGAGGGATGGATGGAAACCTATCATCCAGCAATTCCATATAAACACAACAGAAACAGATAAAGATCTATGTAGCGTTATTATTCATAATGGGCTAGTACTGGAAACAACACAATTGTCCGTGAACATTATTAATAGAATGGAAAAATGCTGGCATATCCATACAGTGGAATACCATACAGCAATGCAAATTACAAACTACAGCTACAAGCAATAACATAGATGCATTGCTCGAACATGATGCTGAGTGGGAGAAGCCCACACAAAAGAACATATGCTGTGATTCATTTATCCAAAGTTTAAAAAAGGGGGAAGTCATTTTATTGTATAGGAGTGCCAAGTGACATAGTAAGGCACAGAGAAAACTAACGAGGGAATGACCAGAACAGTCCGGATAGTCATCTGTGGGCAGGCCCACCCTCAACAGAAAACTGGCACATTTAGTAATTGAGGACATATAAATATACTTTAGACACTGCTTTGCTTATATACAAATAAAAATCTGCAATATATGTCATATGGAATTATTCTTTTCCTTTGACATGACTTCAAAGTATATATTATCTGATTCTTATCATGAGTTTAAAACAAAGGATCAATGTCTGACATTCTTCCAAATAATAAATTAACAGGATTCCTTGGAGCATTACAAAAAACTTTTTTTGTGGGGCTTAAGGTAAAAGTACAGACAGAGAACTGCATGTTATGGGCCTAATATGGTATTGTATTATAAAACTGTAAATTGTAAAATTATAAATTAAACTGACAAGCTGTTAAATAAAAGATGTCCCATCCTCCTACTTGGACAAATATCTCTTCATAGTGACCTGAGAAACCATGTTGGACCTTAGAGTTCTTAGACTGCTTGGATCTTCCTGCTAGAACATGTGCCACAGGAAGAAGCCTCCCCTAGATCCAGCCATCCACCCTCATGCCCCAGCCCTGCTCCATCCCATAACCCAAGGGCCTTGGTGCTCATATATATCACTCTTGAGCCCTCAAGTCTAAACTTCACCCGTGGCCTTTTACAAGTATCTGCTTCCAGGTTCCCCTCAGGAAGAAGGACTTAAAGACGAGCCCACAAAGACCAGGAAGTAGGTTTGGAATCATTTGAACAGGAAGTCCCAACGTCCTGGTCCTTGGCATGGGGTCTAGAAAGGGAGACATGGGTCTCAGGTGGGCGTGGTCTCTTGGTCCCACAGACCTCTTTCCCCTTCAGAAAGTGCATGGCTGGAGGAGAGACGGAAGCCCAAAAGCACAAGGCCCAACACAGAGTCCCCGGTGCATGGGGATAAGGGTAGTACCTCCTTTATGGGAAAGAAAGAGGTTGCATTGGAAAGGCACTTGGAAAGCTTCTGGAGTCCTGGCAGTACTCTATGTCTTGACCTGCGTGGCAGTTAAATTTATAACAATTTATTAAGCTATACATTCATTTTATACAGTTTTCTATATGTGTGTTATATTTCCCAGTAAAGAATTAATGACGTGTGTGTGTGTGTGTGTGTGTGTATATATATATATATATATATATATATAATTTCTGGTACTGTAGTTTATGGTATCCCCATAGACAAATCAGCTCTGAGAGGCTGTCTTATAAGCGCAGACACCTTGGGCAGTTAAAATGTCTCAAGGTGCGAGTACCTAAAGAAGCAATAGACAGGGCGCTGGAAACGCAGTAACTCTCCCTTCTAGTTCTCCATCCCGTGTGGGGCCAAGATACTGGGGAAACCACACATGGGTTCAGGCAGAGCAAATGAGTCATGGGCCCGTGTCCTCTTGCCTAGCCACTGCAAGTGCCTCAGAGGAAAATTCCTTTTTCCCCCTCCTAGCCAAGGCTGTAAATACTGTGTTTATCAAACTGAAATTACAGGAGGCTGTTCCCATCCTGGTAGAAGCGAAAGGAGACCAACTCCCAATTATCCTGTTTGGAAAGGAATTCTAGGAAGACTTCTCTTCCTCCTAAGGGCAGCTGCATAGGTTCATTAAATTGTTTGCTGAGCTTCTATTATGTGCCAGGCACAATTCTTATTTTTCTGCTTCCCCTTTTAAAGCAACCTCTTACATTATTCTTGATAGAAAAACACTGTCCTTTTACAAAGATTCACATTACCAATTCTCAAAAAGATATTCATGTGCCCTATGTGGTTTAAATATGAGGGGTTTTCTAAGAATATACATCCCAACTATAACCTACAAATACATACACATAGACACACACACACACACACACACACCAGCTCAAAACAGCCTTTCCAGCTGCAAGATGTTGAAAGAGAAGTGAAAAATTGGCCAGTACTAACTCACCGAAAGCCCAGTCCATGTTTTTCCCAAAAAAATCAAATTCTGGGCTTTGCATCTAAGCTATTTAAAAGCCACATTTCCAAAACACTAGTTTTTCTCCTTTTCTGGAAACAAAAAAAGCATATGGCTCCAGTGACCTTCATAAGCTGCTGGTAAGAGGTAGAGTCAGGCACATCTTGTGGCTTCAAAATGATAAAAGCAGTAACCTATTAAGTTGGTTTAAGGGGGATGGTGAGGCCACAGGGATGGGAGAGTAGAAAACTATCAGTGAAATCGATGGCAAGACTAAAACTGTAGGTTACAGGCAAGGAAATTTCACTCTCACCTCTACTATCCATACAAAACACCTGGCAAACATCTACCCATCTCTCAAGGCTCCATTCAAGATTGACCTTCTTCCTTTGTGCCCTCACTGGATCCACTGCACATTTAACTCAAAATGATGTAACATTGTATTGTGCTGTATTTTTTTGTTTGTTCAGTGAGACTGTGGGATCCTTGAGGACGTTGCTATAGTTTATGTGTCTTTGAAGTTCTAACTAAAGCATAGTAAGAACCCCATAAATGCTTTCTTTGATTGCATGAATGAATGGATGATGGATTCCATTCACGAGACTATGGATTTGGCTTTTCCAACTGCTCTGATGCAATCCTTAAATGATGAAAAGCATCTCAATTTTTTTCAGAGTTTACCAACCTTTCCATCTTTATCTCCTGTTTTCAGATTCAGTAAGCTGTGAGGTCCGTAATGTCAGACACTGGCAAACATCACGTGTTCTTCAAGTAGAGTTATGAAAACGAAGAAACTGGTTGGAAGAGTAAAACGTCAGAATTGTCCTTTCCAAGATCCAGAGCTGCAGCATTCCTTGGGGGAAAATGTGGACAAGGGTGAGTACTGATAGAAAAAAACAGACAATTTGTGATTCCCCTTTTCCCAGTTTGCTCAGCTTAAAGCCCCTGCAATAATAATACAAACAGTGGGGAGTATTTTTGCTGGTTTTTTTGTTTGTTTGTTTGTTTTTTTGTCATATATGCCTGCAACTAACATTTGGGGAAAATGCTGTTAAGTTTAGACTGCCAGATTTTGCTTTGTTAAGTGAATTTCTTACATGGATACACTGATGCCCACAGGGCATCCTCTTCCATCCAGAAATCTCTGGGGAAGCAGCCTTCTGGGATGTGGATTGATTATTTCAATTAGCATAATGGTGCCTGAGCAAGCCTGGAAGTTACACCCACTGAACTACTCATTCAGAAGCTGATCGCCCAGGTTTGGAAACAGCCAGTTCTTCGGCGCCTTGTTTCTCTGTTTGCCAGTCACCTTTAAACCATTCAACTTCCATTCGGCCATTCCTTAAGAAAATCAACTTGGCCTGGGGTACAGTGTAGGATTAAAGTAATCAATTTTTCTATCTAACCAAGGCTTCCTAAAGGTGTTATGAAAATTCATAGAAGAAATGATATGTAATTTTACCTATTAGTTGGCCTCTAAAGGAGGTAGGCATCGTCGCATGGCATAGTGGCAATGAGGGTCACAAAGATCTGAGTTTTGGTCCTTGCTTTTCTGTTTAGTAGTAGAGTTGACCTTAAGCCAGTGACCTGACCCTTTTGAATCTCTGTTTCTGAGTTTATAAAATGGTGACAGGAAGATTATTCAGAGGATAAAATGAGAAAATGCATATAGAGTAATTCGTGCTCAAAAAAAAAAAAGGTAAATTCCCTTATCTGTTGAGATTGATCGACTGTTTTCTGTATCTCAGAGAATCAACCGTCAACTGCACACAAATGAAAAAGCTCTGCGCACCACATCAAGCCAAGGACAGCCCCATCTCCTTTCTGGGGAAAGATTCCAAGTTAAATATAACGAGAAATGTTTTCTTGAAATAATTTGATAAGCAACAAAAGGATTTCCCTGGAAGGCATTAAATACAAGTTTGATTGTCATATCACAGTGATTTTTTTTTATTATACTTTAAGTTCTAGGGTACATGAGCACAACGTGCAGATTGGTTACATAGGTATACATGTACCATGTTGGTTTGCTGCACCCAACAACTTGTCATTTACATTAGGTATTTCTCCTAATGCTATCCCTTCCCCAGGTCCCCACACCCCAACAGACCCCGGTGTGTGATATTGACCACCCTGTGTCCATGTGTTCTCGTTGTTAAATTCCCACCTATGAGTGAGAACATGTGGTGTTTGGTTTTCTGTCCTTATGATAGTTTGCTTAGAATGATGGTTTCCAGCTTCATCCATGTCCCTGCAAAGGACATTAACTCATCTGTTTTTATGGCTGTATAGTATTCCGTGGTTTATATGTGCCACATTTTCTTAATCCAGACTATCACTGATGGACATTTGGGGTGGCTCCAAGTCTTTGCTATTGTGAAGAGTGCTGCAATAAACATATGTGTGCATGTGTCTTTATAGTAGCATGATTTATAATCCTTTGGGTGTATACCCAGTAATGGGATCATTGGGTATTTCTAGTTCCAGATCCTTGAGGAATTACCACACTGTCTTCCACAATGGGAACTAATTTACACTTCCAACAACAGTGCAAAAGCATTCTTATTTCCCCACATCCTCTCCAGCATCTGTTGTTTCCTGACTTTTTAATGATCGCCATTCTAACTGGTGTGAAATGGTATCTCATTGTCGTTTTGATTTGCATTTCTCTGATGACCAGTGATGATGAGCATTTTTTCATGTCTGTTGGCTGCATAAATGTCTTCTTTCGAGAAGTGTCTCTTCATATCCTTTGCCCACTTTTTGATGGGGTTGTTTATTTCTTGTAAATTTGTTTAAGTTATTTGTAGATTCTGGATATTAGCCTTTTGTCAGATGGGTAGACTGCAAAGATTTTCTCCCATTCTGTAGGTTGCCTGTTCACTCTGATGATAGTTTCTTTTGCTGTGCAGAAGCTCTTTAGTTTAATTAGATCCCATTTGTCTATTTTGGCTTTTGTTCACATTGCTTTTGGTGTTTCAGTCATGGTCTTTGCCCATGTCTATGTTCTGAATGGTATTGCCTAGGTTTTCTTCTAGAGTTTTTATGCTGTTTAAGTCTTTAATCCATCCTGAGTTAATTTTTGTATATGGTGTAAGGAAGGGATCCAGTTTCAGTTTTCTGCTTTCTACATATGACTAGCCAGTTTTCCCAGCACAATTCATTAAATAGGGAATCCTTTCCATATTGTTTGTTTTTGCCAGGTTTGTCAAAGATCAGATGGTTGTAGACGTATGTTGTTATTTCTGAGGCCTCTGTTCTGTTCTACTGGTCTAAATATCTGTTTTGGTACCAGTACCATGCTGTTTTGGTTACTGTAGCCTTGTAGTATAGTTTGAAGTCAGGTAGCATCATACCTCCAGCTTTGTTCCTTTTGCTTAGGATTGTCTTGGCAATGTGGGCTCTTTTTTGATACCATATGAACTTTAAAGTAGTTGTTTCCAATTCTGTGAAGAAAGTCAGTGGTAGCTTGATGGGGATGGCATTGAATCTATAAATTATCTTGTGGAGAATGGCCATTTTCATGACATTGATTCTTCCTATCCATGAGCATGGAATGTTCTTCCATTTGTTTGTATCCTCTTTTATTTCGTTGAACAGTGGTTGGTAGTTCTCCTTGAAGAGGTCCTTCACATCCCTTGTAAGTTGAATTCCCAGGTATTTTATTCTCTTTGTAGTAATTGTGTAGGGAGTTCACTCATGATTTGGCTCTCTGTCTATTATTGGTGTATGGGAATGCTTGTGATTTTTGCACATTGATTTTGTATCCTGAGACTTTGCTGAAGTTGCTCATCAGCTTAAGGAGATTTTGGGCAGAGATGATGAGGTTTTCTAAATATACAATCATGTCATACACAAACAGAGACAATTCCTCTTTTCCTAATTGAATACACTTTATTTCTTTCTCTTACTTGATTTCCCTAGCCAGAACTTCCAACACTGTGTTGAACAGGAGTGATGATAGAAGGCATCCTTGTGTTGTGCCAGTTTTCAAAGGGAATGCTTCCAGTTTTTGCCCATTCAGTATGATATTGGCTGTGGGTTTGTCATAAATAGCTCTTATTATTTTGAGATACATCCCATCAATACCTTGTTTATTGAGAGTTTTTAGCATGAAGGGCTGTTGAATTTTGTCAAAGGGCTTTTCTGCATCTATTGAGATAATCATGTGGTTTTTGTCATTGGCTCCGTTTATGTGATGGATTACATTTATTGATTTGCATATGTTGAACCAGCCTTGCATCCCAGGGATGAAGCTGACTTGATCATGGTGGATAAGCTTTTTGATGTGCTGCTGGATTCAGTTTGCCAGTATTTTACTGAGGATTTTTACATCAATATTCATCAGGGATATTGGCCTAAAATTCTCTTTTTTTGTTGTGTCTCTACCAGACTTTGGTATCAGGATGATGCTAGCCTTATAAAATGAGTTAGGGAGGATTCCCCCTTTTTCTGTTGATTGAAATAGTTTCAGAAGGGACGGTACTCTTTGTACCTCTGATAGAATTCGGCTGTGAATCTTTCTGGTCCTGGCCTTTTTTTTGGTTGGTAGGCTATTAATTATTGCCTCAATTTAAGAGCCTGTTATTGGTCTATTCAGAGATTCAACTTCTTTCTGGTTTAGTCTTGATTGGATGTATGTGTCCAGGAATTTATCCATTTCTTCTAGATTTTCTAGTTTATTTGTGTAGAGGCATTTACAGTATTCTCTGATGGTAGTTTGTATTTCTGTGGGTTTGGTGGTGATATACCCTTTATCATTTTTTATTGTGTCTATTTGATTCTTCTCTCTTTTCTTCTTTATTAGTCTTGCTAGCAGTCTATCTATTTTGTTGATCTTTTCAGAGGTGTTTATAGTATTCTCTGATGGTAGTTTGTATTTCTGTGGGATCGGTGGTGATATCCCCTTTATCATTTTTTATTGTGTCTATTTGAGTTTTCTCTCTTTTCTTCTTTATTAGTCTTGCTAGCAGTCTATTTATTTTGTTGATCTTTCCAAAAAACCAGGCCCTGGATTCATTGATTTTTTTGAAGGGTTTCTTGTGTCTTTATCTCCTTCAGTTCTGCTCTGATCTTAGTTATTTCTTGTCTTCTGCTAGCTGTTGAATTTCTTGCTCTTGCTTCTCTAGTTCTTTTGTGATGTTGGAGTGTCGATTTTAGATCTTTCCTGCTTTCTCTTGTGGGCATTTAGTGATATAAATTTCCCTCTACACTGCTTTAAATGTGTCCCAGAGATTCTGGTATGTTGTGTCTTTGTTCTCATTTGTTTCAAAGAACATCTTCATTTCTGCCTTCATTTCATTACTTACCCAGCAGTCATTCAGAAGTGGTTGTTCAGCTTCCATGTAGTTGTGCAGTTTTGAGTGGCTTTGTTAATCCTGAGTTCTAATTTGATTGCACTGTAGTCTGAGAGACGGTTTGTTGTGATTTCTGTTCTTTTACATTTGCTGAGGAGTGTTTTACTACCAATTATGTGGTCAATTTTACAATAAATATGATGTGGTGCTGAGAAGAATGTATATTCTGTTGATTTGGGGTATACAGTTCTGTAGACGTCTATTAGGTCCGCTTGGTCCAGAGCTGAGTTCAAGTCCTGGATATCTTTGTTAACCTTCTGTCTCATTGATCTGTCTGATATTGACAGTGGGGTGTTAAAGTCTCCCATTATTATTGTATGGGAGTCTAAGTCTCTGTAGGTCTCTAAGGACTTGCTTTATGAATCTGGGTGCTCCTGTGTTGGGTGTATATATATTTAGGATAGGTAGCTCTTCTTGGTGAATAGATCCCTTTACCATTATGTAGTGGCCTTCTTTGTCCTTTTTGATCTTTGTTGGTTTAAAGTCTGTTTTATCAGAGACTAGAATTGAAACCCCTGCTTTTTTTTTTTTTTTTTTTTTTTTTGCTTTCCATTTGCTTGGTAGATCTTCCTCTATCCCTTTATTTTGAGCCTATGAGTGTCTTTGCACATGAAATGGTTCTCCTGAATACAGCGCATCAATGGGTCTTGACTCTTTATCCAATTTGCCAGTCTGTGTCTTTTAAATGGGGCATTTAGTCCATTCACATTTAAAGTTAATATTGTTATGTGTGAATTTGATTCTGTCATTATGATGTTAGCTGGTTAATTGATGCAATTTCTTCATAGTGTCAATGGTCTTTACCATTTGACATGTTTTTGCAGTGGCTAGTACCAGTTATTCCTTTCCATGTTTAGTGCTTCTTTCAGGAGTTCTTCTTGTAAGGCAGGCCTGGTAGTGACAAAATCTCTCAGCATTTGCTTGTCTATAAAGGATTTTATTTCTCCTTCACTTATGAAGCTTAGTTTGGCTGGATATGAGATTCTGGGTTGAAAATTCTTTTCTTTAAGAATGTTGCATATTGACCCCCACTCTCTTCTGGCTTGTAGGGTTTCTGCCAAGAGATCTGCTGTTAGTCTGATGGGCTTTCCTTTGTGGGTAACCTGACCTTTCTCTCTGGCTGCCCTTAACATTTTTTCCTTCATTTCAACCTTGGTGAATCTGACAATTATGTGTCTTGGGGTTGCTCTTCTTGAGGAGTATCTTTGTGGTGTTCTCTGTATTTCCTGAATTTGAATGTTGGCCTGCCTTGCTAAGTTCAGGAAGTTATCCTGGATAATATCTTGAAGAGTGTTTTCTAACTTGGTTCCATTCTCCCTGTCACTTTCTGGTACAACAATCAAATGTATATTTGGTCTCTTCACATAGTCATATTTCTTGGAGGCTTTGTTTGTTTCTTTTCATTCTTTTTCTTCTAATCTTGTCTTCTCGCTTTATTTCATTAATTTGATCTTCAATCACTGATTTCCTTCCTTTCACTTGATCAAATAGGCTATTGAATCTTGTGCATGCGTCACAAAGTTCTCATGCTGTGGTTTTCAGCTCCATCAGGTCATTTAAGATCTTCTGTACACTGTTTATTCTAGTTAGCCATTCATCTAACCTTTTTTCAAGGTGGTTAGCTTCCTCGCAATGGGTTAGAACATGCTCCTTTAGCTTGGAGAAGTTTGTTATTACTGACCTTCTGAGGCCTGCTTTTGTCAACTGGTCAAACTTATTTTCTGTCCAGTTTTGTTCCCTTGCTGGCAAGGAGTTGCGATCCTTTGGAGGAGATAAGGCACTCTGTTTTTTGGAATTTTCTGCTTTTATGCTCTGGTTTCTCCCCATCTTTGTGGTTTCATCTACCTTTGGTCTTTGATGTTGGTGACCTACAGATGGGGTTTTGGTGTGGATGTCTTTTTGTTGATGTTGATGCTATTCTTTTCTGTTTGTTAGTTTTCCTTCTTACAGACCCCTCAGCTGCAGGTCTGTTGGAGTTTGCTGGAGGTCAGCTCCAGACCCTGTTTGCCTGAGTGTCACCAGCAGAGGCTACGGAACAGCAAATATTGCTGCCTGATCCTTCCTCTGGAAGCTTCGTCCCAGAGAGGCACCCACCTGTTTGAGGTGACTGTCAGCCCCTACTGGGAAGTGTTTCCCAGTCAGGCTACACGGGGGTCAGGGACCTGCTTGAGGAGGCAGTCTGTCCATTCTTGGAGCTCGAACGCCATGCTGAGAAAACCACTGTTCTCTTTAGAGTTGTCAGACAGGGACATTTAAGTCTGCAGAAGCTGTCTGCTGCCTTTTGTTCTCCTATGCCCTGCTCCCAGAGATGGAATCTATAGAGGCAGTAGGCCTTACTGAGCTGTGGTGGGCTCTGCCCAGTTCGTACTTCCTGGTCTCTTTGTTTACACTGTGACACTTTGTTTACTCAAGCCTCAGCAATGGTGGATGCCCCTCCTGCTGTCAACCTGCAGTGTCACAGGTTGATCTCAGACTGCTGCACTAGCAGTGAGCAAGGTTCCGTGGGCATGGGACCCACTGAGCCAAGCACAGGAGAGTATCTCCTGACCTGCCAGTTGCTAAGACTGTGGGAAAAGTGTAGTATTTGGTCAGGAGTGTACCATTTCTCCAGGTACAGTGTGTCACGGCTTCCCTTGGTTAAGAAAGGGAAATCCCCTGACCCCTTGTGCTTCCCGGGTGAGGCGACGCCCTGCCCTGCTTCAGGCCTCCATGGGCTGCATCCACTATCCAACCAGTCCCAGTGAGATGAACCAGGTACCTCAGTTGGAAATGCAGAAATCACCCATCTTCTGTGTCAATCTTGCTGGGAGCTGCAGACCAAAGCTGTTCCTATTTGGCCATCTTGGACAATAGCCCACTCACTGCGATGTTTTAAGGTCAAGGTAATGACCTCTTAAAAATCCTCCCTAGTACTAGATTCTATGGCAAAAGTCTGTCACAGAACTGGATACTTCAGAGATTTCCACCAAACCAAATTAGTAATCCAAACTGGAACAAACTATATTTATTTGTGAATCCTCAATCCATTCAATACAAATACCAATTTCTCTATGACTAGTGAAACAAAAAATGTCTCTCTTCTCATTTTTTATACCTACTCAACCAGCATTACTAAATTGAGACCAAAACAGAGAGAGACAGTGAGAAAAAACATTCCCTGAAGCAAGTCAGTATTTCATTCCAGCTGTATCTCTGCAATTAACATTAGCTCTATGGTATTTCCAATACATGCGGAGCCTCAACTTTTGGAATTCTAGACCTAAAAAACATAATTTCACCACCTAAAATTTTTAATCTGCTTTAGAGTTATCTATGTTGCCTCAAAAAGTCCTTTGAAGTCTTTAATTCCATTACTTCTAAGTGATTTTTCTGCATTATTAAACTTTATTTAACTTTTCATACACACAGATACACACACACACACACACACCACTTCACACTACACATATGTATATTTCTACTGCTCTTTTTCAGGTAGGATGCTGGTTAAAAATATGGATTGGGGCCGGGTGCAGTGGCTCACGCCTATAATCCCAGCACCTTGGGAGGTCAAGGTGGGCAGATGATTTGAAGTCAGGAGTTCGAGACCAGCCTGACCAAGATGGTGAAACCCCTTCTCTACTAAAAATAGAAAAATTAGCTAGGTGTAGTGGTGCGCACCTATAGTCCCAGCTACTCGGGAGGCTGAGGCAAGAGAATTGCTTGAACCCCAGAGGCAGAGGCTGCAGTGAGCTGTGATTGCACCACTACACTCCAGCCTGAGTGACAAAGCAAGACTCTGTCTCCAAAATAAAAAGAAAAGAAAAGAAAAATATGGACTGGAAGCCATACTGCCTGGTTTGAATCCCAGTTCTGCCTCTATCAAGTAATAGGGCCTTGAACAAGTTATTAACCCTCTTTGTGCCTCAGTTTCTTCACCTACAAAATGAGAATGAGAATAGCACCTACCTCGAAGGGTTTGTGATGATTAAATATGCATGTTGCTCGGAATTGTGTTTGGCACCTACTAAGCCCTCAATGGAAGCTTCCTGAGTTTTATAGCACATAAAAAGTCAAGTCAGTGCAGCCAAAAGAAATCATTGAAGGAGATGAGAGATGCAGAGCATAAGGAAAGGCCTGGTGGGAGAACGAGCCTTGGGAATCTAGATGGGGCTAGACTTGGTTGCTCACCTGAGCTTCCTTAAGCTGTGAATTTTCTGGTTCCAGAGGTGACAATGAAGACATTATGAGTGAGGGCATGGACAGAAAAATTCACTGGGGAAGCCTGTGCTAAACTCATAAATACTCTTAAAATTAAACCCCTTACAAGAAGCCTCAACAAATAAAAGCAAGCCCTGAGGGAACTGCACTAATATCAGTGTGAGGAGGAAGGCAGAGAGGTCTCCTCACACCTGGAGAGCTGTCCTTGGCTGCAGAGAGGCTGGCACCCTGCAGCATTCTTTTCCCAGGATGGTTCTGTTTTATTTCATTTTCAAAGAGCTGGTAGTTAAACATTTACCAATGCTCCACTGGAGACAATAAAGGATAAAGGAACTGGCTCAGAAAAAATGAAAACCTAAAAAAAAAATTAAACTACAAAGCTTTTTCACCTTTGAATTAGGGCAGGAAGCCAGCAGCCAGACATAGCATGTTACAGTTTATCTAAAGAAAAGAAAGCTAAATTGACTGGGCGTGGTGGCTCATGCCTATAATCCCAGCTCTTTGGGAGGCCGAGGTGGGTGGATCACCTGAGGTCAGGAGTTCAAGACCAGCCTGGCCAACATGGTGGAGCCCTGTCTCTACTGAAAATACAAAAATTAGCCAGGTATAGTGGTGTGCACCTGTAATCCCAACTACTCGGGAGGCTGAGGCAGAAGAATCACTTGAACTTGGGAGGTGGAGGTTGCAGTGATCAGAGATCATGACATTGCACTCCAGCCTAGGCAAAAAGAGTGAAACTTCATCTAAAAAAAAAAAGAAAAAGAAAAAGAAAAAAGGCCAAACCATATCCTTGCTTTGCAGAGGACCAGAAAGTGTTGACTGACAGAATTTGAAAAATTACAGGGGGGACACAGTGACTCATGCTTGTAATTCCAGCACTTTGGGAGGCCGAGGTGGGAGTATCACCTGAGGTCAGGAGTTTGAGACCAGCCTGGGCAAGATGGTGAAACCCTGTCTCTATTAAAAATACAAAAATTAGTCGAGCATGGTGATGTGCACCTTTAATCCCAGCTACTCTGGAGGCTGAGGCAGAAGAATGGCTTGAACCTAAGAGGTTAAGGTTGCAGTGAGCCCAGATCATGCCACTGCATTCCAGCCTGGGCGATACAGCAAGACTGTCTCAAAAAAAAAGAAAGAAAGAAAGAAAGAAAGAAAGAAAGAAAGAAAGAAAGAAA
>NC_045438.1:157110041-157161533 GCF_002776525.5 Piliocolobus tephrosceles
AAAGAAAGAAAGAAAGAAAGAAAGAAAGAAAGAAAGAAAGAAAGAAAGAAAGAAAGAAAGAAAGAAAGAAAGAAAGAAAGAAAGAAAGAAAATTTTGTCATTCTTTCCCACTAAATACAAGTTCACTGCAGGTCCAAAGTACTGATCCACACCATGTATTTAAATCTGCCCCAGGTTTGTGGTAAACGCTATAAACAGAGAGATGTGATGAAGAGAGATAATGCATACTCTTTATTACCTCTCTACAAACATGATTATCCTGACATATTCTCTAGAATATGAAAACACTATCTAGTGAGAATTACCATCCTGTTTCATTATACTTAAAAGAGAATTTAACCTGTTCAGATTTCTGAGTTGTTCCTTAACTATAAAAATGAAAGAATCAGGATCAAAATGAAGAACCTCTAAATCCGCCTATTGTATCCGCTTCGGCTGCCATGACAAGGTATCACAGAATGGGGCTTAAACTAAAGAAACTTATTCTCTCACAGTTCTGGAAGCTGGAAGTCCAAGATAAGGTGTCCGCAGGGTTGATTTCTCCCGAAATCTCTCCTCTTGGATTGTAGACCTTCGTCTTTTCCCTGTGTGGTCTTCTCTCTGCTTGGCTGTGCCCTCATCTCCTCTTCTTATAAGGACTCCTGTCACATTGGAATAGGGCCCACCCATGTGACCTCATTTTAACTTAATTACTTCTGCAAAGACCCTATCTCTAAACACAGTCACATTCAGAGTTCCTGGGTGTTAAAGTTTCAACATGAATTTGGGATGGAGGTCGCAATTCAGGCCATCACATACCTAATGTGAGTGTAATGCATCTACAGGGAATTTGATTGAACACCACAGGTTGCATTCCCAGAGAAGCAAATTTTGAGATGGAGATTGGTATGCCAGAAGTTTGTGGAGCGTGCTCTTGGGAAACTGTTAAAGCAGCAGAGGAAGCAGGAGTAGGCAGAAGAAGAAGCTGAAATCAGGATAAAGGCCCCAGCAAGTCACAGAGGCCCTCCAAAGCTGGGATGTCCTTCCATGTTGTCTGAACTGAGGCAAGGTAGTTGGAAGTTTATGCCTCTTCCTGGACAGTCACTGCAAGCAGGCCACCCCAGGGAGGAGGCATGCTGTGCCTCAGCTGGGGACAATCTCAAGAGAGGACTCTGCAGTAAGCTGCTAGGTGCCAACCCTTCCATAGCTGACAGAATGATTGACTACTCAGCCTGAAGTGGGTCTCAGGTCTTGGACTCCAGTGTCCACTACAAATCTGAAATTTACTCTCCTCAAGTGAGTGGAAGGACTTACCATTGTCTTCTTAAGAAATTTCTCACACCCTACAGAATGGGAGAAAATATTTGCAAAACATCCATCTGATAATAGGTTAATAGCCAGAAAAATATAACGCACTTATACAATAAAAGCAAGAAAACATAACCTGGCTAAAAAAAAACGGGCAGAGAACCTGAATAGACATTTGTCAAAAGAAGACATACAAAATGGCCAAAAGGTACATATAAAGGTGTGCAACATCACTAATTGTATTAGTCTGTTCTCACTTCTAATAAAGACCTACCCAAGACTGGGTAATGTATGTAGAAAAAGAGGTTTGATGGACTCATGGTTCCACATGACTGGGGAGGCCTCACAACCAATGCAGAAGGCAAAGGAGGAGCAAAGGCACGTCTTTCATAGCAGCAGGCAAGAGAGCTTGTGTAGGGGAACTGCCTTTTACAAAACCATCTATCTTGTGAGACTTATTCACTGCCACGAGAACAGCACAGGAAAGACGTGCCCCCACGATTCAATTACCTCCCACCAGGTTCCTCTCACAACATGTGGGAATTATGGGAGCTACAATTCAAGATGAGATCTGGGTGGGGACACAGCCAAACCATATCACTAATCATCAGGGATATGAATATCAAAACCATAAAGAGATATCATCTTACCCCAGTTGGCTATCATCAAAAACACTAACAAGTGTTGTTGAGGATATGGGAAAAGGGAACCCTTGTATACTGTTGGTAGGAATGTAAACTGGTATATTAGTTTGTTCTCACATCACTATAAAGAACTACCTAAGACTGGATAATTTATAAAGAAAAGAGGTTTGATTGGCTCACAGTTCCGCAGGCGTTACAGGAAACATGGCTGCGGAGGCCTCAGGAAACTTAGAATCAAGGCAGAAGACAAAAGGGAAGTCAGCACATCCTATATGGCTGGAACAGGAGAGGGAGAGAGCAAAGGGGGGAAGTGCTACACACTCTCAACCAGATCTCATGATAACTCACTCACTATCACGAGAACAGCAAAAGGGAAATCCACCCGATGATCCACACTCCCACCAGACCCCTCCTCCAACACTGAAGATCACAATTCAACATGAGATTTGGGTGGAGACATAGAGCCAAACCATATCAGCTGGTATAGTCATTATGGAACACAGCATGGAGGTTCCTCAAAATTGAAAAATACAATTGTCATATGAACCAGTAACTCCACTTCTGGGTATATATCCAAAGGAAATGAAATCAGTACCTCAAAGAGTTCTACGCACCTCCATGTTCACTGCAACATTATTCACAATAGCCAGGATATAGAATCAAACTAAGTGTTGATTCCATTAATACATGAATGGATAAAGAAAATGTGATACACACACGCATACAGACACACACACTGGAATTCTATTCAGCCTTGAAGAAGAAGGAAGTCCTGTCATTTGTGACAACATGGATGAACCTGGAGGACATTCTGCTGAGTGAAATAAGCCAGGCACAGAAAGACAAATACTGCATGATCTCACATTATATATGGAATCTAAAAAAGTCAGACTCATAGAAGCAGAAAGTAGAATTGTGCTTAGCAGGGGTTGGAGGACTGGGAGGATTGGAAAGATGTTGGTCAATGAGTACACTTTCGGTTACAAGATGAACAGGTTTTGGGAATCTAATAAATAACATGGTGATATGGTTAAAAACACTGTATTTAATAAATACTTGAGACTTGCTACTACAGTAGATCTTAAATGTTCTCAGCACACACACACATAGACGGTCACCGTGTGAGGTGACAGATATGTCAATTAGCTTGGTTGTGGTCATTATTTCACAATGTATACGTATATCAAAGCATTATGTTGTACACTTTAACTGTATACAATTTTTATTTGTCAAATATGCCTCGATAAAGCTGAGCGGGGGGCATAGAAAACAAAGACATTTCTCATAATGTCTCTCAGTAGATCAAAGGGTAACATACTATGAACTCAAAAATATTTGGCCCAAACCTGGGCTGCTAACATGGGTTGGTGGAAAAAGTGCACTGTTGAGCCAGAAAGGTCTGGGTTCAAATCTCTACCTTGCTGTTTGCTAATAACCCTTAACCTCTCTGAACCTCCAAAATGAATATAATAATACCAATCTTATTGGACTGTTGCAAGAGTTAAACAACAACAAAAAAACAACCACAGATTTAGATTGTCTAGCAACAACCCTTGACTCAAAGAAGGCATTTTAAAAACATTTGTTCCCTTCCCCTTTTTGCAGCAAATAGTTCATTGCGGTGACTGATTACAAACTAGAAGTGTTTCTCAACTTAAAGTGGTTTCTCAAGTATGTGACTGGAACCACCTGTACAGATTGTTAAACTACAGATCCCTGGACCCCACCCCGCTCTTAGTGAATCTAGCTCATGGGTTCTAGGGTGGAGCCCAGGAATGTATAATTTTAGCAAGTTCCATGGATGTTTCTGATACTCAGAAAACCGTGAAGCCCTTTGCTTGAGGCTGAGCTCAGTAAGAATATTCATTATATTACAGCCCAGGGAGGTCTGTGCTTAGAGGATGTCTGAGGACATTTGCACCTCCCTCCTTGTCATGGGTTCTGCGGATGTACATCTCCACATCACATCACCGAGACCACTGCCCCTTGTGTAAATACTGTGTATTCTCAAGCCAAAACATGCATAAATCACATCAGTTATAGACTCAAACCCATTCTCCTTTTTGAGATGTCATTTTATTGAGTTATAAATCACCACTAAAAGGCAATTTTGTGCAGACAAATTTTATTGGAGGATGCCGATCCCCTGAGCTTGTCTGGAAAATGAGAAGCATATTCAAAGATGAAGTATCCTGCAGGTGGAAGAGTCATTGGGCCTGCAAACGGGCATGTCTGGATAGAGATTTAACTTTTTCATTTAAACCAAATAAAATGGAGCCCCCCCCCCCCCACCCAGATGGCATTGCTGAAGGCTTTCTGGGTTTGATTACGGGTCACAAAGTCCAGCTGCATTGCAGAAATTACACTGTCAAGAAGACGCTGACCAAGGTCCAGAAGATAAACAGGAGCTGAGATGCAGAAAGTGACCTCGAACCTTAAACAGGCTTTCCCAGGCCTACCAGACGCTTTTCTTGATTTAACGCCGGGTCATGTGGTTTTTCAGTGTCTTCTGTGGCTTTCTTTTCCCACAGATTGGCCTCACTTATTCTAAAATATAAAGTTTTGGGAGTTTCTTGAAAATGGCACTTTCACTCAGTAAAAATAAGTCTAGATGAAAACCTTATCTTGGGAATCCATTCTGAAGAAGGATTAAAGTAAGTCTATTTTCCCCAAACGATCAATAGCCACCCAGACCTAATCACTTTTTATATGACGAAAAAGATTCTGGAAGCAGCACAGCAAAAATATGACAATGACAGAGAACTCAAAGGTAACCCTGTACTCACCATCTCCATGCAAACATCACAAGAGTGGGGATGGGTAAACCCTTTAGTTGGAGATCTATGTTGCTAATAACAAGACATTCTGAGTTCTCTTCTTATTAGTGAGAGAGCCTTCCATGACCATTTCCCCATAGTTTGCCTTTATTCTTTTCTGAGAAACCATTTTTCCAGGTTTGACCAGGGTGCTGTAACCCACAGAGGCACTGTTATGCCGAAACTACGTATCCCTATCCATTAAGTATTATCCAGCGCCCACTCAGGTTTTTACTGGCTCATTTAGAGAAGCACCTTTGAGTACAATATCCAATTAAACAGTAGATTTACATGGAGTGCTTCCTGCTCGTGTTAAAAATCTCATTCTATTTCTGCCCTGTACTCTGCCATCCCCTAGATACACAGAATTCTGGACACAGTAGAGCACTTTCATGAGGATAGTGCTGTGGTGAACCGCAGTAGCAAGGAAATCGTACAAGCTCAGCATCTCAGCACAACACACTGTTCTCACTCGTGGGCCAGTCAGGGACTCTCCCAGACAGCTGACCTCGGGGATCTGGGTCTCTTCCATCATGGGGCTCCAGTATCTCAGGGCCTTTCACTTCCAGCACGTTAAACACTCCCTCTTCTTCAAGAGGGAGGGCGTGGGACATTTTAGGGAGCAGGCTGGAAAGCAGGGTACGTCACTTCCACTGGCACTCTATCGTCCAGCACTCAATCACATCATCAGTATAAATCCGAAGAAAGCAGGGAGATAGAGGGAAGAGCACAGCTGCTGGGAGTGCCTGCCTCGGAGAGACGTTAGCTGCCCCTTTCTTTCAACCCCCTTTTAAGGTTTTGCAGTTGAGGCAACTGAGACCCGGAAGACGTGTTACCCACAGCTAGTCAGTGACAGCCCAGCTCGGTGTTCACCAAAGGGCCTGTTGCCCATCCCTATTAATTCCAATTAATGGATAAAAGGGTTCATATGGTCTCAAGGTACAGTTGGAGCTTTGTTTCCTGCTCTTCTATCCAGGACTCCAGGGTGAGGAGGAATATGACTACTCTGCTGCAAAACCAGCAGTTCCAGGGCAGTGCGTCTTGGTCTGGGAGCTGGACAGATGAATACTTCAAGGAGCAAGTGCCAGTAGCCAACCCTAATTACAGGAAATGCTTCTTGGCTCCTAAGGGATATAAAATTACTTGGGGGAAAGTCAAGGAAAATAGAAACAGAATACCCCATAACGCTTTATTTGGAGGCCAGAAGTCACCTACTAAGACTTGTATTTTGTGCTTCATTCTGTCAAGATAGCTTAAAAGGTGGAGACAGCGTGTCGGGGGAGTGAAGCTCTGGATGGTACCAGCCTGACTTGCAAGCGTCGCTGTGGTTCATGAAAACATATGTCTTGAAAGGTTGTCCTCCTCGCAATTCTGAGCAAATGTGAGAAACAACAGAGGTTTCCAACAAACACCTGCTAAAGAATGAGGAAATGGACATAGGCAAATAGGCCAATAGAGCCTCCTTAACGGATTCTTAAGGCTGTCTGGAGGAGGTAATGCTAGTGGAAAGAACTCCTGTGTGAAAACCTTCATGCATCTTTGTCCCCGCGGAACCGTCTACACCAGTGCTAATGGAGCAGTTAGTTACATACCTATTTTTTTAAACTGTGATTTTACCATTACAGAGGTTATATACTGATAGGATTTTTTTGCCTAAATTTTTAAATTTCCACCTGGAGATCTGGCATTGAATAATTAAAGGCTGCGTGTTGTTCCTCTTATTCTGAAGGATCTTGGACAAATTATTTAATGGTCTGAGATCTCCTTCTCTCCTTCCTTATCCTCCCCACCCCTGACCTATAACAGCTAGGAAGAGAAAATAAATACAAATAATATCTGCCGGCTGGGTGTGGTGGCTCACGCCTGTAATCCCAGCACTTTCAGAGGCCGAGGCAGGCGGATCATGAGCTCAGGAGATCAAGACCATCCTGGCTAACACGGTGAAACCTCGTCTCTACTAAAAATACAAAAGATTAGCTGGGCGTGGTGGCGGGCGCCTGTAGTCCCAGCTACTTGGGAGGCTGAGGCAGGAGAATGGCATGAATCCGGGAGGTGGAGGTTGCAGTGAGCCAAGATCGCGCCACTACACTCCAACCTGGGCGACAGAGCGAGACTCCATCTCAAAAAATAAATAAATTCGTTAATTAATAAAATAAAATCTGCCATTTGACTACAAAGTGTGGTGCTGATTTAACCTAAATATTACCACATAAAATCAAACAATAATAATAGAAAATAGATTTATAGCAGTACCAGAATTATATTACTTAATTTGGCTGTCTTTTCCCAAAATATAATCACACTTCCTAGATTTTACAGATCAGATATAAAAGAGTACAATGGAAGACTTCAATGATATGTGCCTTTATTGTTCAGTTTTTCATCTCAAGCTCTTCTTTTCAAGCTAACTGTTCCACCTCTTCAAAAAATGTTTGTTCTTGTGAGTCAGAAATATTGTATCCATTTTATTAGCAGCCTGTTTGAAGCCAATAAGATGAATGGGTTTGCTGAGTATAGGTTAGTTTATGGCAAAATCTGGAACCAAATCAATTGCAGGAGAGGAGAGGCAAGCTGGTTAGATACCCCCAAAGGACTTGGAAGTAAGGAACCTTTCAGAGTTAAATTAGCAAAATGCATACATTCAATACATACACACTAGTGAAACGAAATGGCTGCAATTAGCTAATTATGGAAGTAAGCCAATAAATCATCCATCTATCTGTGAAATAGAAGAGTGTGGGAACTTCTTAAACTTCAGTCCTACTGATCCAGGGTATAGTAATGAGGAAGATGAGTATATGGTTGTAAGTCAGTGAGCAGAATGCCAAGTGGCTGCATTGTGCCTGATTGAATGAAAGGTATGTGAACAGAAGGGGTTGGTCAGCCAAGGAAGCAGGAAAGAGGGAGAATCAGAGGGTCAGAAAGGCCTTCTGGATGGCATAGTCCTTGGACATGGAAGCATCTAAGAAAAACATAGTCTTGGCAGTATTGATCAAAAGTATTATGGTTCCCTTTATGAGACATTCCCTGTTGTGAGCCTCAAGCCATTGACAGCACCATTCTAAGATCTATTAGGAGCACTTGTTCTGATCCTGTGGACACCAAGCAACCTTGTGATAATTTGGCTCCTCATGTAGTGAGACTATTGGCAGCTCTGCCTCAACACATTCTGGTCTACTTGTCGGTTGTATAGGGTATTTTAAACTAATTATATCTGACGTGGTGTGCTGACTCCACCCTAAGAATGCCAACAAAATCACTTTTATGAGCCTAACAGACCTTAGACCAGGGTGTACTCTTTAAGGTAAACACCACCCTACAGCGTGCAGCTAGACAGGCAGTAATATTGCCCAGCAACACCCCAGGCCACACGCCATACACCTCTTGAACTGTGGCTGAACCAGCCTGTGTAATTTTGACTGAGCCACGTGTAAAGTCAAGATCAGGATGTTCTAACAACATGACCACCTCTAGTGATCTGACCAAACAATTGGCATATCACAAGCCAGGAGCAGTCTGCAGAGTGGAGGGATGGAAAGAACCTAAACCATTTAACAGGCCATGTGCTGATTTTCAGTTGTACCTGGGACCCTGCCATAGACAGCTTCATCAAAGATATCAATATTGTTGACAGAGTAATGTTTTCCAGGTTTTATACCACCCTACTTAGTTGCAGTAATTGTTAGGTGATAAAGACAGTGACAGCTCATTACAAAATTCAGCTTCCAGAAGCTGGAAGGTTAAATGACACCTCTTACCTGCTGGGTGATGGGTTAGTGTCTTAGCCTTATCCCTTTGCTACTCTCTGCCCCCAACTCCAACCCCATCTAGAAGCTTGTGCACTTGAGGCAGTAGATTTCACACAAAACCAAGTCAGAAGGCTTTACAACAGAACGTTAAATAGGAATGTGTAGGGAAAGTACGCAGAGGAGAATGGATGAAGGGGATGAAGAATATTGCCTAAAAACTCAAGAGCATTATCTGTAGCCCCTATAACACTTTTTATTTGTGTGTTGTGTATGTGTGTGTGTGTGTGGATTTGTGCACTACTATGCCTTCATACCAGCTTGTCAGAAATGTATAAACCTATGTCCATAGACATTAACTGCTTTTTTGTTTTGTTTTGTTTTGAGACAGTCTCACTCTGTCACCCAGGCTGGAGCACAGTGGCACGATTTCAGCTCACTCCAACCTCCACCTCCCAGGTTCAAGCAATTCTTCTGCCTCAGCCCCTTGAGTGGCTGGGATTACAGGCGTATGTCACCACGCCTGGTTGATTTTTGTATTTTTAGTAGAGACAAGGTTTTGCCATGTGGCCAGGCTGGTCTTGAACTCCCGATATCAAGTGGATCCGCCCGCCTCAGCCTCCCAAAGTGCTGAGACTAAAAGCGTGAGCCACCGTGCCCAGCCTACTTGGCTTCTTTAAACAGCTTTATTGAGGCATAACTGACATACAATAAACTATACATGTTTAAAATATAGATTATTTTCATCTGTAATTATACCTTTAAAAAAAAAAAAAATTGTGTGAGCCCAACCAGATAACCATGAAAAGTTCCATATTAATGACAATTGTACTAAATAGAGAAGCCTCCACTTAAAGCAAATTTTGATAATATTGACTTATATATACACTGGTGGAACCATCGCCAAAACCAAGATAACAAACACATCCATTACCTCCAGAAGTTTTCTCAGGCCCTTTGTAATCCCACCTCTGCTGCTTCCTACCCCCATCCCCATTCCTAGGCAACCATTAATCTGCTTTCTGTCACTTTACATCGGTTTGGATGTACCAGAAAATTGTATAAATGATACATCTCTTATATAACCTTTTTCTGGCTTCTTATACTCAGAATAGTTACTTTAATTTGTATCTATGTTGTAATATGTATCACTAGTTCATTTATTTTCATTATGGCTGAGTAGTATTCTTCATATGGATGGACCACAGTGTGTTCATCCATTCATCTTTGATAGATATTTGGTTTATTCCCAGCTGGGGGCAATTAGAAATAAAATTCTAAAAACATTTATGTAAAAGGGTTTGTATGGCATAGACTTTCTTTTCTCTTGGATAAAAACCTAAGAATCAATGACTAGATTATATGATCAGTGTATTCCTAACTTCTTAAGAAACTGCTTAACTGTGTTCCCATCACCAGTGTTTGAGAGTTCCAGTTCCTCCACATCCTTGCCAACACATTTTATGGTCAGATTTTCTTTCTAATTCTTGCCTTTCTAATAGGTATGTAGTGGTACCTTCTAGTAGCTTTACTTTGCATTTCTCTAATGCCTAATGATGTTGGGCATCTTTTCATGTACTTATTTGTCATCTGTGTATGTCCTCATCAATAAAATGTCTGGTCAAATATTTTGTCCATTTTCTATTTGGGTTGTTTGTTTTCTTATTATTCAGTATTGAGAGTTTCTTATCTATTCTGGCTACAATCACTTTGTCAGATTTATATATTGTAAACATTTTCCTCCAGTGTCTGGCTTGTCTCCTTATTCTAATAACAATGTCTTTAGAAGAGCAGGTGTTTTTAATTTTTATGAAGTCCAATTTATTAGTTTGCTCTTTTACAGATTATGCTTTTGGTGTGGTAACTAAGAAATCCTTGCCTACCCAAAGTCACAAACATTTTCTCTTATATTTTTATAGTTTTAGGTTTTATATTTATTTCTGATCCACTTTGAATTAATATTTATATAATGAAAGGTATAAGTGCACTATTTTGTATACCGATATCCACATGTACTAGCACCATTTGTTGAAAGAATTGTTTATCTGCTAAAGTTTCTTTGTGCCTTTGTCAAAAGTCAGTTGTCCATATAGATGGGTAGGCCTATTTCTATTCCGTTGATCTATTTGTCAGTCTTTAAGCCAATATCACATTGTCTTGATTAGTATAGTTTTGCAATTCTTGAAGTCCAGCGATATTAATCCTCCACGTTTGTTCTTCTTTTATAAAGATTTTTGCTTTTGAGGATTTTTGTTTTGCTTTTTGTTTTTGCTGTTCTAGGTCCTTTGTGTTTCTATATGAAACTCAGAATCGATTTGTTTATTTCTACGAAAAAAAGCCTACTGGGCTTTTGATTGGGATGATATCAAAACTATAAATCAATTTAGGAAGAACTGACATCTTACAAATATTAAGTCTTTGGATTCATAAGCACATTATACCTCTCCATTTATTTATATCTTCTTTAATTTTTCTCAACAGTGGTTTTATGGTTTTTGGTGTACAGAGAACTGTAAACATTTCTCAGTATCAGACTGTCAGGAAAATGATCAATTTCCCCTTCAAGACTGACGAGCTAAAGGCACCAGAGGCTTAGGCTTCTTACAGCAACACGATGCAGGGACTATAAAAAGGAAACGATAGCACCTATTTCCTAAAGTCATGAATGTTAAGTGAGTTTAACATTTATGCAGTTTAACATAGCACCAGTTGTGAAGGCAAACTGCCTGGGTTCAAATCGCAGCTGCACCACTTATAACTGAATGGCCTTGGGAAACTCACAGTCTCTCTAGAACTCAGTTTTCTGATCAGCTTAGTGCAGAAAATACAGGCACCTCCCTCAGAACAGTCTTCATACGAATAAAATAAGCTCACTAAAGACTTAGAACTATTCTTGTCATATAACTAATAAATATTAGTTATTATATTAATATATAAATATTAGTGATTTTTATATTATATTTATTACATGAATATATAAATATTAGCAATCATTGTTGATTTTCATAGCACTTAACATAGTATTTGGAACATAATGAATATCCAATAAAGGGTAGATATTATTTGCTTATGTAGCAAACTAGACCACCTGGTTAACACCTTCATGTATGCTTCTCAACTGTTTTGAATAACCGAAGCTGAACTGAGTTTGCTGAAAGTAGGTTTGTTCTTTTTTTTTTTTTTTTTTTTTGAGACAGAGTCTTGCTCTGTCGCTCAGGCTAGAGTGCAGTGGCACAATCTCAGCTCACTGCAACCTCCACCCCCAGGTTCACGCCATTCTCCTCCCTCAGCCTCCCTAGTAGCTGAGACTACAGGTGCCCACCACCAAGCCCAGCTATTTTTTTTTTTTTTTTTTGTATTTTTAGTAGAGACGGGGTTTCACCGTGTTAGCCAGGATGGTCTCAATCTCCTGACCTCGTGATCTGCCTGCCTCGGCCTCCCAAAGTGCTGGGATTACAGGCATGAGCCACTGCGTCCGGCCAGTAGGTTTGTTCTTAAAAGGCCTGACCCTGAATAGGAACATTCCATTCTTTGGATGCTGTATTTAAGATGCTATGTCAGACATCTCTATGCAGGATCTCACCATGATAGGCAAATCTCCACCACAATTAGCTTTACTACTGGCTTCCTTAATCTCTCTCTGGCCTATCTCGGGGTCTAAAACCCTGGAGGAGATTGTATCAATTATATTTCCTCATTGCTCCTGCAATTGTTGAAGAACTGACATTTTCATAAGGATGCATCTACACTAACTCTGGCCCTTGCTCTAGAGTAAAGAAGTGACCAAATCACCTCTCATATAAACTAGACTGATTTCATGTTGTGATATGATTTCCAAGCCCGGGAAGACTCTGCGTGCCTCTCATCACTCACCACTACTATTCTCCACCATTGCACACACACACGTGAACTCTCCTTCCTGGCTTGGTGACACAAACTGTCTAATTGGAAATCCATTTCTGTGCTTGCTGACTTTGTTCCCTATAAAAACACGAATTACCTTTGAAGGAAAAACAATCATTAACGTTTGTGTGTAGGAGACGGTATTAAAGTAATAGAAAGAGAAAAGAATTTAAGATTCAAGAAAGAGGCATTCAGGATTATTAGATCCCAAATCTTTCCTCTTTTGCAAGAGGAGGTTGCTATGGTCATTAAAGCCATGGCACTGGGTGAGGTCATCCATGTGGTGACTATTGCTAGAGAGGAAAACTCTGGAATCTAATCATCTCAAATGCCTTTTTCCTTCCTCTGGGGGGAACCAAGATTCTCTTCAAGTTCCGTGAGCTACAATAACAGGATGGCATTTGAGCCATTCATTCATTCATTCAGCAAATCCTCACCACCCTCTCACCATGGTCAGGTATTGTTTTAAGAGCAGGGGATGCCTGTAATCCCGGCACTTTGGGAGGATGAGGCCAGCGGATCACGAGGTCAGGAGATCGAGACCATCCTGACCAACATGGTGAAACCCCGTCTCTACTGAAAATACAAAAAGAAATTAGTCCGGCGCGGTGGCAGGCGCGTGTAGTCCCAGCTACTCGGGAGGCTGAGGCAGGAGAATGGCGTGAATCCAGGAGGCGGAGCTTGCAGTGAGCTGAGATCACACCACTGCACTCCAGCCTGGGTGACAGAGTGAGACTCCATCTCCAAAAAAAAAGAGCAACGGACACAACAGTGAACAAAACAAAATCCGTACTTCCACAGAGCTTATATCCAAGCCAAAGAGATAGGTAATCAGCAAATAAACACAAAGGTTCTAATAGGTTGCGAAGTAGTAAGGGATTTCAAGAATAAAAAATAAAATAGGGTATAGAGATGGAGAATGCCAGGGAATGCTAGTTCTTTCTGAGGCTGCAACGGTTGAATAGAGACCTGAAAACAGTGAGTGTGGCGACAGCTGGCTAGCTGGTAGAACATTCCAGGTATGGGAGTGGCAAATGCCAAGGTCATAAGGTAGAAGTTTGCTCAAAGTGTTTGAGGAAAATAAAAGAAGCCTGTATGGTTGCAATAAAGAGATCGTTGGAGAGGCATCCAAAGGCCAAACCATATAAGGCATTGTAGGTGATCCTAACGACTTTTCTGTATATTCCAAGGGAGATACGAAACCACTGGAGAGGTCCAGAGGGAAAGTGAAGATCTGACCTTGTTTAGAAAAATCACTTGGGCCGATATACCCAGAACAGATCGCAGGGGAGCCAGAGGAAAGCAGAACAGCCAGTGAGGAGCTGTTGCCGTAGCTCAGGAGAGGGATATTGGTGGCTTAGACGAACAAAGAAGGTAGTAGTGAAACAGGCAAGAAACAGATATGTGATATATGTTGAAGGATGGGATGTAGGGTTTAGGTTCCATGCCATGAAAGAAGAAAAGAGTAAAAGATGACTCTAATATTGGGTATAGCAAAGGAGAATGCCATTTACTGAGAGGTAGAACCTTGGCGAAGGTTGGAGGAAGGAGAGCAAGTCTCTTCTGGAAATGTGAAGTTGGCATTGTCTATGAGATATCCAGGGTTCGTGTTGAGTGGGCAGTTGTATACACACAGCTGGGCTTTAGGGGAAGAGTCAAGGCTAGAGAGACTTCCATTTGTGGTCATCACTGTCTGCATGGCCATTAAAGCCATGGCACTGGATAAGGTCATCCATGCAGTGACTTGTTGAAAAGAGAAGAGGAGCATCAGAGAAAAGACAGTGAGAGGGAACAGCCAGGGATGTCAAGAGAGTATCTGGAAAACATGGTAACATGGAAGTCAAACAGTAAAAATGCTCCAAGGATGAAGTGAGCAAAAGCCACTGAGAGGTTCAGATGATGTTTTTAATCTCTACAATTTATTACTGAATTAAAGGAGATTAACACCTGAAACCGTGTATTAGGGTACCTTGTGCTACAGGTCAAGTACCAGAAATCTTTACTAAAAATAGCTTAAGCAGTAAAAGCATTTATGATACCACATAATATAATTCTTGGAGAAAAGTAATTCTGAGGGCCAGGCACAGTGACTCACCCCTGTAATCCCGAAGCACTTTGGGAGGCGAAGGTGGGTGGATCACTTGAGGCCAAGAGATCTAGACCAGCCCGGCCAACATGGTGAAACCCTGTCTCTACAAAAATTAGCTGGGTGTAGTGGTGTGCATCTGTAATCCCAACTACCCAGGATGCTGAGGCACGAGAATCGTTTGAACCCAGGAGGCAGAGTTTGCAGTGAGACGAGATCATGCCACTACACTCCAGCCTGGGTGACAGAGCGAGACTCTGTCTCAAAAAAAATAAAAATTTAAAAATATTTTTTAAAAAAGAGTAATCCTGAGATTGGTTAAGTCATTGGCTCAAACATATCAAGGACCAAGTTTTCTTCATCTTTGGGCTCTGCCACCCTGCTGGCCAGGTATGGTGGCTCATGCCTGTAATCCTAGCACTTTGGGAGGCCAAGGCAGGAGGATCCCTTGAGCCCAGGAGTTCGAGACCAGCCTGGACAATACAGGGAGACCCTGTCTCTAAAAAGATAAAAGCAAAAGAAAAACAAGGGGGACTACTGTAGCTCCAGATAGCACATCTTCTTACAGCAATGTCCAGAGGTGGAATAAAGGGAATAGCCTTTAATTGTATCTCTTTCTAAGAGTGAAAAACCTTTACCAGCAACCTCCTGCATAATACTCTTTTCAACAAACCCAGAACTGTACCATGCACCCATGTCTACAACAGTCCTGGAAGGGAGAATGATAGAAATCAATATTACATGGGGCTGGGAAAGAGCCCAGAGCCTCTCAAAGGACGTGGCTACTCTGAGAAAGGTGGAAGAAGTCAGGGTTCTGTAAGCAAGAAAGAAGAGTTAAAAGGGTAGTTCTTGGTTCAAGAACCGATACTATCTGAGACACAAGCATTTGGCGTTATAAACATGCCTGTCTTTCCTCCACAGTAATGATACAAATATAGGAAGTTATGAATAAATATTCATTATCTCTCAGCCAAGAGGATAAGGTTTTTCTTCTCAGGCTAGTGTTTGAGCAACCATTGAACACTTATACATGTCGTAGAATCTGTGGGTTCAAAGAGACCTTGAAGGTCCATGTATCCTCAATATAAAATCCCCATGACTTCCTGTATTAGACAAGATCCCAGAAAGAAATATAGGACACACCCAGATTATCCTAATGTAACAGGAACTCAGAGGATTTGATGCCAGGACTAGCTACAAGTGAGGCCAGGGTGCGGCAAACCCAAAGGGCAATGCAGTGGCCAGGGCTAGTATCAGGGAAGCCTCCCTCACCATGCCTAAGAGACAGAAGAGGGCTCTAAGCATGGGGCCCCCAACAGGAGTCAAGACCGTTGGTTGAGGGACACAGCCAGGCCACAGTGACCTTGTAGGGATGAGAGAGGCGGGGGAAAATATCCAGACTTTACTTCCGTCTTCACCCAACTGGAAGCCAAAGGGCAGAGGAGCCGCCCAATGAAATACCTGCAGATCAGACTCTGGGGTGCAGAGCAGGGGAGAAGAGGGTGAAGATGGTCCTGGAGAAGCAAATGGAAGACACCCAGTCCTCCCCATGGTGGGGGCCAGCCACTCCTCAGGCTACTCATTTCTCCTGGCCAGCTCTGACTGCTGGAAAGTTCCGGGTCAACCCAGGGTCCATACAAAACAGGTCTAACTCTTCACTTATATGAAAATACTTTAGAGAGAGGACAACAGCCCATACACCTCACAGCCAAGTGGTGGAGTGAACGTCCTTGAGATGTTAGTTTAGTTCCTTGGCCCCAGGGTGCCCAGTGTCTGATGGAGTTGGAAAGCTAAGGTCTCCATACATCTTCCCCTTGGCATGTTGTTTCTCAACTGGAGGTGACTGTATCCCCCACGAAACTTTGGCAATGAATAGAGACATTTTTTTATTGTCAAAAATGGGGGAAGGCACGCAATTAACATCTAGAGAGCAGAGACCAGGGAAGATGCTTACCGTCCTATAATGCACAGGGCAGCCCCCACCACGAAGAACGATCTGGCCCCAAATGTCAGTAGGCCAAGGATGAGAATCCCGCCCAGTCAGGAGCTGAGCCTGGACAAGCCTGTAGCTGCAAGACCTTTCCCGGGAGCCACCCGCAATGTTCCTCTGGGACATGTTTGTTTTCAAGGTGAGCTAATGCAAAACAGTGCTAGAGTCCTTGAAGAACTGGAGGGAAGGAATAAGCAGCAGTGGAGCTTCAGGGTGCGGGGAGCGGGAGGAGAACAAGAGCTATTTGTTTGCAGTGGGAATGACGATTGTTGAATTTCCCCTTGCCTGGCCCCGGCTTCTCAACTAATGCAAGGGGGAGCCCTGAGCCAGCCTTGATATCCTGCGAGCCATCCTCACATCACAACATCAGCTTTCGCAGGCAAGCATGTAAACAAGAAGACCAGCCACGAGAAACAGAAGAAAGAAATAAAAGTTGTTTGGTCTGCTGTCAGGAACAGATTGTTGGAATATTCCAACCCCAGTCCAAAAAGAACAACCAACAATAACAACCGGGAGACCGCAGCCCACGCTGAGACACACAAAGCCTTCGCTTTCCCGGTGCCGCGGACCATTTCCAGCAGAACGCGCCACTGGCATCGTCCTCTGCTTTTGCCATGGCCTGGGGAGCTCTCGTGTTTGTCCAAGCACCCACATTAGGGCCAAGAAATATGAAAATGTCATCTGTGAGCATGAATCAGGAGCAAGTGAACTTCTCATCTGCTGAAAGTCAGCAGGTGTGAGTATTCCGACAAACATGTGCAGTCCCGCAGTCATTCCTCATTTACTTGGCATCAACAGATCAGTTGGAAATATCATATTTTAAGTGAACCTTCCAGATAGGTCAAGTTTACCCTATTTAAGAATATCCTTAATGATGTAGCCTTTTAGGATAAAGACAACTTTCCAAAAGGTATCTATTGCCTTTACTTCAATCAAGTATATTGGCAATATTTCTATTTTTTAACTGGCTCAGAATAATGAGTACAATGTTATAATAAAAATAATAAGATGTCTGCAGACCTAGGGGTAGTTTGCCCAGACATTAAATGAACCCAGATCAGACCCTTTTTCCCTCTGCTTTTTTTTTTTTTTTAACCCTTTATCCTCCCTTTGTGTAGCTGTCAGCTGTTACTCTCTACTTAGGTCTCCCGACCTGTCCATCTGTAATCCCTGCCTTCTAGGAATTGCTGCTGTGGGCTAGGACAGTGGTTCTGAATGTTGGCAGCATGCTGAAATCTCCTGGGTTCCATCTCCAGAACTGTGATTTCACTGGCCTGGGGTATGGCCTGGGCATGAGGACAGATTGCAACTCCCCAGGTGACTGTGTTGAGTAGCCAAGGCTGAGAACCACTGAGATGGGAAATTCAGTATCTTATCTGTTAGAATTATGCACAAGAGAAGAGTTAATATGATCTGAGAGACTTTCCTACAAATAAGCTTTAGTGTATAAACCTTTTTGACATGTATTTTGAGCTCTTTGAATCTTCGACTTTCTCATTCTTAGCTGTGCCTCAGCAACGTGACCTCAAGCTAGGAGAGAGGTAGAATGGACCAGTGGTTAAGTGCTTGGGGTCTAGAGCTCAATTACCTAGGTTCAAACCTCAACTCTGTGGCCTTGAGCAAGTATCTTAACCTTTTCGAACCCCAACCTCATCTATAGGTGTTGGAAGGACTCAGGGAGTCAGTGCACAGAGAGGGCTGGGGACAAGGCCGGGGACATCACAACACTCAGCACAGCCGGCAGGGTCTGGCAGGGCACGGAATTCACTTCAGGTGATCAAAGAGGAGAGGCAGAGCTGTGGACAGGGAAAAGAGCACAATTCTGTTGTGGTCCCCAGAGGCTGGCAACAGTGAGAAGCTTGACTAGCCTGGGCAGGAAGGGGGAGGGGAAGAAGCTGTGTTATTAGGTCCCAGGGAAAGCTGAGGCTGTGGAGAGAAGCAGGGAGGGAGCAGAGAGGAAGCACCCGACTCTCATTCTCCCTCCAGCCTCTGACCTCTTGCAGGAGCCTCCCTCCCACTGGCTGGACCCAGTGAGACGCCAGGAAGTGGAAAAGAAGTGGTCCTCAGGCTCAGCTTCTCAAGACGCACTCCCACGGCAAAGCAAGGGAAGAAAGAGAATGAATCTGGGTGGGTGGGAGGGAGGCAAATGGTGAAGAACCAGCTGAGTTAGCTATTACTAATCATTCTGTAGCTGGGAAGTCACCAAAGAAAGTCCCTATTGCCCTAGAGTGGGTGAACGCTACACAACATCCGCTGTAGAACCAGAAAGAGAATTGCCCCTCAAGCCCCCACATGCTGGAAGAAATGTGCCTCCACCACAGACCTTTAGCACCAAACTGAAATGGTTCAGCACTGCTATGGGCAAAAGTCCAATTTTTTAAGATGTCCTAGGCTCCTTGAGAATCTCAGGGCTGAAGGCAACGTGCCTCATCCCTGTGGGCTGGTTCACACTGCTCTCTGAGCCTTTTCTCACCAGCTCACCTCTGTCTCTTTTCCATCTCCTGCCCATGCCTGTCAGAACTCAGACCTCCTAGCTCACTTCCTTTGCTAATTGAAACACATTCCTGAGTCCCATTTGCAGCATGCTTTGGAATTTCTTCCTCCACCACTTCCCCACCCCCAGACGCCACCCCTCTCTTCTCACTCATGAATGTTGACCTTTTGTCTAATAAAAGCTTCATTCTTCCAACCTCCCACTATTGACTTAAGTAGCCATTCTTTTCCATTTGCTCTCCAAAACCAGTCTCATTACCTATCAAGTACTCAGTGGTGCAAGTAGAGGCAGAAACCCTTTTCTTCCAGCAGCTTCCATTTTAAGTGTAAGGACAAGAGACATTGCTGAGGGGCTGGTGGCTTTCCCAGTGGATGTCTATGCCATGCCGCGCGCTAGTTCTGCCCCATGCTTTGCCACTGCACCATATTACAAATGAAAATTAGTCACTTCCAGATGCACCCCCTGGGCATTGGAGCCCTCTCGTACTGTGCAGGTACACTTGCTTTGCTGCCTTAGAAACTCTGCAGTGACTTTATTTTCATTTTCATCACTAGCTTTTTTTTTTTTAAGGAATATGTTCCAGATCATCCTATAACCAGGGACATATTCCTTTACCAGGATCTAATTGAACTATTTATTCTTGTCACTCCATTATGTTCCTTCCAAATTCCTTTGAGTCCCCCTTTCCCATCCCATACGCATTATGCTATAATAATGGCCACTATTTGGCTCTGTTTTCTCTTGGAAGCCTGGCACATGTTCCTACTGTGCTGTCCTGAGTAAAGAGAGAAGATGGAATCAATCCTGTTCCCCTCCAGTACTCAGATGCCCTTCTGCAAAAGCATCAGAATCAGAGAACCAGGACCTCCAGAAATAGCTGGGGTTGAAGTTAAAAAAAGCCCTAATGAGATTTGACTTGGTAGGATTTTAAGCACTGATTTGGGTTCAGGTGGGCCAAAAGCGTAAGTAGCAGCAACAGCAGCACCCTCTGTGTACCCACTCCCTGGAAACTCCTGTTCTAGTCCCTTCCCTTAAGGAACTTACATTTTAGATAAGGAGAGAAAACTCAGCATGCGCGCACACACGCACACACACAACACACACAACAAACGCACACACAACCCCCCCCACACACACACAACAGACATACACATACAGAGCCAATGATGCGGGCTAGCATATGATGAATGCCAATTAAGTAGTACTTAATAATAATAATTAACTTGCCTTTAAAAATCTATAACACAGGCATTTCTCTTAATCAAGACTCATTTTCTCTCAGGTAATTTCCATTTTAATTGGTATTGGTGGAGGTTTTTTAAATTAGATTTCTTAATCTATCCCTGTTTCTATTTGCACAGCTGAAAGATATCTCCCACTTCCAAATCTAGCATATTGTTTGAAATTTTGAATTTATGACATCTCCACCAATTTACTATAGATTGATCCATCAGTATCTAAGGATGTCTTGAGATGATTTCTTATGATCAAAACACTTTGAAGTAGTGATTATCTAAAGGATAATCTAACTTCCCGTTTGGGGAGGTTGAAATATGTGCTTTCTATCTTCGGTTCTCATTTTTTTTTTAATGTGGGTGCTGCTTTAGCAAAGTGAATAACTCCAAGAACATCCTCCCCTAGTTTGAGTAGATGTGTCACTAGAAAAGAAAAAACCCGGCTGGGCGCGGTGGCTGAAGCCTGTAATCCTAGCACTTTGGGAGGCCGAGACGGGCGGATCACGAGGTCAGGAGATTGAGACCATCCTGGCTAACATGGTGAAACCCCGTCTCTACTAAAAAAAAAATACAAAAAAAAAAAAAAAACAAGAAAAAGTCCAATGCTGAGTGATTTGAGTGGTTTGGAAGAATTTCCCGGCTTGCAGCTTATACTGACGAGCATTAATACAAGTAAACCATTAACTCATCAGTCACACCTGCTCTGTTTGCTCTGTGCTTGTTTCTACCCTAGCACCCTTGACAAGGTGCTGAGCTTGCTGCCTGTGGGCACGTCGGCCTCCTTGCTAGACCATTTACTAGCTGAGAACATGCAGGGGGTCTTTTAAAAATTTTTTTTATGTGTATATATATATATGTATTTTAAATGACAAATAAGAATTGTATATGTTTATGATGTACAGCATGATGTTTTGAATGTTTGTGCAATGGCTAAATCAAGCTAAGTAACATATGCATTAGCTCACATATCATTTTTTAAGGTAAAGATACTTAAAATCTACTCTCAGCAATGTTTGAGTATGCAATACTTTACTATTAACTACAGTCACCATGACACACAATAGATTCTCTGAACTTACTCCTCCTGCCTAACTGAAATTTTGTATCCTTTTACTAACATCTCCTCAATCCCTGTACCTCCTGTCCCCAACCTTAGCTTCTCGTAACCACATTTCTACTCTTTACTTCGATGAGTTCCCCTTTTGTATAGCCCGCAAATAAGTGAGATCGTATTGTATTTGTCTTTCTGTGTCTGGTTTATTTCACTGAGCAAAATGTCCTCCAGGTTCACCCACGTTGTCACAAATGCCAGGATGGCCTTTTTTGAAGATAAATAGTATTCTACTATCTGTATGTCCTGCATTTTCTCTATTCATCAACATTTTTTCATTTATCCATTATCCATTAGCCTGATTCCATAACTTGGCTCTTGTCAATACTGCTACAATGAACATGGGGGTGCAGAGAGCTCTCTGACACACTGATTTCATTTCCTGTAGATATGTACCTAGAAGTGGGTATATATCCAGACCAGAGTGAAATTGCTGGGCCATATGGTAGTCCTATTTTTAATTTTTTGAGGAATTTCCCTACTTTTTTCCATTAGACTGTACTAGTGTACATTTTCCCTAGTCGTGTATAAGGGTTCTTTTATTCACATCCTCACCAACATACATCATTGGTTTTTTCATGTTTTATTTTTTGGTAACAGCCATTCTAACAGGTTGGAGGTCATATATTATTGTGATGCAGTAGATATTATTCAGCTTGGTGTTCGCAACAGAGAGTACAGTGCTCTGTGCCCAGCAGACCCAGAAGTGGATTAATGAGCCGGCTGAATATTGATTACTGGGAAATAAGGAAGGCATTAATACTCCCAGAGACCAAGGATAGACCTAGGGGTGCTTGTGAGAAACCAAGGTTGATCTACAGCATTCACAGCCTGGTGAAAGGGGCCCGCAGTGTGGCACCAGCTGCAGCCCTGTCTGCACCGAGGGCCAGGAGAGTGAGATGTGACTGGGTACCCCTTCCAGGTCCAAGGAAGGGTCTGAAGAGTGGGGCCCACATCATCCTTCAGAACATAAGACATGGACACTCCCTGACCACAGGGACAGCCCAGGTCATTTAGCCCTATCTCATACCCCTTTATAACAAAATACTCCATTATTACTTCCATAAAACTTGGTAATTGGCGTATGTGCAAATGAAGGTATGTTCTGAAAAGCTCCTAACAAATACTAACTCCAGTTCTAATCTGGTTCTTGTGCTTGACATAGAGAGGGAGAGAGAGTGGAAAAGGGATTTGGTCTCAAAACAACTTTTGGAGTTTGCCTGGAAACAGTATCTCGTAAGCATGTTGATTGCAGCCTTTGGCTGATTTCTATTATTAGAAAGAGGAAAAGCACATTTGGATGTTGACGTGACATTCAGGTAGGCAGCATTTCTTTGCTCGACTTAGGAAAATGCTAATGAAAAAGAAACCAATCATGTAAAAAGAGGTCAGAGCACTGCAAAGTGCCTGTCCACCCCCATAGTCATTTTCCTTAATCTTGACATCTGAATCACTTGCTGTCTGGGTGAACAGAGGAATTTTCCAGGAACAATTTCATATTGAATGAGGCTCTACTCACAGTTGCCCTACATGTCATGGGTGTCCATTTCTGCCTTCCGTTGTATGAACAATGCCCAGGGTAATTTGGATCTTGATAATATTGACTCACAACCTCAAATAAATGAAGTCATATCAAGCCACTGGCAGGGTGGAATGTGCTGGCAGGAAAGGGAGTAGAAGGCTTGACCACAGGCGGGAACTGTGTCGAGGGCAATACAGATGAACGCACACAGATAGGCGCAGTTCCCAGCCATTCGCACCTCAGCATTGGTGGCACTGTGTGGCACTTGTCATGATTCAGGTTGCCCTTGCTTTTAGCAAATTCAACCCTTTTGCACATTTGTTCTTATAGAAACTAAATTAGAAAGGGATTGTTCATTTACAAAGGATTGCTCATTTTAACCAGAGTCTTAAGTAGCTGACACCTCTGTGCTAGTTATAATTTTTTTTAATCTCAACTTGGATACACGTTTTCAAGAATATATCTATTAGATAAAGTACATTCACATAAGGAAAAGTAGATGGTTAATTGTATGGCTATTTAATTCCCAATATCATAATCTTGGACACTTCTTTCAAGAAACCTTCACCTAGCCAATTCCCAAGAAATCACTTCGTCAAGTGAGTTAAATTGGGCAACGGTTAAGCAATAGGAGTGTCTTTTTTTCGGATGCCAGCACAGAGCCACTTGTTCCTGTTAATCATGAAGACTGGAAGACAAGCAGAGCTACGTGACGGATATACTCACCAGGCCCTATCTCTGTGGGAGGTGGTGTTTTGGCACAGAGAGGCTGATGGTTTCAGGGTCAAGAGAGAAGTGATTAATCCAACTGGAAAGAAGACAGAGGAAAACCCAGCAGACAGTCATGAAGAGCATATAGAAACAACCACCACCCAATATCTGTATGAGTATATAACGCTTGCTTTGCACACTGGAGAATGCAATGAAATGTTACCAGGATGAAGCTGAAAACAAAGAAATGATCCTTCCAACTGTGGCTCCCAGTCATGGCTTTTCTTTCTGCCCCTTGGAGACTCCTCTGTAGCTCCATTCTCATCCCATACCTCCAGGGTCTGTGCACACCAAGGCCAGTGGAAGTGCTTGGGAAAAGATCTTGATAGGAGAACTAGACAGAAACATGCTTTCAGAGAAAGGATGCGTCTTGTTGCTTATTGTGGTTTTTCAATACATGAGCCTAGTTTACATAGCAGGGGCCCAAATGCAGCTCTGTATAACATTGTCATACTTCAGCTATGTGCATGTTTATCATTTCTTTACCAATAACAGCTGGAGAAAATGGCTGAGATTGGAGAGGAGGGAGCAGAGGTAGAGAGGAAGTCAAAACATTGGAATGGATGACGTACAACTTCCCTGATGTATGAAGCTGCAGATTCAGCCACATGTAGTTGATGTCGCCATGTCAAGACTGCATTTTTCCTTCCAAACACAGAAGTATGGGGTAAGCTTAAAGGAGGACTATGAAGGTGAAGCCATTGAGGCCTAAGACTTTATCTTGATTTCTTCGATTCCTTGGATATGTTTACCCCCTCCCCACACTGGGTCCTTGTAGCTGCTTAGACTGAACCTACTGGCCCTTCTCTTGCTGGAAAGTTGCCCTCCAAGAAGTGCAGGAGATCAGATTGCACCTGCTAAGTGTTAAGACCAGACTCAGCCATGCTACCAAATCATTCTGCAACAAGGCCAGCTTCACACTGCCTGAGCAGACCTTTCTGTTCTGCCAAAGGCAGCTGAAGCAGGGAAAACGGATCCGCAAAGAGATCTGGGCCAGGCGCAGTGGCTCACTCCTCTAACCCCAGCACTTTGAGAGACCAAGATGGGAGGATCACTTGAGGCCAGGAGTTCAAGACCAGCCTGGGCAACAAAATGAGACCCCATTTCTACAAAAAATAAGATTAAAAAAAATTAATCAGGGGTGGCAGCAACTATGGTCCCAACTCTTGAGATGCTAAAGCGGGAGAATCGCTTGAGCCCAGGAGTTTGAGGTGTGATAGCACCACTGCATTCCAGCCTGGAAGACAGAGTGAGACCCTATCTCGAAAAAAGTAAATAAAGGAATCTGAACTTGAAGAATGGACCAAAAAAGGTTGGTGCTTGACTGTCATTCCTCTTTACCTGTGCCATCACCTGAGATTGGAATGCCCCATTTCTCGTCCCCAGTTTCCTTCTCCAGTCATCTAACCCCTCTGCTTCCTCTAATACTCAGCTACGGCATTACCTCCTCCTAGAAGCCTTCCCTGAAATCCTCAATCTGTTCTCTTTCTTTGACTTCCCTCTTTGGAGCCTCAACTGTCTCTTTGGGTTTGTCTGTCCTGCTAGACTGAATGTAAATAACTAATGAGAGTATCTGCATGGAATGGAAATGGACCCTTCCTAAGTGCTGTGTTAAGTAACTTCACTGAACCAGATGACAGCATTAGAGCAGCTGCTCTCTAGGGTTCTGCCAGCTCCTGTAGGCAGATGTGAGGCTGCTGGAGATGTTGCTATTAGCGATAAAGCTAAGGGCCCAAGAGGTTCTTTGCTTCACGACTACGTCATTGGAGGCTGATAAGCCATGGCCAAGTGTGTTCAAGGTCTCCAGCTGTCATAAAAGTGCCTGCTTGTTTATTTTAGGTAGATAAGTGTTACTATTATTTCTGGGATGGTAGGAAAAGCCTGGGGCAAGAAATCACTGTATGAGGATATATTGAGATCCCTGGAATATTAAAAAAAAAAAAAAGAGGCGGGGGAGAGAGAGAAACCACATAGCCTGCATTTGGTGATACTGTAATTCTAGCTCCCTTTAATTACAGTTAATCACTACTGTAATCTAAGGTAATGAACCCTGTAGCTTTGCTTGCTAATTGAAGTTGACAGAATGCGAGAAAGCGCCCCATGGCAAACCCCTTTCATCAGGGGAGTGTTTTATCTTTGTTTATCAACAAGAGAGTGGGTTTGTTGTTTGCTTGTTTTAAGACAGAGTCACACTCTGTTGCCCAGACTGGAGTGCAGTGATGCGATCTCGGCTCACTGCAACCTCTGCCTCCCAGGTTCAAGCGAGTCTTATACCTCAGCCTCCAGAGTAGCTGAGAGATTACAGGCACACGCCACCACACCTGGCTAATTTTTGGACTTTTAGTAGAGTTGGCCAGGCTGGTCTAAAACTCCTGACCTCAGGTGATCCACCTGTCTTGGCCTTCCAAAGTGCTGGTATTACAGGCGTGAGCCACCGCATCCACCCGAGAGTGTTTGCTGGTTTGGGTGGTGGTTGTTGTTGTTGTTTTTTAATGGTTTACTCTAGGTTTAATTCAGAGGAAGTAAAGAGATTATTCTTCAGAACACCCTTGGATATTTAACCGGGCACAACCCAATTAATAAGTGATCCATTTTACTATCACAAACTGAATTTATCTTCAGAAATAAAGACAGACCAAAACAACCCAGAAACTACACATATCTATTATGTATGCATTAAAAAGGAAAGAAATCACAAGAAAGGGGAAAAAAATAGTTATTTAATTGAGTGCATGGCCCCATAGGGGCTATCGGAAACCTGTATCTACATTTGTATGCAATTTTGTGCATGCATTTTCTGGAAAGAAAAGTCATACTTTATTCAGACACCCAAGGAGGTCTGTGATATCCCCTCTGCCAATCTCAACTTAGATATTAGTGTTTAGTGAATGAAATAGTCCATAAACCAGATTGACTATAAATCTGGTAATGGTATTGTAAAATAAAGGTTTTCCACACTCTACAAAAAAAGACCAAAACAAGTAGCATAGCTATAATTCTCTCAATCCTCGTCCCCAAATTCTCTGTAGCTCCCTGAATAGCCTAAGACATCAGAGAAAGTCAGAAATTCATTGTCACAGCAGCTAGAATGACCAGTCACCTAACCAGACAAAATCCAGAGCAGAGCTGGAGGAGCAGAAGTTCTTAGAAGGTCTACCCTGCACTGCCATTACTCATTTCCAGCCCAAAACCTTTAACAGATACTTTGTTTGTAGTGAATGGCTTAACTTCACTGAATTACAGTTAACCTCAGATGTTTGGGTTTTTTGTTAAATGTTTTAAGATGAGAGGAAAATACCACTTTTTTTTTGTTTTTGTTTTGTTTTTTTTTTTTGTTTGAGACGGAGTCTCGCTCTGTCGCCCAGGCTGGAGTGCAGTGGCCGGATCTCAGCTCACTGCAAGCTCCGCCTCCCGGGTTTACGCCATTCTCCTGCCTCAGCCTCCCGAGTAGCTGGGACTACAGGCGCCCGCCACTTCGCCCGGCTAGTTTTTTGTAGAGACGGGGTTTCACCGTGTTAGCCAGGATGGTCTCTATCTCCTGACCTCGTGTTCCGCTCATCTCAGCCTCCCAAAGTGCTGGAATTACAGGCTTGAGCCACCGCACCCGGCCGAAAATACCACTTTTATGTAATGAGAAATTTCAGATACTTGACCTTTTTCTAAGTTCACAAATTCCCATTTTAATTTTCATCTTTACTGAAATTTCTTACAGATAAGTAAAATCCCTCTTTCTAATTTCAAGCAGATTTAAATACCTCTGAAACTAGTTTAAAACCTATGATATGACATAATTCTCCCATGTGGGCCAGTTGAAATAAATATAAATTTAGCCCTTTTTCCCCAAATATTGGTAGTGTGTGTGCGCACATGTGTGTGTGTGTGTGCGTGTGTGTGTATATGTGACGAAGTTTTGCTCTTGTTGACCAGGCTAGAGTGCAGTGGCCCAGTCTCGGCTCACTGCAACTTCCACCTCCTGGGTTCAAGTGATTCTCCTGCCTCAGCCTCCCAAGTAGCCGGGATTACAGGTGCCCACCACCACGCCAGGCTGATTTTTGTATTTTTAGTAGAGACAGGGTTTCACCATGGTGGCCAGGCTGGTCTCAAACACCTGACCTCAGGTGATCTGCCCACTTCGGCCTCCCAAATTGCTGGGATTACAGGTGCGAGCCACTGCACCCAGTCGGTAAATTCTTTATTATCATTAAAAGCCAACAATTTTCACTCAGTCTTATTCTATATATCTGTTCTTTCATTCTTTTTGTATTTCAATGAATGCTTCTATAAGTACACTGACTTCAGCCAGGAGTGGTGGCTCCCGCCTGTAATCACAGCGCTTTGGGAGGCCAAGACAAGAAGATCAATTGAGCCCAGGAATTTGAGACCAGCCTAGGTAACATCGTGAAACCCCGACTCTATCAAAAAACCATACAAAAGTTATGCGGTAGTGGTGGCGCATAACTGTAGTCCCAGCTACTAGGGAGACTAAGGAGAGAGAATCTCTTGAGCCTGGGAAGTTGAGGCTGCAGCAAGCTGAGATCGCGCCACTGCACTCCAGCCTGGGCAACAGAGTGGGGCCCTGTCTGAAAAAAAAAAAAAAAGTATATTATAGATGCCATTTTTACCTTGACTCACTGACATTCAGTTTCAGAGCCTGCAAAGCTGAGGCCCAACTCTGCTATGGTCTAAATCTGTTGTAGGGTGAAGCCTGAGGGTCAGTTTGGTGCCCCCTTTTACTTTTCTCTACTTAAATTCAATCTATTCTTACGGCATAGTACTTAGAAATAAACTTTCTATTATAAGCCTTAGATATGCTATTCAAAGGTAATTAGTTTATTGGAAAACTGGAGAAAGGCCATTTTCTAAATAGTTTATTGGAGAACTGGAGAAAGGCCATTTTTCTCCCCCAGATAAGACTCATATCTCCACAGGCATTGATAATAGCTTCCTAATTTTTTTTTCCTGATTATTGCTATGTCTAATGAATTGCCCATATCTTTGTTCCCTAGGGTCATTGTTGAAAATTACTAATATATACAGCAATCAGCATATGTATTTAGTTGAAAACCAATGTCTCCAACAGCCTTGAAAGCCCAGCTTTCTCTTCCAATATCAAAATATTCTATTTTACTAATAAGTCATTTCTTAAGCCATATAAAATAAAGTCTAAGTATAAATCTTAAGGCATTATGAAAAGATAGTTGGGAACTACATCCCTGCAGCCAAGGAAGTGGTGGCTTCTTTTTGCAAAGACATCTGACCTTATCAAAGCTTCAGACCAAGAATTCAGTTCATCAGTTCATCTGCTATGTAATAAGCACAAGAGCCACTTGTCCTTCACATGATAAGGTCATGGTACATTACAAGCCACTTGCAGGTTTAGTTTTCTTGAAAGGACACATTTGCAGGGAGCGCTGCCAGAGAGAAACGACTGACTGAAATCAAATAGTTGATATCAAGGGATACCAATTTCAGAAAAAGCAATTGAAGGCAGCAGCCAAAAATGCTGAGATTTTCATATGAGGGCTGTTTGTAATCATAGGCCAGCAGGTAATTCCAGCATGTGCAGATTCTCTTTGACATGGTGCTATGAAAACTGTTGGGCTAAAAGCAAAATCTCCACCTGACAAAAGCAATCCTCACTCCCATCTGTTGATACTTTGCTCCTGATTCACAGCAATAAATGGTCCTTAAAGCGAATGAGAAGAGGGTAATTCATTCCCTACACACACACACCAAGATGAACCCAGTCTTCTTGCATTAACTTCTTGCTGAATGCAATTGATCCGGACCATTGGCTGGTTTTCCAGAGACTTCAAATAGCCTGACTTGGCTTGTTCAGCCAGTAGGGTTGAGATCAGAGACCCCTACATCAAGGTCACTGAAGGCACCATTGGAAACTACAACTATCCTAGCTTAGACTTAGACCACTGGTTACAACTTCCCATTCCTAGGTGACCAATATAAACCCATACAGTAGTTGAAGACAAAGGACCAATAAAAAGCAGAAAAGTTGCTTTTATAATAATAAATACACCTGGCTAAAAATTCTAGTGGCCAGATAGAATAAATTTAGCATCTTAGCTTTCATCGCTGAAATAGGATCTGCTTCCAGGCTCACTCTTATAAGGAAATTGTGTAGATAATGGCTTCTTTTTCAAGAGTTTAGGGCAGGGTTTCTCAGCATCAGCACTATTAATATTTGGGGCCAAATAATTATTTGTTGTGGAGTTTCCCTGTGCATTGCAATACGTTTGTCAGCATCCCCAGATGCTACTAGATGCCAATAGCACTATGTCACCCCTCCCTCAAATCCACCTGAGTATGACAATCCAAAATGTCTCCAGATATGGAAAAATGTTCCCTGGAGTAAGTGAGGGGGGGGTGCAAAATCACCCACAGGTGAGAACCACTGCTTTAGGGCATTATTTATTTATTGTATAAATTTATGGGGTCCAAGAGCAAATTTGTTACATGCATAGATTGCATTGAGGTCAAGTCAGGGCTTTAGCCTATCCATCACTTGAAAACTATACATTGTACCCATTAAATAATTTCTCTTGGTCTCCTCCTTTCCCATCCCCTCTCCCTTCCAAGTCCCCATTGTCAATCATTCTACTCTCTATGTTCATGCATACATGGTTTTTTAGCTCCCACTTATGAGTGAGAGCATGTGGTATTTGACTCTCTGTGTCTGGCTTGTTTCACTTAAGATAATGGCCTCAGTTCCATCCATGTTGCTGCAAAAGACATGATTTTATTCTTTTTCATGGCTAAAGAGTATTCCATTGCATTTATACACCACATTTTCTTTATCTAATCCTCCACTGATAGACAATTAAGTTTATCACATATCCTTCTTCTTGTGAATAGTGCTGTGATAAACATGTAAGTACAGCTATCTTTAGGGCATTATTTAATAAACACATTTCTTTTTATTTATTTTTTATTTTTTTATTATACTTTAAGTTCTAGGGTACATGTGCATAACGTGCAGGTTTGTTACATATGTTTACTTGTGCCATGTTGGTGTGCTGCACCCAATAAACACATTTCATCTGGACCAATGACACCTCTCCCCCGATTCCTTGCTCTCCAAAAGAACTTCCCTCCAAAAGAATTGCCTTTTCTTCTGTAAAAAGGTGACGAGTCTTAGTTTGAACAACTTTTCTGCCAATATTACTAGTCATAAGGACAATACATTAATTGATCCAATTTTTATTTCAGGATAGAGGAAAGTGCTTTCATCCATACATGCTGGAAAGCTTTAAGTATAGATTTATTGAAAGAACAAAATAAGTTAAAGTCCAGAAAATACTATAGCAATATTCAAGTCATCAAGAAAACCAGAAAAAAATGAAAATTTAAAACTCATCTGAAATCTTCACCTGAAACCACACAGAAATAACCATTGCTGATATTTGGTGAGCATTTTTCCACTTACCTCTCCTTGTCCATATAATAGATATAAAGCCTGGTAGATACACAGAAGTTCTACGAAATAACCCAGGTTTCATTATCCTGTAGTTTCATATCGACATTTAGAACAATGAGAAGATACTCAGGCAATTTTAAACTTGAAGTGTTTGATTTAATTTTCTTTGAATTAGCAGATTTTAAAAAACTGAAAACTGAAGAATCTGATGAACTCTCTACATTTCTTCACTGCTAGAGATACTAGTTCTTAAAAGGTCCCTATAATTTAAGAAAATGTGCAAAACCTATAGAGCTGGCTGGGAGCAGTGGCTTACGCCTGTAACCCCAGCACTTTGGGAAGCCAAGGCTAGAGGATTACTTGAGCCTTGGAGTTTGAGACCAGCCTGGGCAATATAGTAAGACCCCCATCTCTAAAGAAACAAACAAACAGAAAAACTTAAAACAGCTGAAGTTATTGTTATTTTTAAACTGTGCTTTTCACTGTTGACTCTTTGACAGGAAAGATGAGGAAGTTAGTTAACATATTTTTTTCAATCTTTTTTCTTCTATTACCAGTATGATTAATTATACTAAAATACTTGTGACCTTTAAATTCTCTTTTTCAGCCTTACTCTCCAAATTGTTTGGTCTCAGTTCTATTTTAAACAAATCCACAGCCTCTGAGTTTCTGGGTTCTTTATTTTGATTCATTTTTTATTTGGCTGGATTGGTTTTCAAGACACACTTTTTATTTGCAAAAAGAACCCATGGATCCTATATTTCTTGAGGTTTGATTCGTTCCTAAATATCTGCCTCCTGCTTTCTTACTCAAGAAACAACTGGGCTAGAGATTGAATTCTCGGTCACCCTTTCTCTCGTTCAATATTTACAGACACCACTCCACCATCCCTGGTGGTTCCCGCAGCAGTGACCTATGAGCACGGGATGCTGGGGCGTGTGGTTCCTCACAGAGCCCTGATTCCGCCTCTGGGGGCGCCATCTCACTCAGACTGCAGCCTGGGCATGCTCCTGTCACCTCCAGGAGGCGATGGGGGTCCAGCCCTTGTTGGGCGCCCTCTCGCCACGGTTCAGCCCCCTCAGCCCCTGGGCTCAATCTGCATTGCCGGCGGGGAGGTAGCCGGTTGCAAAGTCCGTTCTCCATCTACAAGAATGGCAGCAGGGGCTGACCCTCCTTCCTTGCCCCAGACATGAGCCGGGGAACTCTGATGGCTGCCGCTTCCCTTCTTCCGTGCTTTCCATGGAGTCCAGAAGGCACCTGGCAGTCACTTCCTCCCCTTTCCCTGAGGAGGCCACCATTTCTCTCTCTCATCTTTCTGTCTGATTTCCTTTGTTAGGACCTTCGATTTAGTTCTGCCCTTTAGGTGCTTGTGGTGCAGGGCAGGGGGCTCCAAATCTGGTCTTAGGCCAGGAGGGTTCTTGGCTTTGCTAAGGAAAGAATTCAAGAGCAAGCGGTGGTAGAAGATGGTAGAAGAAAATAGCGTTATTGAGATGGCAGTTACAGCTCCATGGCTGGTCCTGCAGAGAAGGATTACCCCATAGGCAGTGTGCTGACAGTAACAGCTCAGAGGCAGTTCTGCAGTCAAATTCATACCCACTTCTAATTACATGCAAATTAAGGAGCAAATGACGCAGAAATTTCTAGAAAAAGGGCAGTAACTTCTGGGTCATCGAGTCCTTACCATGGAAAGGGGCGGTAAGGTTGGAGTGTTGCCACTGAGTGTTGCCCCATCCTTGTTTTAGCTAGTCCTCAGTTTGGTCCAGTGTCTGCGCCCCACCTCCAGAGTCCTGCTTCCTACCGCACTTGTAGTGACTTTCATGGGTACGAAAGAAGTCCTTTTGTATATTCTTAATGTATGCTCATTCCAAAAAGCACATACCAAATAACCAAGAATTAATTATCCCGTGATTCCATATGTACATTCTAGTATGGATTAAGTAGTACATACCCTTCTAGACATGGACATCTCGAACTTTTTCAAGAAGTATCACCCAGTGTGCTCTTGCCTATTCTGTCTCCTAAATGTTGCCTGTATTTTTAGTCAGTTTTACACGTCTTAGCACATGAAAAGACCAGACCAAATGAATAGTTATAGATTGTGACAAAAAGCTTCTCAAAATAGAATATCCTCCACAAAGGTCTTCAGTAAATATTTATTGATGAAGAGGCCATATTGAGAACTCTATTAATGTGTTCCAGGGCTTCAGGGGAAAAAAGGATGCATAAGGAAATACCAAAAATAAGTGTAAGATCAGGATAAAGATTATAATAATAATCAATGTTAACTGAGTGTTTCCCTGTGAATGGCACTGCTTTAAGTTGTTTACACAAGTGGTCTTGTTCAATTTTTACAACCACCATATGAAGGAGGCTCTACTACTGTCCCTACTTTAAAGATGAGGACACTGAAACATAGAGGAATTAAGGAATATGCTCATGGTCAGATAGCTAATAAGCCTCAAGTCTAGACTTGAACCTAAGAAGACTAAGAGATGCTCTGATATCTACATGGATTATTGTGAGGGAAATGGACTCTATCTTGACTAAGGTTTGCAAGGATGTAGGCTTACAGAAGCGTACACTAAAATTTGGGTTAGGACTAAGAAAAAACTTCCTTTCTTAAGAGCAACAGGGCTCAGTCTACCAAAAGAGGTTATAAGTACCCTGTGTAAATGTCCCAGACAAAAATGGCACCTATGCACATGTGACCTAATGGCACCTATCCACGTGTGACACCCTTCCAGCCAACCAAACAATGACCTCATGATGTCAAAGGCCAGGAATGTGAATTGGGAAGGCGAAAATAACAGCTTGCTTTCACTTTCCAAGCACAAGCCAGCCAGCCCAAGACGTTTCTCTCTGCCATGTGCTCCCTGCAGTTCAAGAGGGCCATCCATGCGCCAGACAGATTAAACACTAAAGGAATTTGAGACGATCACTCCTGGGAGGGTTTTTTTCCACTACTTTCTAATCCAATGAAGCCTGAGCTGGCAAAGGCAGTTGAATTGAGAGTGGCTAAATATGCAGAGTCCTTAGAGGTTAGAATACAGTCTGTCTACAAAGAGAAGGCATTTTGCCTTCAGTCTGTCTGGATTTCTAATATCTACTGCAGACTATTAATCATGAATGCCAGACTCTTGAATCTCTTTGAGTTGTTTCACATTTAATCAGAATCCTCCCCCTTACACACACAAAAAAGCTACAAAATCCTGCCTGGTTATATGATTTACATGAATTCTAACATTCAAACAATGGTTTATCTGGAACATATCCCCTGCATTGAACATATATTTAATAGCTTTGAAATGAAGTCAAACAAAACCAAAAATGTAATTACTATGCATATCATGAAATCATCAGAATTAAAAATTAGCCAAGGTCATAGTGTTCATTTCCTTTAGCTTTCCTATTAAAACATGAGTTACCCCAGATTTTCACCATCAGGAAATGGGAAAAAAAAACTGAATAACTCATTTTCTATAAGACAATTTCCATCAAATCGTATTGGGTGAGAATTTGACCCAGAATTTACACTTTAATGTAGGATTTTGCATTTTAAATGTCACCTGATTTTATTTGTGACGTTCACATTAAGCAGATGTCATAATTTACCTGAATTCCATGAATAGCTCTCTTCTTTGTTCATCCACATACCCATTTTCCATGTAGTTAACTGGGATTTAACTTATTTTATTCTTTTAGTGAATGTATACTGTGTTTAACTCAGACTTTTCTATTTTAGCTTTCTGAGATGTGAGGATGGGAATGCTTTTCTCTAAGAACCCTATTCTGGGATAGGGAAGCCAAATTGGAAATGTAGAGCCACACTGGTATACGGCTTCCAGAATAGTCATATTACCCTGTTCCAACCACATATAAATTCCTAAACTTGCTTCACACAGAGAATCTGGGAAGTGAATAAAGCCTGTGTTCTCCCTCTTCTACCATCCGAAGGGTGGCTTGTGTGTTGGCACCTTAGGACAGGGAGGGAATTTAGACCGCATGCTCTTGATTGCACAGTCTGGGAGGGTATAGGGTGGTAAGGACAGCAAATGTTCAGCTAGGCCAGTAGAATGCTGCTAACAATCTGTCACCAACGCAGCTGCCAAAATTTTAAGGTTGCCGAGAAAGTAAGTCTATAAGGCAAAGCCTCTTTGTGCCTTCTTTTTGGAAGTTTCTTGCTAATTTGCTCTGCTGCTTCACTGGCAATCTGAGAGCTAGAGCTTTTGTACCATCAACTCTCAGCAAATAGAATCTGGGTTAGCAGACTGCAAAGCAAAGGGTCTCATTAAACCACAGCCCTTTGCAAGTCAGGTCCGGGCACATGTTTGGCACCAATTTTCTTCACTGGGGCATATTCCAAAATACATAAGGCTTTCAATTTTTCTTTTTCTTTAAAAGAAATGCTCCAAAGTCGGATAAAGTTAAGGAATTTGAAAGGTGTTTAAGGTGGAGGTTTCCACTAGGAATAATTATTCCAAGGAACTGAGTTCCAAATTTGACATCCTCGGGGTAAGACAAGAATCTAACACATCATAGCAATAATGACTATCTGGAGGTCTGCAAGCTTCACCGCTGGGCCGAAGTGGTCTTTCACTGCACACAGACTTTAGTTGTTTGGAGATTTTAGCAGAGCAAAAACAAGGCGAAGAGAGAAAATAAGGTAAAAACAAAGTACAAGTTGTTGTCACAATAGCCATATATTCTGGATTTTCCATGATCCACATCCATATAATCTCTCTGATTCTTCCCATAAAGGCAGTCATGCTCGCCAGTTTTGAATTAGAAAAGTTAAAAGCATAAACTTGGTATAGTTTATAACAGATAAGATACAACTTTATTGTTCTTTGAGATCAATGATTGTGCCATATTTATCTTTGTGTTTCTAATGACTTGCACATGACAAAGAGCTCAATTTATGTTGAATGAATGAATTGAAACATAAATATGCTAATGAAAATCAACAGAAATGTGGGAGAATAGTTATTGTATTAAGCATCATTGTTTTACCTCTATGACTGATTTTAACATACACCAAGAATGCAAAGATGTAGGTTCTAATTGTGATTCTGCAGAATACCAGGGAGAAAGTTACTAATCCTCTAAAGACTCATTTTGCCATATAGAAAATGGAGTTAATAACTTCCCTTACTTAGCTTATGTTATGGAGTTGTTATGTAAACCACCTGAGACACTGAATGTGGAAACGCTTGGTAATCTGAAAAGACGCGAACCAATGTACGTTTTCACCGTTATCGTTATTCTTGCTAATCATCACTGCTCTGGTACTCAGGAATGCTCAGTCATCTCAAATCTTGCAAAAAGAAAACTGCTGGGAGCCACAAAACATCTCGTGCCACATGTGAGCTTACTTTCCAAAATGGCTTCATTTTTATAGTCATTAAAAAATAACTCAAAACCTGTCATTCTTTGTCCCTAGTGAGCCAACCAGGACATGATCAAATGTGGAGAATTATGGAGCATAAACCCCAGAAAGAATTCTTTTGCAACACACACACACACATAGGCTCACACGTGTGCTACACACACATGCTCACACACCGTATCACATCTTTTCAGCACTGACAGTGGTGACAATAGTCACCACTATTTCTGTGACTAACACACTTTCTATATCATCTTCCTCTTCAATACCATCCTTACCCCAGATGTCCAGGATCTTCAAGTTACTTAGGCCCCAGCATACATGCTGCTCAACTTCTACCACTTCATTTAATTCAAGCCCATTCACTCAATGCCCAGAACTGGAGTGACAATAGGTGGGACGAGAAATCATCGTCTTCTTCATCACCATCTTTATGATCTTCATCATTTCATGAACATTTACTATGTGGCTTTACATTCATTATCTCTGTCTATCATGACAACACCTTATGAAACATATACTATTAACCCCACTTTACAGATGGGCAAGTTGAGACTCAGAATGATTCATTTTCCCAAAGGCACACACCCTAATGTGACAGACTCTGGATTTGAAACCAATTCCACCTGATTCTAAAGACCATTGCTGAGTGTTTTTATCACAGGAAATTTTTGGTGTGCTAGGACAGAAGTTGGAAAGGCCTTCTGGGAGCTTCTCAATGTACATTATCTACTCTGTTTATTTTTGTCTATATACCAACATATATTTTTGAACCCTTTTTTATATATGGCCAATGATGCTAGGCCTGGAGGAATATTAAAAACAATTATTTCTATAATGTAAGTGACTACTAGTTTTTTAATTCCCTTTTTCTAGGGTTACTTGTATTTTAAAAGAAAGGCTGTATGCTATAAGCCAAATGAACGAATCCCTAATGGTACGATTTCTGACACTGAGACAAGCAGATGGAGAAGGATCTTTGTTTCTGTGGTGGGGTCTGTGTGTGTGTGTGTGTTAAGGGCACAGTCAAGCACTGCACTACTCGTACCATACCATGCAGACAACCATGTAATCTGATCTCTCCAAAGGTTTGACGGTATTGGCGTCATTCTCAATATCCTCATCCTACACTTTAAAATTGCTGATTAATATTAATATTTGGTCACTCTATCTTAAAACAATACCTACCTCTGTTATTAGGAAAATTAGAAATTATATCGATTGTTCCTAAAGATACAATTTGTTTCTCTAACTCCAAGGGAAGTGAAGGAATATGTTTCAGATCATACATGTCTCTGTATTATTTGTTTTTGTAAGGTAGTTTTTGTCTTTTGCTTCGAATTGAGAGCATATGAACAAAATTCCACTGCATAAGCAGTCAATTTTGCTAATAATAACACATGCCTAAAGCACTAAGATTAAATTATTACACATACTAATAAAATTATTCACAGTGATACTCCTTGGTAATGCTGTACAGGCAGAACTCATCTTCAAAGTCAGCCCTATAACTTCAAGCCTTTATAGGGTCCTGCTGTTTCCAAGGATACAATCCAATGCTTAGTTTACAGGAATCTGAAATCATCTGCTGTTTTAAAAACTTGAGATTAGCCATTGCTGCCCCCTTCCTGGTTGGCCTTTGGAAGCGAAAAGTCTTTAAGCTTAAGTGAGCTGGAGAATATTTCTGAGTAAGCAGGCTCCAGGTGAAGGGTACACTCCAAGATACCTTCGCTTGCCAAAACAACACTCCCTGCAAGGTTATCAGAGAAAAGGCAGTAGAAAGAGCCCTCCTGCTGCCAGAGTGTCTTGTTTCGCAAGGCTTCTCAGCCTGCCTGCAGCCACCGGGTGAGGAGACGAAAGAACACCTCACCTGGCAGAGCAGCACAAAGGTCAGGCACGTTTCCCTCCTGATCTTGGAGCTGGGTCCCCCTCCTTCACATGAACTGTCCAGGGCTTGGTCATATACCCGATACCCGGGTCCCCCTCAGTCCTGCCCAGAGTGACTCCACTGGTCTCCCCAGAAAAGACCAACAGCAGAGAGAAATGAAGTGTGTCTGTTTTCTGGTTTCACATTGCAGCTCTTCTTGCTCTTCTTACGACAGAAACAACATCTGCGATGATGCCAGAGACCTGTGAAGTCATAAACAACCTTTCCCCCAGCCCTTGACAAGCACTACCTTGCTTTGAGGTGCAATCAGTTCTGACAAGTTTATGGCTTTGTGTCCTCCAACCCAATGGACATTACCCTCTGGGGGAGTTTAATGACCCCTCTCAGCTTCACACTCGCTTGAAGGAAAGGGCCAGAAGTCAGTAATGATGTGTTATGACTTGCCTGGCTTCAGGTAGTTCAGACCCTTCAAGCTTTAGTTGAGATTACAGGAGAACTCAGATGATGAACTGGCTTCCAAAGAAGGCCAAATAGGAAAAAAAAAAAAAAAAAAAAAAAAAAAGGCTTTTTCAGTCCAATAGCTGAGTGACCTGAAATTTAAATGCAAAAAATGCATTAAAACCCACAAAACCACTTCCTTTAAAATTCTTGATAGCAAACATGTTACAGTATTAAGTGAACCTTGCTCTAAGCAAAATTCAGAGAAGAGCATTCACACCTCTGAGAGAAGAGCCAGCCAGCCAGGGTGCTGGGGCCCAGTTCTTGAGAAAAATGCTGATGTGAAAGCCTTGTTGGCCTGGTTCAGTCCCTGAGTCTCCCTGGTAGGCACATGCCAGGCTCAGAACATCCATAGCTGAATGCTCTGAGCCCTGTAAAAATGCAGCTACAATGGGAAATCAACTCTTAAGTATGCTATGGGATGCTGTGATAAAATTTGAGTTTCTCTACCTTCAGTTTGCACTTTGGTTCATTTAGAAAACCGTCCATAATTGTGTGTTTCAAGAGTACAGTTCCATGGCTGTAACAGAATTGAGCCCTCTTTCTTCTGGCCTTTGCCTCTTTGGGGATATTCCAACTCTATGGAAGGTGATCATTTGTGATTATGATCAGGTATTTATATTTTGCGGTAAATGAAAACTTCAGAGTCAGTTTCAAAAAACAAGAGATGGATATAAGGCCATGTGCTTATGAGTAGGGGACAAATAACTAGAGACAAGAAATAAAAAGAGACAAGATATAAGACAAGATAACCTTTGGTGCACACTACACACACACACGCACACACACACACACACACAAAGAATCTACATTGTTTCTGTCACTCTGCCGGGTTGCTGGAAGGCAGAAATGAGAAGCCTCAGCCCTCATCTTGTTTAGAGTTTTCCCTGGGCCAGGCTCTTCTGCTGCATTGGAATTCAACTTTGCAAATCTCAGTGTTTCCAGGTAGACCTTGGGAGAAAGGTGACCCCAGAAAAAAATTAGAACAAAAAGGAAAAAGTAAGGAGCAGTATTTAGAATGGGAACATTGACAAAAAGAAGCAAAGTTCAGAAAAAAAAGGTCTATTTGTGGGGGCTGTTAGACAGACCTGTAGTAGGCTAATTCCAAGGTTGCCTCCATGTACTCATGGGCCCTCAGAAGGCACTCTTCCCTCTCTTCCCTCTCCAGATCCTAGTCTTCCCATTAGATCAATGAGGATGGAAGACTACACCAGGGCAACCAACTAGGGGCAATTTTGCCTCCCAGGGGTTATTTGCCAATGTGTAGAGATATTTTTGGCTGTCAAAACTGAAGGAGGTGGATGCTACTGGCATCTAATGTGTACAGGCCACGGCTGTTGCAAAACATCCTGAAATGCACAGGATACTCTCCAACAACAAAGAATTATCCAGCCCAGAATGTCAATCATGCCAAAGTTGAGGAACCCTGGCTCCACTGTTTGAAGGATCTGATACAGGTGACTGATGGTCCCCCAGAACAGTATCGGTCTGGAACCACGAGTCCAATGGCCATACTTTACATTTCTCCAGGGCCTGAGTGCCAAAGTGACCTACTATCCTTATCGTCACTTTGTCACCCTGTTTCCTGGCATTCATGAGCATGGGAGGTTGAAAAATGCCTCTCCAAGAGAGGCTTGGTCTGCAGTCAAGTAAAAGATGAGTGAGAGTGGGTCAACCTGCAAATATGCCATCCACATGGGGCTGCTCTGAGTTTGCACAAAAGACAGAATGTCACCTAAATCAATTCACATCTGTTGATACAAACAGCCTACTGCAAAGGCTCTACTGAATCCAGGGTTTGTAATAAATATATCAGAATTCGACTGGGCAGGGTGGCTCACGCCTGTAATCCCAGCACTTTGGGAGATCAAGGCAGGAGAATCGCTTGAGGCCAAGAGTTTGAGACCAACCTGGGCAACATGGCGAAACCCTGTCTCTACAAAAACAAACGTAAGAATTAGCCAAGCATGGTGGCACGCACCTGTAGTCCCAGCTACTCAGGAGGCTGAGGTGGGAGGATCACTTGAGCCAGAAGGTCCACACTTTAGCCTGAGTGACAGAGTGAGACCTGTCTCAAAAAAAAAAAAAAAAAAAAAAAAAAATTAAATACTAATAAATACTGTGAAAGAGATACTACCTACACTTCTTGATAATTGTTTGGTGAATACAGCCAACAAGAGCAGAGGTGCCTCTGTAGTGGTGCCAGAGTGGGCCGGAGCATTTCCACAAATTTGTCAAGTATTACAGAAATATTCTGCCCTCCTGCTGCACATACACCCGGCAGGAGAGGAATCAATGGGAGATGGTCTCACTGGGAAGATTCCAGCCAGATGGGGACCCTGCCTTGGCAGATGCTTGGCATAGGAAAGGTGGTTCTGAAGCGCCAAGGCCAGGTGGCTTGTGAATCTGCCTACATTCCCCTAACTCTTTGAGGCTTGAAATATCCCCTCAGAGCTCCAGAGAGTTGCTCTTGTTCAGTTATGATACCCCATGCCCTACCAGCCTCTAGCAAAAACCATACATAGTGACTTGGGAAATTCTTTTCACTTTGCTGGGCCAAGACTCAGATGCTGCATGGGCATGCTGATGGGGGCCTCGTGGGTGGGCATGCTGATGGGGGCCTAGTGGGTGGGCATGCTGATGGGGGCCTAGCGGTGTTGCTCCTGCATTCCTCCGTAGCAAAAAAAAAAAAAAAAAAAAATAGTATTAGGAGAGATACAGGGAGAGCAGGAGAATATAGGGTCCTTTCAACTTCTGCCCAAATTTCTGCAGTAGCCTCCTAACCAGTCTCCTTATAGCTCTCTGGTTCCCTTCCAATATCTCCCCTCCTATGTAACCAGAGGGATTCCTTCACACTGAAGGCTAATTATGTTACACTCCTGCTTAAATACATAAAATGATTCCATAGTGCTCAGGGATTAAGAGAAAAATCCTTAACAGTTCTCAAAAGGCCTCGCATGGCTCCAGTGGCTATGTGGATCCATGCAAGGCCTTTCAGGATCTGTTAAAGAATTTTGTGCCTCTCAAGCCTAACATCCCACCATGCTCCCTATGCGCCAAGCTTGCTTTCAGTTCCTTGGATGCTACGTGCTTCCTTCTGCCACAGGGTCTTCACAGATGCTGTTTCAGCTGCCTTAGTTCTCCTCCTCCCAGGCCCTCACCACCTCTTGTCACCAGACTAATTCTATTCTCCTCAGTCTTCACCTCTCTCACAAAGGCCTTGGCCAACCTCCCTCACCAGATCATGCCTCCTACACCACCTTTCATGGCAACACGAATTTCTTCTACATATTTCTTCACACAATTGCAATTTTACATTACTGTATGCATTGGGATTCAATAAATATCCACTGAATAAACAAATTAATGAATGAATCACCCCCTCCTGGGATGGAACAGAAAATCCCTCCGACCACACATTCTTACTTCCATCTCTTTGGTGATTCTGTCCTCTCAGCATGGGGAGCTGTTGATTTGTATCTCTGCCCGCAAGATTTTTCCTTTCTGGCCAATCCCATTCATCCACTCATTTCTCCATGAACTCTTCTCTCATCTCCCACTCCTCGGAGAACTTAACTTGTCTCACTCTATGAATCCTGTTGCATTTTCTCTATTTTTCCACACTTTGCCTTGAATAGCATCAGCTGTAGACATGCTAGTATTTCCTTTGGGGCTCTGAACTTCTTGAGAAAAGAGACCCAACCCAACATATTGTTCTGCAAAGCAGCATGTGCTTAATAAATATTTGTGAAACTGAAATACCACTTGTGAAAGTTCAGGTGATAGGAATAATCTCGGGGGACAATTCTAAGATCACACCAAGATACCAATGCCACTTTCATTCCACTCATTCCGACTTCTAAGAGAGGATATAGAATGTAGCTGGGAAGAGGGTCTCTCTCCATGGGGAGAGAGAAGCTAGAAATGCTGTGAGAGTTTTCTAATCAGCAGTAAGTTACCACCACCTCTGGAGCCCAGTGGAATTTCTTCTCTTGCTCCAGATGGCTGTCATGGCAGTGACTATTTCTCTGCATGTAAGGTGGTCAGATGGAGCAAATAAAAATACAGGGCTTTAAGTACAGTGTACACTGCTTGGGTGACAGGTGCAGCAAAATCTCAGAAATCACCACTAAAGAATCACAACCTGTCCCCCAAAACTATTGAAATAAAATTTTTAAAATATAAATAATTAATATTTAAAAATACAGGGCTCTCAGTTATATTTAAGCTTCAGTTTCAGATAAACAGCCAGGCCTGGTGGCTCACGTCTGTAATGCCACACTTTGGGAGGCCGAGGTGGCCAGATCACGAGGTAAGGAGTGCAAGACCAGCCTGGCCAATATGGTGAAACCCTGTCTCTACTAAGAATACAAAAATTAGCCGGGCACGGTGGCACGCACCTGTAATCCAGCTACTTGGGAGTTTGAGGCAGAAGGATCGCTTGACCCCGGGAGGCAGAGATTGCAGTGAGCTGAGATCACGCCACTGCACTCCAGCCTGGGTGACAGAGTGAGACTCCATCTCAAAAAAAAAAAAAAAAAAAGACAAGTTTCAGATAAACAACAATTGCATTTTTGCACAAATATAACCCAAATATTTCACGTGATTTACTTTTACTAAAATGTTCTTCATAGTTTATCTGAAATTCAAATGTAATTGGCCATCCTGTATTTTATCTGACAACTGTAACTTCATGCTTTTAGCATAAGCTGGTGACTCCAAATGACAAGTCATTAAAAATAAAAAAAAAGTACACAATGACCAGATATGTATAATTCCTCCTCACTGTATCCTTGTTTGTCTGCATGTCTGTAATATCACTGCCTGAGTCATTATTGTCTTAGAGGGTGGATGCTGGATCTATTTTATTCTTTTTATAGAATCCTGATGTTCATTCACATACACAATTAAAGCATACTTGTGTTGCTGCCTGTGATGTCCAGAAGAAGGAATGGACTTTGGTAATAGTTTTTATAATGTTCCCACAGAAGATTTAAATTCCAAAATGATACCATAGTTTCCCACACTTAAAATTTCCCATTTCAAAAAACACCGTAAAATTTAAACGTGGAAACCAGTTTTGAACATTTGAAATAAGTTAACATAAAAGTTCAGGTTTTCATTCCCATGCAGTATGCGTTTGTCCCAGGGCACGGGGTTGTACAGGGAAAGAAAAGGTATATATTCTCCAGCAATTTTCCTGGAGACATATGACTTTTCAAGTAAGAGGAAATAAAAGTGAAGAATGAGACGTATCCCCGATCAAATTTTACCTTCAGAAATATTAACTGCTACAGGACACTTACTCCCCGCAACCTCAATGGAGGAGGCCAGATTCCTACAAGCAGGGAGGCCTTGTTTGATTTCATTATATCTTTTCCTCCTTTACAATCCTGCAATGTGATACTTTCTCTTTTTTATCAATGGGAGTTGAAACTCAGCTTGATTTGACAAGGTTTTGTAAGTTCAATGACGGCGCACATTCATGAAAGTGCCAAAGAGATGGGAACCTGTTAGGACTAAAATCCAAGCGTTTTCTTTTGACCGTACCCTCATCCTTGTCTAGAGGTTCTTAAAAAACTATGACCTGACTTCTTCATGACTCAGATGTTTGCAAGACCCCCTCGATCATTCAGACATACTTAAACATTCTCGTGCCCCTACTGTTCCCGCACAAGATAATGTTTTGTTCTTAAGCAACTGCTGGGAAAGCATTAAAAACATCTAGCTCAAGCTCAGTTTTCCCAAAAGAATGATTTCTTGTTTGAAGTTTAGGAGAAAAAAAATACATTCCTATCACTTCCATTTCTCTGTGTCTAATTTTTATTTATTTATTTTTAGAATATGTAAAATATGTATTTTCTTAGCATAGTTAGGCCCTGAGGCATACAACCAATTTACTCAAAAACAAACCCTATATTTAAGAGACAGAGTTTTTTGTTTTTTTTTTTTCTGGGAAAACGAAACTACAGGCTAGGAGTTCATTTCTGTCCTCTATTTGTCATTTTCAACTTTGATTAAGATAATAATGCTTTGCTTGCGCAGAAGGCTCTATATAACTCAATAGTGTAAGTGACATGGACCTACGATGTCTATTTCCTACCAGCTCTGTTCTGCTCTCTACAGGGTTTCTTTGACCATGGAAGGGAGTGTTTCCAGGAGGCATGGGAGGTGGCTGTGGGCAGTGTTAATTTGTTTAAAGGATGGATAGCCTACTCAGATCCATAAAGAATTCTGTTAACATAGATTTTGCTGAAGCATTCAAAATAAACAGAGATAATACATGAGTTACTATGAAATTGGGATGTGAGAGCTGGTTCCAATATTGCAATAGGAACCTACTATTATTTTGCTTGACTGGCATCCTCTTAGAGCCTCCAATAGCTTTTCTCAATTTTTATGTTCATCTGTATTCTCAACTCCCAGTGAGCCAGAAAGTTCATGACATGCTCAGGCTGGTAGAAAATGAGAACAGCCGTCGGCTCTCCGGAGGGCTCTGCTGGCATAGCTAAGAGTCCCAAGACAGACGTGAAATGAAGATCTAGCTGAGAGAGCACCACAGCGCCCAGCTAGAAGATATTAACACAAGCTCTGATTCACATGGAACAGCAAAATATAATCTGTGTTTGACAGGAATCGACACAGCCTTCAACCCTGAGGTGGAACGAAAGCACCCAGATATACTTTTGCATTGAAGGGAAGTGCAAGCAGGAGGTGAGGGGAGAATTTTGCCCATCACTCACCATCCGCCCCCCACAACACACATACAGAGTCATGCCAAGACATGAAGCAGCACAGAGACCCCAGCATTCAGCCACCCCTGGCACTGAGACACAGAGAAATTAGTCAAACACCCTGAGGGCAGCTAGAACACAATGGGTCATTTCTTTTTAGAAACACCAGAGAAAGGACCATATTCTCCAGCTAAACCTTGCCTGCTCCTTGTTTTGCTTTGTTTTCCTCTTGTAGCACTGTTCCTAAACCCTTAAAGTGGTTGAGCACCGTGTCTGAGGTCAGAAGCTTTCATGGCTCACTAGAAAAGAGCCTAGTGAGGGAGAGGAACTGGACTGGAACGTGGAAAGCTGGAGTCGGGTCTGAACTGCCCTGCGGCCTTGGCAAATCACTCCTACAGATAATGAGTGGGCCTCAGCTTTCTCACCTCCAAAACTGAGATCCTGATGTGAGTCCTGCCCACGTTAGAGAGGAGAGAGAAAGCCATGACCATGATGGAGGAAGATGCCTCAGGACACACTTGCGCGCAGGGAAGGTTGTCAGTTTCCTCTGCAGTATGGATTTATGCTCCTCACCTAACCAGCCTGGACTCCAGTATCCATATCTGTTTAATATTAAGCTCTCTGAAATGTCCCCATCATAGGTATCTCATTAGTAGAGGACAAGAGATAAAGGTGATTTAATCTAAACAGCCACCACCCCTACAGCAAAGCACCTTTACTGATTCCTGTAACCACTATCTTTCCTGAAATGTTAGTATGGGGTTGACCATATTGGTTACATTTGAACTGACTTTTCCATGTTGAGAGAATTGAGGTCAAGAGAATGAAATAATAGCCAGCCAGTTTTTATACAACAACATTTTTTAAAGGATAAGATGTATTCTTTCCATTGTAGGTTATATTTCTTTAAAGCTCAAATTAAACAGTCACTTATCCTATACCCCATCATCTCCTTAAATCTCCTTACAGCAGCAAAATTTTGGAGACATTTTCATAGATGGAAAATACAGGCCCAGTACCTAGAGAAATTAAAATATGGAACACTGGCTCAAAGTTCATGATTAAAGGTAGTAAGGAATTTGCAGGTGTGTAGCTTTTTCCCCCAGTCTAGTAAGAAGAATCATTTTAATGTTGTTAACCAGTGGGTTCAGCCTGGAACCTTGTTAAATTGATTTGCAAATGGAAACTTGGAAATATCCTGGAGTGGCAAAGTGTAACGGAATGAGAGATGGGATGTGGGGCGCTGTGCCCAAGCCACGGTGCATTTCCAGTTCCTTTACCCCAAAGGAACAGTCATTGTCAAGCTCAAAAGCCAGGACTAGACTCAGCTTCCAGGTCTCTCCTGGGGACCCGGGGAGGAGCGATTCCCACTGGATGAATGTTAGCAGAGAATGGCATGCCAGCGAAGGGATGCCAGAGAACTCTCTGGTCATAGGACAGGCAGCAAAAGTGTCTTTGGTAGATTCAGGACGTGATTCTGGGCAGTTAGCAGCCTCTCTCCCCTGCAGCGTGTTAAGAACACTTGAGGATGTTTTCCCTTAGCATTTATGATGCTGAGGAAAAGAGATTTTGGAAACTACCTTGACAAAGAAATTAATGGAGGGTGACATGGGGATTCCAGCAAGGCCAACATACAATTGCCTCATTTTCATGGTATGTCAAATTAGATTTAGGCTTTGGCTACTGTGCTTGTCATGGGGGCTCTAACTCTCACCCAGGGCCAGCATCTCACAAAATTTTATGACTTTACACTGACTTTGACCTCCAAGGACAGGGGCCAGTGGGGAGAAAGACCAGCAGAGGCCCATTCCTCCTCTAGTCTCAACCTCTCTCTCCCTCCCTCTTTCTGGAACTTGTGCTCCTGGGGTGGATGTCTGACTGTGTCTTTGGCCACAGCCAGTCATTTGCACATCTGTTCCTGTGGAGTGACAGGCAGTGAGGGGGCTCACCGCCCACTTCAGGACCCAGACAGCTATGGTCCAGGCACTGCTGTGGGTTGGAGAAAGCTGGAAAAGACCTGCCTGTGGCAGGAATCTCTGGGTGCCTTCACCATGATCTCCACATTCACCATGTGTGTATCAGGAGGGCAACTCCAGACACAGGGGCTAGAAGGAAGCCGACGTGAGCCAACAGAACATAACCTGTAGGCAGAAAGAGGGAAATGCACTCTATTACCCAGTGCCCTAGCATGACTACCTACCATAAGCAGAGGTCTATCCAAACAGGCAGACAAAACCTGGCACATGTACATTTATCAAACAGTTATGGAGGATCTACTGTACATATTTACCCAGTAGGTACTTGTGGTCAACACTAGCAGTCATCTTCTAATACCCAATCTCCTCTTCCTTAGTCATGAAATGACCACCTAGAATATAGACTACAACTCCCAGCATCCTTTGCAACTAGCTGTGACCACGTGACCAAGATCCAGCTAATGGGATGAGAATGGAGGTTCTAGGAGCACCTTTCAGGGAGGAGGCACTTTTTTTTCACCTCCTTCTTTCCTGCTGGCTGGAAGATGTCATTTAGAAGTGATGTCTAGAATTTGAGCTGCCTTGGGCCTTGTACTGAGGATTTCAAAGCACAAGGGAGGAGAAACCTGGGTCTCTACAGACTTTATAGAGACCTGAACCAACCCAGGAATTCTAATAAATAAGAAGAAAATTAACTTCTATCTTTTTAAACTCATTCTTCTATGGTTTTTCTGTTACTCCCAGTCAAACTTAACCCTATAGGACTCAATATATATTTGTTTTATTTAGGCCTTCAACTGATTGGATGAGGCCCACCAACATTATGAAGGGCAATCTTCTTTACTCAAAGTTCATTGGTTTAAACGTAAATCTCATCCCAAAACACCCTCACAGAAACATCTAAAATAATGTCTGACCAAATACGTGGGCACTGCAGCCCAGTCATGTTGACATATAAAATTACCCATCATGGGGATGAAAACTAGTGAGTCATTGGCATGTGAATAGCTGGAATGACTGTGGACGCTGGGGAGAGAGAAGAGAAGGAGAAGGCAGGGACTGAGGAGCATCACTATTCAATGATCAGATGGAGGAGAGGGCAGGTAGCTGGCAAAAGAGACGGCTGACACTTCACCAAGTCCTCAGAGACCAATACTGTAGGGAGAGCCGTGTGCAGGTAGCATGGCCATCCCAGGGCCAAGGTGGGGCCTCAGTCTCCCATCAAGCAAGTTTCCAGAGCCAAGTGAGATCAGGGTAGCACTGGTGTGCTGGGGGCTTAGTGCCAACGAGAACTTGACCATTCTGGATGGGCCTGGCCTTGGGTACGTGTCAGGTCAAAGGCTCTGATATTACGATTAAGAACGGAGGGCCACAGAAGCCAGGAGGACCCTGAACAGCCAGCAGAACAGCCAAGCCGCTTCCCTGTCCAGCTGTTCTCCAAGACCAGAAGATGTAATAATACCTATTGCTGTTTTCTGTACAACATCAATTTTCTTATTAGGATACTTTTGGGGAACCAGTTTGAGAATATATAGAACTGCAATGTTGTTCAAAACCAATAACAAGGTTATAAGCATGAGGTCTGAAGCCAGATGGGCCTTGGTTAGATCTTTGCTGTGATCTTGGGCAAGACAGTCACTCCCTGAGGGTCGGGTTCCATATGTAGGATTACTAACTCCTCCCTGATTCATCATTATGGGGAAGAGATGGTGCACTTAGCTGTATCTGGCACATGACTTCTACATGGTAAAGGCTGTCCTTTATTTCTTTCTTTTCTTTTCCTTCTTAAATCTACTGTTTTTATATTTTTTAAGTAAGCAGTGGTATATACATCATTTTTTTAAATGTTTCTTTTGGGAAGATCTTATAGAAAAAAAATGACACCCTGAAACTTTCAACTCTATATCCCAAAAATTGTCTTTCAAGAGTTAAAAAAACTCTTTAAAATGAAGAGATTTTTTTTTGACTTTTTATGAGTTAAAAAACTCTTAAAAATGAAGATAATATACCTGGCCTAAATCAAAATAATCTGAAAACTAGATGTGTCCCAGTGGAAAGCCTACGAAGGAATAATCTCCCATCTTCATGGGACCTTCTTTCTCCTTTCTTTCCAAAAGCTTTCTAAATCATCACCCACACACACCCCAAATTTTGCTTTTCTTTTCTATTTTATTACCATTTTTTGGCTGTTATCACTCCATGTTCCCTTGCATGTGTTAAATGTATACATGTGTTCATGCAACTGAAGTCATCTTTTGAAATACGTACAAAAATGTTAACAGCCAATCTCATGTTTGTGTTAGCCTTTGAAATCAGGCTGAAAATAAAAATGCATGAAGTCAGTTATAAATTGCTATTGCCAGACAGAAATGAGATGACTATTTGCCAGAGGTCTGGGAGCATGGGGGGAAATGGGGAGTGATGGCTGCTGGGCATGGTGTTTCTTTATGGAGTGATGAAAACGTTCTAGAAGTAAATAGTGATGATGTTGCTATAACTCTGTGACTATCCTATAAAACACTGAAGAGTACACTTTAAAATTGTGAATTTTATGTAGGTGAATTATATCCCAATATAAACAAATTTCTATTGCTTGGGTCAAATAGGGGATTGCCTACTTCTAAGGTCAAGTGCTATGAAAGGCGGAGCACCATTAGGGATTCATACATGGCAGACAATGGCGCCATGACCCCAGTGTTGAACCAGTAGAACTGACTTCAAGCATAGTACAAATTCAGGAAAAAGGGCTCATCTAGAGAGGCTGGAGTCAATTTTAGGAGGACAGACTTACAGACTTGAGCTGAGTATACAGGGAGGAATGAATTGACTGGAAGAGCAAAGTAAGAGATATTCCAAAGAGGAATTCAGAAGGAGGGAGAGATCATGATGCTCTCTTTACTTGGTTACTGTTTTAAACTTTCATTTCATATTGCAGTGTTTTCAAGGGGAGATGGGAAGATTGGACTTCTAGGCAAGAGAGTTGGGAGCACAAATCTTGTTTGACTGGGCAGGGAACAGCCACATTAGAATGTCCATGTCCCTTCACAAGCAACCCTTATCTTGATGTAGGAGGTTGCAGGACACAGTCATCTGAAGCCCGGAAGCCATGAACAGTCACACATCGTTCATTCTGATGCGTCTGAACTCCTGCATCCTAAGTCACGTAACTAGAGGCAAAGAGAGCCTGTTGGATAGGAAACATGTTGACCGGCCCAGCCTTTGCAACCTTTCCTTTGTAAGAGATGTCTAGCCTCTGTTTGAAAAAAAAAATGAGGTTCCTTTGTTTTAAGGACATAGAATGCTGCAAGGCAGAGGGGGAGTTTCCCGGGCTGCCATCTTGTTCTCTGTGGGTGTGAAGTGAAAAACCTCTCATTTTTGGTAAGCTGAGCAAAGCCCGAAAGCAGGAGCAAAATGGTGCACACTCGAGCTTTAAATGCCACAGTGAAAATTCAAGGCAGGCTTCATTGGCTAAACCGCAGTCTGTCAGGGAGGCTTCAGCAAAAAATGCTGGCATGAGATCTTGATTATTCTACAATAGGCCACAGGATAGTGGCCGTACTGCCCTGCCAGGTAACTGGTGAAGCCCGGGGCCTGGGAACCACATCATGATGCTTCATTCCTGGGACCTGGGATCCATCTGCCTTTGCCTGTCACTGGAACCCATGATAGCAGTGGACTGAACCTGTCAGGGAGGACGAGAGAGACGGAAGCAGCCCAGGAACTCCCTCAACCTGAGGCAAGTTGTCCCTCTTCCCTGCTGCCCTGTGCCAGGCCCCGAGCAAGTACGGAAATGGCACTTAGGTTGATATCTTACATTTAGTTCATTTTGCTGGAATGTTCTATAAGCACCCTCTTGGAAGTCTGGGTCCATGACATCCTTTTATCCTTTGATGTTAACATTACTATTGTGATAGCAGTATAGCACAGTATGACTGCTATTTAAATATCCATCCCCACCCCTGCCCGTTCCCCC